>NW_027437193.1:21515996-21978496 GCF_033239565.1 Halichoeres trimaculatus | reverse complement strand
TGAAGAAGAATTAAGGGTTATTTAATGAAGCAATAGAACTGAAAACATAAATCAGCTAAAATGGAAAAGTTTTGTGAAAAAAAACAACTTAAATCCAGGGAGAATAACAAGAGGGGAATAATTGAAAAAATTGACAAGGCAGTTCTATGATCGTAAGACGTTTAAAGTGTCAGTTACAATTATTTTTCGATGGATTGCCCAGCCCTAGTTCATCATAATCAAGACTCCAACCAACAGGAAAACTTTCTGGCAGAAGAGAAGGCACTGACTCTAATTATATTATATGTATATTGCAACAACAGTAAACTGAATATATAAATTGCAGCCTTGGTGAAAATTTCATATTTATGATTGAAATGATGAAAATTACATTTATAATACAACAAATGAATGACTTCAATTTAGGTGTTGATTTATTTCTTTAATTTTATTTGGAAATGTATAATTTATTTAATTGAGTAAAACGTCAGAGATCTTCGAAACCTCTCATTAAAAAGTTCAGGAGGAAAGTCATTAAATGCTACTTTGGTCCAACATCTAAGATTTTTTATTCATGAGATCTCAAAAAGCAAAACTTTTATCTTCTGATGCAAACATTTCTTAAAAAATCAATTATCCATATATTCGCCAATTTATTTTTTTATTGGAAAAATGAAAAGTTAGAAAGTAAAGGACTCTAGGTTCCAAATTTTTAGCCCAGGTAATTAAATTATCAATAAATGTTATTATTCAAAAATACAGTTTTCCTTGATGTTAAGTATAAAGTAGTTAATCAATTATCAGAAAAAATAATCATTGAAAGCACAAGTTATGTTTTTGGTAAAGCAATTAAGGTTTTCTGTTTTAAGCTCATCCAACATAAAGATTTACGGCTGTCTGTCTTCTATATTTTTATGATCAGAATACATTTTCCCACATCTGGAATCCATTGGAAACTATCTTTTTTCGTAAATCTTATGAATCATTTATGTTTGAGAGATTAATTTCTTGATTAAATGATAACAGGGGATTCTGTTTTTTGCAGCCTGTAACTGATGCAGCAGAGACAGAGGAGATATTATATCCAGCCTCTGTGGGGCTGAGCGCTGCATCCTACACTTCCTGTAATAAGTTTTGCATTTTTTGACCCCAGCTCAGTTAATGTTCATATTTTTCAAACTCCACTCCCCCACTTTGCAATGCAGATTTTCTATAAGAAAAACAGATGATAGCACAGTTTATCAGAGCTCCTCCACATCCACAGGAGACGCTCGACATCTGTTTTTGGAAAGAAACGTGATGAATTTGATTTTTTGTGTTGTGTTGAATTATAATGGAAACTGGACAGGCAGATCCATTTCAAAATTCTCTGAATGATGCACTTCTGAAGAAAAACTGTCCGCAAAAATGATAATAACCTTTAAAAAATCTGTAAGACTTGGCTAACCCATAGCTATGTGAACCTCACATAAATGACAGACCTGTTGTCTGTGTGACCATTGACACACTTTAGGCGCTTGTGGGTAAGAAATATTTCTTCTTGTAGGTCACTGTAGCAGCAACACCCACAACTTCTGGTCAAAGATGAAGCCTGTGACTGAAGCGATGACTTCATCTCAGTGAGGGTAGACGTAGAAGACGTGTTACCTAATGATTCAGTGCTCTGTGACAGATAAAGACTGTTGAGTTTAGAGCTGCAACAAAGTGTTAACAGTGCGCCATTTGCCACACAGGAGGCTGAAGGAGCTATGGTCAGGGTGTGGACCGTGATTTCACCATATCTCCTTCAGCATTTCTTTGAATTTCAATTTTTACCTCTCCTCAGAGAAAAGCAGCTTTTGGACTGTTACCTGATTGCTGATTCAAAGTGTCAACACTCGAAGTTTGCACAATGTTTCCTGCTGTCAATTTTCTCATCATAGAAAAATACCTGTAGCTTTTTTTCCACTTTAATGACTTCTCTGTTTTTCTTTCCACAACTCAATAAAACCTATAGAACATAAGCTTTGAAAATACAGAGAAATGTGCAAAAAAAAAGTCTGTCAGTTGAGACTAACAGATTATTTTGCACATTCCTCTGGTCCAAAGAGGATTTCTTCTTTTTGTCCAAGAATGTCATGTTCTTCATTTGATTTCTTTTTTTATCAGTGAAAATGGTGAAATTAAGTCTCTACAAAAGAGAAAAAGTAAACAAGCATTTTTGCCTTAAAACGTGAGAAGAGTTTTGCAAGATCATCTAACAGATGAAAAAAGTATAAAGGACATTTTTGCTTTTGGCTAATCATTTTTGTCATTCTTCAGAGGTCAATGTCTGCCCTTATGCCCTTGGCTCGACAGCCTCAATTCTTTTTCCAGTTGTTTATTTTCTTTAACATTTATGCTCATCTTATTTTTGAATGCAATTGATTTAATTTTATAATATTTATCAAAACATTTTATGTTTAAATTTCTTTGCTCTTTCACTGTATTCACAGTTCCTCAAAGCCAAAAGTGACTTCTTTGGATCAGGGACGCACTGATTCAATCCTGGTGTTAGGTATCAGTCTCATACATACTCAAAAAGTAATATTATCTCTTATATGACGCTTTTCTATGACATCTATTTGATATTATATCAGATATCCATATGACAAATCTTTTAGACTGAGCTCTGTACTATTCCATGTTTATAAAAACCACGTGTGTGTTGTTTATGTCATTTACATCAGTAGGTCTGTGCGTCGAAAACCTTAACTAGCATGAAAACAAAATAACTACTGCGGGTAGCAGTTAAGTTATATTTTGGCAACCTGCGAGATGTGCAAGTTGAATTCATCACTCATCCACTGCTGAGGTTTACAGTTAGATTGTAAAGTTAAGGACTTTGCTAAAGCTTGATTCTCAGTCTCATCCTCTTATTAAGTGATAGACCAATCAAATCCACACTGGTATCAGATTTGATCAGTTTCAACTGATACCAATGCCCAGGTATTGCTTAAAAAGTCAGATTGGTGCATCCCTAATTTGATGACATTGCCAGACAAGCCATTATCTGAACAACACTGAGAAGAAAGAAAAGACTATCATTTCTGAGTAAGGCTATAGCAATGAACTAGTTTTCAAAAGGACCATCTGCTCAATGAAATTCTGCAGCCAGGTTCCTTTATGCCATGAAACAGAGACTCAACAACCAGCTTTTAAGCTAACTTAAAAGACGATGACGTGTTATTTATATCGACATATTAGTTCACTGGAGGGAGATCACCTGGCCCTCAATCCGAGCAGTGAGCCCAAATCTGTGACCCATAATGAAGAGGCAGAGATCTTTCCTGGCACAGCAGGCTCAGTCAGGATCAATCTCAGTTTGGCTCTGGGTCAAACGTTTTAATGGCGTCTATTTACTGTAGAAGACACAATATTTCACACTGATCCATCAGGAGGAACATTATCCTCCACAAATCCTACCTCATCGCTGCTTTCCCAGAAAGATTTCCACTTCTGCTGAATCAGAGGTGCACAGGCACGCCGAACAAATCCACCATGGACAGAGATGTGTGTGAGAGAGGGACGAATGTGTGTGTTTGAATGTCACAGACAGAGACCTACATGCTTTATAATCCTCCATTCCCAGGCTGTCTTTCTCAGAAGTTTGTGTCTGTGTGTCTGTGTGTGTGTGTGTGTGTGTGTGTGTGAGTGAGAGAAAGAGAGAAAGAGAGTCCCTCCTTGAAGAACAGTTGGCATTTAAGAGTGTGATATAAAACCTGCGGGGCATCACTGGGCTGCACCGAGTAACAGAGGACAGGATTAGGGGGACAGGAGGACGGGATGAGGGTCCCTCTGTTTCTCTTAATCTGTGTGTGCGTCCGAGCCAAGGTCACGGGTGAGGAGGTATTCAAATCATCAGAGGCTAAAGCTCTGTGTCCCCCTGCCATCTGGGAGCACGCTCACACACCATGCCAGGGGCTTTGTTAATGCCAGTGTGTGTTAGTGTGTCTGAGTGTGTGTTAGAATGTCTGAGTGTGTGTTAGTGTGTGTGTGCAGTGACATTGAGGTGTCACTGACCACCCTGGTTCATTCACACCCTCAGCTCACATGCCAGCCCTGCTGTCCTTGTATCAACACAGATCACACAGAGCAGTCAGTCAGTGCCCTGTAGTCATCACTGTGAACAGATTTTTCTAATAAGGTGCCTGTCTGGCTCTCTCACTGGTTATTTAAAAATTCACATTCACCAAAGAAACATTCATACACTGATGATAAGGACAGCTTATATATCAAAACTCATTGTTAATTTTTTATATTTTATGAAGAGCTAAAAACTCTTCATGGACACTTCCACCTCCTAACTTTTCTACTTTCTTATTTAACTATTTTTTCAGTATAAGTAGTAGTAGCATAGCTATTTAATGGAAATAATTCCTGCATGCAGCAATTCTTGAGGCAAATTTGGAATTTTTTTGTTCAATTTTTTCCCCAGTGCATATTGGAAAAAAATCAAATAAATGAAAAATATAAACCTAGCTTCAAAGCAGATACAGCATTTAGAGGAGCTGTTTGATTTTTCAAACCCTGCTTTATGTTACACACAGCACTGAGAATTAAATTAACAAAGACCTAAAAAATGAACTGTGCGCAACAAATAATGTTCTGTTTATAAAATTTGTTACTCAACTATCTTCATCTGTCTTTCCAACCACTGACCACAAGGGGGCAACCAGGGGCAGTGAGAGGAAAACTAACATTTTAGGTTGTATAATAATTCTCTGTTGTGTAATAATATTATTAATAATAATTATTATTATTATTATTATCATAGCTATAATAACAATGTTTTTATTCCTCAATTAAATACATCAAATGCATTTGTTTAGAAAAAATGTTTTTTGGTAGATTGTACATTGGCCTTCACAGGAGTTTACGGGAGTTTATTTAGTCCACATTGAGACCCCATGTTGAAATGTGAAGAGATAAAACAATGAAAGATGTAAGTATGGAACTGGGATAATTTTAAAACATATATTTGTGTTCAGATTGGTTCTCATGACGACTTATCTATAATGAGTATAAAATCATACACACACATACTGAAGTTTTCATCATTTTCAGCATTTTGAGTGAGAATAAAAGACGACAGAATGCGTTTGAATCCTTTCTTCAGGGATGAGATAACTGCTGCTCATACTGATGTTAGGGCAGATGTTAATAATTCTCTTTCAAGTCTGTCAGCAGCTTTTAGGGACACAGTCTCTTCTATTTTTGGAATTAAGAGACGTCACTCCCTCAGACTGTGGACTGAAGTGGTCTGTTTATCCTTTGGGCTGGCAATGAGGAAAAAGTAAAAGGTCAGCTTAATGATTTATATCCACATACTAACCATGACCTCTGACAGCCTGACAGATGGTGTGTTGAGAGTATTATGAGATTAAAAGAAACATCCTTCGAAATACTCATCAACTTAACACCCCCTTTATAAATCCTGCAGAAAACTTTGGGTAAGTCTAGATATTTTTATGTAGCTAAAGTGACAAACGTGTTTCTATTTATCAAACCATTGAACCCACTGAGTATCATCAGGGACAAAGGGAAAAGGTACTGCAAATTGTGTTTTTTGTGTGTGTGTGTGTGTGTGTGTGTGTGTGTGCATTCACAGACCTGACAGAAAGAGAGCCAGGTTGCATCATCACCACTCAGAGTGGTGTGCAGGTATGTGTGTGTGTGTGTGTGTGTGTGTGTGTGTGTGTGTGTGTGTGTGTGTGTGTAAGTTTGTGGATATGTATCTGTGTGTAAGTTTGTGGATATGTATCTGTGTGTGTGTGTGTGTGTGTTCGTTGTATGCGTGGGTGCATGTGTGTAAGAGTGTGCCTGGTCAATATGTAAGCTGCTCTTCCGGTATCTTCGACCCAGAAGAGGTGAGTGATTAAGCAGAGTAAAAACAGATAAGAGAGACAACAACACACACTGTACCTTGCAGCCCTGTGTGTGTGTGTGTGTGTGTGTGTGTGTGTGTGTGTGTGTGTGTGTGTGTGTGTGTGTGTGTGTGTGTGTGTGTGTGTGTGTGTGTGTGTGTGTGTGTGTAAGGCATAAAAAACTACATTTCATTAATAAGCTTAACAAAGTGGAATGTAGAACTTTCAAGAAAAACTATTCAAGTGGAGTCTGAAGTTTCTTTCACATATGTCTTCAAATAAGTATTTCACTTATACAACACGGACAAATCCTGTCTCAGCTGCAGAGCTTTGATTGGCATTAAAAAAACATAAGAGCAACATACCAGCACCACCTCTTGTGGCATGGTCACGTTGACTTTTTGCATTTAAGTACTGAGCCTATATCAGCAAGTCAAACAGATGTTAAATACTGATATAAAGCAACAGTTATTGCCCAAATGTGTGAGAGTGCACCTACGCTATAACTCAACATTTCTGCACATGACCTGTATTTGCAATATATTCTGCTGAACCCAAAATAAATTCAAAGCAGCACACCTGACAGCCATAGAATGGTGTGACTGACAGCAGAGGGTAACATATAAACCACTAAACCAAGTAAGAAAGCACTGCTTTTTATTTTTACTCACTGAGATAAATAAAACTTTTGTGCGGATAAAACTGTGATTTCTTCTGCAGTCTGAGCAAATATTCATAATTCTTCTGAAGTGTTTCCATCAGGTGTAAAAGTAGGGCTACTAGAGGAACTTAAAGTTTTGTAGACTGTAGCTGTGAGTTGCCTGTGTCACTAGGTGATCTATTACAGGGTCACTTAATCAGGAAACCTGACGCGTTAACAACACGACCAACATACAATACACCCAGCAGCAGCAGGCAGCATGCCACCCCTCAGGGGGGCTGTAATGAGATACCTGTGTATCTGTGTGCAGGTACAGAAAAAAGACGAGGGGAGGGGTTATCAGGGAAACAAACAGGTAAAGGTGAGAGCAGAGTGAGGTTGATGGAGGGGTGAAAACAACAGTGAGGAGTGTGACAGCTGATCTGCAGGTAGACTGAGCGAGGAGTCAGCCGACTGGAGCAGCAGGGGGGGTATGGAGTGACAGCCGGATGTAAGTTCAGGGTTAAAATAACACTGTCCTCTCTCTCACACACTCACACACACACAGGGGCTCTCTTTCCTCCGACTTCTCCTCTGTCAGTCTGGGCCCCCGCGGCCCTCCAAGCATTCAGAGACACTCTCCACAAAAAGCACACTCACTGCTCCCCGCTGCTATTCTGGGAGCTTCGCTTCCGTTCCTCAACTCCCCTTCAGCCCCTTTCTCTCCATCCTCGTACTTCCTTTCTCTGCTCACCTTTCTTCACACCAACACGTCTTTTTCCAAAAGCTGAGAAAAAAGCATCAAAACCAAAGTTTCCAAAAAGTATTCATGAACAGGGCACTACGAGCCATGATGGAGGACAAACTGTTTCCCATATCTCTTTTAGTATCTTTAACAAATGCAGGGACTCAACCTACATTTACCTTCAGTTCACAACAGCTGGTGAAACATCAGTTTCTCTTAACTGTTTCTCCAGTTGCCTTGATTTCTTGGAACTTGATCGTGGGCAGATATCATCAGACAGGGACGATAAATTAACCTTAGAGAACTTATTTTCATCCTATAAAAAACTGAAATCTCTGCTCTAAAAGCCCTACCTCTTTTAACTAAACTAAATGATCCACAGGCAACATTGAAGTGTTTACGTTACACACATTTTTCTTCCCTTTGACCCTAACTTACCAACTCCAGGTGTCCCTGACAGAAACGATAACACAGTCAAAGTTTATCATACTTTGGCACATGCAAATTAGCAACACCGGTCCCATGATAGTGTCCAGTTTATTATTTTCCTGTTTTTTTTTTTTTGTTTTGTTTTTTTAAATCAAACTAGAGCTGTTCCTTGTCTCTACAAGCAAATACAAGCCAAATGCTTATGAAGACAAGATACATGCTTCTTTGCAGTAAATCTTACACCTAGGCCTGTCACGATAATCAATAAATTGATTAACCGAACGATAAATAAAAACGTCCTCTGTAAGTTTGCCAGCCTCGATAAACTGACACGTGCATGCATGTTTGTTTTCCTCCTCTCTTTCAACCAAAGAGGCTGAATGAGAAGATGGCTCACTACGTCTATCTTTCCTAACATCAGGGTGCATAGGTTCTATAGCGGATTTATAACAGAGTGAGCATCTGTCAAAAATGCGATCTTTGGCATCTTCTGCGACGGGGCTGCTCGCGCATACACAAGGAGAGAGCTGAAGCGAGCGTCCTGAGGGGTAAGGAGGAAACACACGCTAATATGAGTGATGCAAGAAAGATACGGTTCTTAAGCCGCCTGCCACAGTCCCAGTGTGGGAATATTTTGTTTTTTATCAGAATGAACAAAGTGTGAGCTCATGAACACCAACGAGCTGATATGTCGCGTTTGTTTGAAAATAGTGGCGACGAAGAAGAAGAAGGGGAGGTGCAGCGGAGCCTTGTTCTTTGACAATCCACTCTTACTGAGGCTTTTGGTCGGCAAAGTAAATAGAAATAAAAGCGCCAAATGGTGGGCGCTCAAAGACAGCTACATTGTCAAAGAAATGCAGCCCTTCAATACGGTTGAAAGCCAGAAATGTTAAAAATGTTTAACAGACAGTACGGATTGACTGGAAAAAAGTACATGTTACAAACAATTCAGGAACTGTATAAACTCCCTTTTATTTAGGCTATAGTTTTTATTGTTGTTTTCTTTTTTGGAGTTTTGTTTTTTCTTTAGAGACAGGGTCTATGTTTAGTTGTTTTTGATTAGAATTAATTATTTTCATTGACATGTATTTTTTTTCTAAAAGAGATTCCATTTCATTTTCATTGTATTTTTTTACTTTTTTTTGTTTGTTAAATTTATTATATTTTTAGTTTAATTTATTTTATTTAAAAGATCCTGACCTTTTTATTACAGTTAAATACTCTTAAGAAATCAAAGTTTCTTGCTTTTGATATGGTGTACTCACTTTATTATCCCATTTATCATAATGACATCAATGAAAAAATGGGAAAAAAAATCAAAATAATATTGACAATAATATTTTTTATCGGCAATAATATTTTGGAAAATTATCGTCTAGCAAAATTTGTTATCGTGACAGGCCTACTTACACCATTGAAAAGGCTATTATTTTTTCTTTTGGTGTCACATTTGTAGGAATGAGTTTGTGGGATAAGCAGCTATGGTGTGTATCCAGGTTGCGCGCATAAAAAAAAACAATTTCTGTGATTAATTTTGTAGTGATAGTGGACAATGGGGTCTAACTGTCAGATAGAAAAAAGACAGAAGAGCAGAAGAAAGCTGAACAGGAGAGTGGCAGTGCACAGGCTAAAGGCTAACTAGCTCCAGATTCTGACTCCAGGTCAGAAGGTGGTGGGGCAACCCAGTAAAAACAGGTCCTCTTCATAGCATTTTTAAGGCAATTAATGATAATTATATTACTGCACATCCCTTATTAGCACTGTTTGTATCAAGAGACACCAAGACGATGAAAAACTTTCCTACTGTTAATTTGCCCTTAAAAATCTAATCCTTGAACTTGTTGCTAGGGTGGGTTGTGTTTATCACTCTTCTTAAGGTATGTTGGCTTAATGCCTAAAATACATGCAAGGATACAAACAGAGTCTGTGCCTTTAACTTCCTTCATTCTGAGCTCTCAAACACAAACTAGAAAATTATTTTTATGTACCGAAACTTTCAAACACCTGTTTGAAATCTGGCTGGCTGGTACACCGTGTGTGGGCCTGTTTCTGCCTCTGGAACAGAGGGGTTTCTATTAATGCAACAAGTCAGCTCTCACTTCCTCCTACTCTGCTTTGTGAGCTAAGAACTGTTATCCAGCAGCTATTTCCAGAAACAGAAAAATAAATAAATCTGAGCTGGGTTAGGAGTTCATCCATAAAGAGACCATAAAAAGCTCGAGAACTGCCAAGAAGCTTTTCCCCCTTTCCTTCTTATCACCCTACAAAGCTTCAACTCACACAAATGCACGCACACTAGGAAAACTGACAGTGTTAGCCAAGATGACATCATCCTCAGTATTTGCTCTTCAGCATTTCAGAGGTGAATAGTTCCCATTCAGACATGGAGTGAGCTGGTGTGTAAACCACCCCACACCGAGGCCAACACACTCCCACTTGGCATGATCTCATGTCTACATAGTTTGCACACCGAGACAGAAAAGCAAACAGAAAGCTTGGCAGATAATAATTATCTTACCTGTAATATAAATGAGCCACAGGAACCTTGTTTTCTTTCCTGGTTTGAGTCCAGTGTCCGCTCCGACACCGTAGATATTCCTCTCAGGTGGATGACAGGGAGTCAGCCGCGTACAGACATGGCCCCCAGTCTATAGAGGTGAGATTTTGCCCAGCTGAAAGTCCATCTGACTGCAAAACTGGAACACCTTCACATGATTTCATCCTCATCCATTGGTCAACACAATCCCAGGAGTATGTGTCAGGAGTTGCCTGAAAGAATGACAAAACAAAGAGAGAGCATGTCACTCTGTTATCTGATATGGTCTACGTGTCCTTATTTTTTCCTTTCACAGAGAGTGGAGTCAGATAGATAACCCTTACATGCACTGTGTCTCACTTTCTCTGAGGCGCTGAAACTGAGCACCCATGCCCTTTGTTCACCCACAGAGAGACTTAGTACAGTGATGAGAGGATGAGTCAGGGCCAGGACTCTGGTGAGGTTTACAGAGTCTCATCTGAAAATGACTAGACTCTGCTGGAGGGTCCCCTCCAAAACTTCATATCAGGGGTTTTTGCTTTGTTTTGTTTTGTTCTTATCAGTGATAACAAGTTACAGCCTTTGTGAAAGACTCAGTCACGTTTAGCTCTCTGACACACTTCATCTAAAACCTGTTTCCCCAACAATTAGTCTTCATCATGCTGTATAGCATACACATAATGATCCAATCATACAACCAGGCTGTGTCAAATCAATCCACAGAAAGGAGTCTGACATTTTTCACTTCTGTCTGTTGACACTGTGACAGAAATGTTAGTTTCCACCTCAGGCTGGGGCAGAGAGTCAGAGAATAACAACAGTATTCAATCATACACACATACATGTGAGAGCAGTCTTAGGTAGACATGCACCGATCGATCGGTGCCGATTTCCTTGATTTTGGGGGGTTGGTGACCGGTGACCGGTGATCGGCCCATTCATACACATGAAACTGATCTTATATTCCTCGGGGAAGGTCTGACAGCCAGCCTTGGTTGTTTTTTGCTCTGAGACCTAAAACTCAGGACACTTTATTCGTTGTTTGGTTGTTTTCAATAAAATAATATTGGAACATTGAAGGTATGCTGTCAGTTATAAAAAATAAAAATCAGTTTCAGCCCACCCCTGTATCGGCAGGTCATGTTTTTTAAAAATCAGTGATGGGCCAGAAAACTGTGATCAGTACACCCCCAGTCTGAGGATCTCCTGACCCAAAGCATCTCTGTTAGAGAAAAGAGGAGCAACATGCTGTCCTGTAATCCAGACACCAGCAGCAGAGCTGATGAGGACAACTCTAAGCTAACTACGAGAAACTGAAACCATATGCAATAGTAATAAAAGCAACAATAGAAGCAAAAAGTTGTAAAATTTGCCACATTTATGTCTAAAGAAGTTTATGTTTCGTTCTGTGATGGAGAGACCAATGAAGACAGAAATTAACAGATGACTGCACGCCAAAAAAACTAAAATCGAAAGTGTTTATGTATGTGAGAACATGATTGTTTTATAGTGTACAAAAATGTACTTCAGTTTCTTTTTTTCATGTCATGAAACTTAAAATTTCTTCTCAACCCACTGGCAGATTTTTTTTAGTAATTCATGCATCATTTTGTGACTCCTGTCAGCCACAGAATCACTGGGACTGGCTCGAGCTGCTGGTCAGTCCTCTGTCCTACTGCTGTTGGACCTGTGTGCTGCCTTTGACACAGTAAACCATCGAACCTCCCCTTAACGCTCTCTGAACTTGGCATCTCAGGATCTGTGCTGTCGTGGTTTAAGTCCTGCCTCACAGGCAGATCCTTCAGTGTCATGCTTGCTTGTCCCTCGTTTCAACCACAGATCAGTTTCCTGCTTGACTCCAATCAACTTGTGCCCACAAGAAATCTGGGTGCCATGATTGATGATCACCTGACCTTTAAGGTTCATGTGGCCTCGATTTCACGGTCTTGCCGATATGCCCTCTATAACATTAGAAGGATCAGACCCTACCTGACACAACAGGCCACACAGCTTCTGGTACAGGCCCATGTGATTTCACACATCGACTACTGCAACTCCCTCCTTGCAGACCTCCCTGTGTGTACACTTAAACTTCTGCAGATGATCCAGAATGCAGCGGTACTTCTGGTCTTAAACCAGCCCAAAACAGCACATCACCCCACTGTTAATCTCTCTTCACTGGCTTCCAGTGGCAGCTCAAATCAAATTCAGAACTCTTCTCCTGGCTTACAAAGCATTGACAAGAAAGGCTCCTGCCTTCCTGGGGTCCCTCATGCAGCTCTACAATCCTTCTCACCCACTACGCTCTGCTTGTGGAGGATGCCTGGTGCTCCCAGCCCAGCGCTGCTCCAAATCACTAGCCAGACTCTTCTCCTCTGTTCTGCCCAAATTGTGGAATGAATTACTAACTCTATATGATTCACAGAGTCCCTTTCTACTTTTAAGAGATGTCTGAAAACCCATCTGTTCAGGGAACACTCAGGCTCTTAATTTGAGCCTTCTCCTCTTTGTCCTCAGGGGTAGAATGAGTCAGTAGGTCTCAGACCCAGCTCTTAGTGAATATTTAGCATTGATCATTGGATGTTGGTCGAACTGTACTGTAGTGATTAGTTGTGGTTAGTTATGCCAATGTTACTTTGCATGGTAAAAGAATATATATATTCTAGCACTTTGTCGTACTAACTAAGGTTTTTCCTGCTGTCAAAATTCTTGCTTGTGTTTTACACTGCTTTGGACAGAAGCTACAAAAGCTAAAGCTGCTAAATGAAACTGTAGAACTGTATTTGACAATTTCTACAATTCTCCAATTTTATTTAGCTGACGCTTTCGTCCAAAGCGACGTACAACACAAGCAAGAATTTAGACAGTAAAGACATGGATGTGGCCTCAGTGATGTCACCGATTAGTTTCTGAAGGATGGTTTTAAAGACGATAACCAATAGATGCCATTCTGGAAATGCTGACTCAACCCGATATTTAGTCAAACTAACTATAGGCACAGAGGTAGGGTTGAGATGGGCCTTTAGCCAACAGCTACAGTGTGCCCAAGGAGAAAGACAGACTTTGAGCAAGAGCCATCCACCCACTCTCACACATGACCAAACAGATTGTCAGCCACACCTGAAAGAGATGACTAATTTCCTCAGCAATAATAAATCTGCAAAACCAAAAGTGAAACATTCTGCCAGGACGGATGTGATATTTTGTATCCACTTAGCCATTAATATAAATCCAGTTACTCCCAATTCAAAAAACATGGAACTCCATATAAGCATATCCCGTTGAATCAATTTCCTATATGTAGGCAACAACCGGAAACAGCTTCCATTGCTGGGTGTGAATTGACTTGACATTGCTCCAAACCAGGTCTGGGGGTTGTGGTAGGAATGCCTGAGGGGCCCTGCACAGGAGAGGGCAGCATGAATGAATCAATGCAATTCACACGGACAGGCGAGGACACAGTCCACCCACCACCTTGTAAAGTAGCTGACTGCAGCCTACAGTGTCAGAGGAGAAGCTCACAACAAGCAGGAACACCAAGCTATTCTTCCTCCATGCATACCCACCACAAACGTCTCCTTTGTTTGGAGGGGAAAAAAAGACTACGTATGTGACTGTGCGTGGTTTCAGCCAGCACACAGGACGCCAATCAAAGAGGCCCATGGCTGAGAACTATAAACAAATGCACACATTCAACTGAGTGGTAGCTTTTAAGTGACAAACAGCCTGTGGGGTGTCACTCATTTATCGACACATGCACTATTCATGCATTAACGGCTCAGACTAAAACAGGAAACTGTGTTTTTCTGTGTCATTGACAGCATCCTGTAACATGCCAGAGAGACACAGCACATAACCCTGGCAGTTTTTACATTTTTGTTACACAACTCTGACAGTGGGCCGAGCTGGGAGAAGGTAGTTTATAGCCACAGCCCCCACCCTGGCACATGAAGACAGACAAACACCACCCAGTCCCTAGAGAGCGTAAGAAAGGCCAGAAATAAACTGCACAAACACAGTGCACAAAGCACAGAGGCCACTTAATACTGAGTGGCCCTTACAGCAGCCTGCACTTCAGGGAGTTACTCAATGTGGTTCCAGTCAAACATGTGGCTCTGCTTACATTGAGCAATTCCCCTTTGTCTTTGTCTTTTTTTATTTCAGGCTGATGTTAGCAAATAAACAGCGTTTTGAATTTCATGACCCTCAAAGACGTTGAGTCACTTGCTATAAATGCTCATTCTTTTGTTTTTATATGACTTCTGTGCCCCTCAGTACAAGCATAATTGCCCTTTTTATTCAGGTATATTATATTTCTTCATTATGGGGTCATCTTGAGCAATGTGTCCCTAAATAACAACAGTGAACAATGAAGTACAGCATATAGCAGTATGTTTTATGCTGTAACTCACAGCTATTTGCTATTTTTCGCCCAGTATCTGCTGACAGTCTTGAAGTACTTGTTCCACTCATGATAAATAGATGTATCCTCTGACACAAGAGTCCTGCTGTAGCCTTTATTTTGCGCAACTGGGCCTGTGGTAAAAGCTGCTGAAATAGCCTCCACATTGTTACGATCAGGCCACATCAGTGGACATTCTCCACTGCATCTGTTGAGTAATCTCATTGAGGGACTTTAATAAATATTAAATAAAAACGTTTAGCCTTCCTTTGGTGGTTGAATCTCCATGTTTTTTTTGTTTGTTGTTTAGTAGACAAAGTTAATGTGTTGTGTAAAATTTAGGAAGCTTTCTTCAGACTGTTGACACCTGCTGTGGTTATCTTCAATGGACTGCTTACTCATGCCAAATCACAGCTGTGCTGACTGAACAGTGTCCTTCCTTGGTGTTATTGATAATTCATTTTAAACATAATTTTTGCACATGAATTAAATTAAAGTTTATAAATGTTGAAGATTTCTGGTGGAAGCTTAGATTAATGAGAAAGCAAAAAAAAAAAACTAATTTACCACCTTTAAAAAACAGTGAACACAAGGACAAAAAAATGTATAATACAATATATTTATAATAAGTTGACAACCTGTCTAGAATACATGTTAGGCGACAGGGTAAGGTTTTTATTTAAATTTATCATTTCAAATGTGAAAAGAAGTAAACTTAGAAAGTCCCCAGCCAAAGCATGAGGTCATAGACAATAAGTGCTTTTCTATTCAATCCAATCTCCAATGGATCCAACCCATTGACTGTATAGAGTGGGCAGCGTGGCTCCGCCATTTACCATTGTACGGTTTTGAAGCCATATTCCCCCGTCACACGCGCAGCCATTGAAGCAGTTGTGCAGCCAGAGTCTGCGCAGTAGAGACTATGAGGGATTCTGGGAGGATCTGAGTGGTGCTGGGTGACCAAATTATTATTATAATTTTTTTGTGTGTCTTTCAAGAGTCTAATAACTTCTTGACTTAACCTCCTGCCATATTTTACAATCCCTGAAAAAAATACACGAGAATGGCAGCTGTGAATGATCGTTAAACGTGACGTAAAACCTTGTTTTTAGCCTTGGATAAATTAAAATTTTCAGAAAAAAGAGGACTTGAATACAAGGCAGCCAATAGGTATCTTCAAATCACTACAACAAGCAGACATGAGAAACATTTCTACGAGGTGTATTCATCTTTTAAAGTTTGACCACAGCCCATCTGGAATGACTGGAGTTGGATTTTTTAGCATATACTGCAGTCAGTCACCAGGGGGAGCAGTTTTAGTGGCAACCTGTGATCCAACAATGGACTTCTGCACCTTTTTTTCTGGTACATAGGCATTTTTGCCCCCAAGCTCTGTAATGTCTCTCACTGTAATTTATGTAATCTGCTTCATCTTTGTTAACCTGTTAAACTTTAAGAAAGTTGATCACAAAAAAAGAAAGTCCCAAGCCAAGACTCAGGTTGTCTGAACAGGGCAAAACTACTACAGTATGCTTGACATGACTTGTGAAGGTGTCCATGGAACATAAGAGCCACCAGCAGTTCAATCACACGTAGTAACACACCACTCAGGTAAGGCAGTGTTAGACAATCTTTGTACCAAATGTTAACTTTGAGAATCTGAAAACAATCATGTGAGTCTCTGTGTGTTAGCTCTCTGCAATAGTCATTGCAACCACAACTCTGAAAGTGTAATGTTTAATTATTCTCTGTCCAGTTCAGTTGTGAAAATGTCCCCTTTATGTGTAATATTGTGATGACTTGTTGTAGATTGCACATTGGAAATAAGAACATTGTTACTTGAGTATCATACAGTGAAACAAGTGATGGCAGGATTTTTTTAGATCCAAAATGCTTTTTGGCATCCTACAGTATGATGGTTGCTGGCACAGTAATATTGTTACTGGAACATTGTACTGTGCAATCCAGAGATCAACCCATTACCCACAATACAGTGGGACACTCCCCTTATGCCAGAAGTCCGTCATATTCTAGCTACAGTTCAGTGCATCATATAATTTTAGATGTTGACTGAACAGCAGAATTATCTGGAGAAAGAGGAACATGTTTGAAGGAAGTAGCTTGATGCGTACATCCACTTTGTCTTAATGGGCTGCTCATGGTCTGCTGGACAATGATGAGAATCTAACATACTGTGAGGATGACTGAATGAAATGTCGATAATGGCATGGATTTTTTTCTCAATACAGAGAAAAAAACAACAAATCACTGCAGGCTGGTGGTTGTTGATTCACCAATGAGACTATTTTACATATGAAGCTCTTCATCCTGTCTGCTTGCCCTGTGTTTTTTAAATAAGCTAATGATTAAACAAGCCATGGTTGGCTGAATAGGAAGCTTGCTTCTCTTGTAGTTTCCACAGCACAGTCACTGCTGATTCATGCACTCTGGTATCAACAGAAAAGTCTTTCATTCATGCTCCCTGCCCCCACCGATGAAGTCAACATCACACCACAGACCAAAAGAAAAGTGCTCAAGTTACGTCATGTTCAACAGGACCACGTCAAGTCTGACAAAGCTTTTTGTCTTCGACTGCAGTCTACATTTGTCCATATGCCATCGAAACAAAAAATATTTTTTACACTAACTAAACCTGAGACAATAAATCAACAAGGCATTGCTTAGTCATCCTGACTCATGCATTACAATTATCACGTACCTGGTTGTTACATATCATATCCTGAAATTGTTGTATCACAACTTTACTAGTAAGCAAATATAGTTCAAACACATGATCTTGTTTTCATGGTGTTTCCATGGATGTGGAAAGATGTTCTTCCCATGATAATGAGTAGTAAGGTATTTTGAGGCCAACACTTTCTCCTGAGAACAACAGAAAGCTGCAGTGATGGAGACAACGCACCATTCAGAGGTGAGAGAAGTGAAATACAATCTGCCCACACCAACAAAAGAGACAGACAATCTAGTCATCTCTCCAAAGCACAAACACCAACACCACACATCGCAAACAAGTAAAGTTGCAAAACAAGATAAATCAATCCAAACATAACACCAAAATTACACTTCAAAAAAGAAGTTGTCTAGTGTTCATGTTTTTGCTTGGACATCACTGGAAAGATAAAACTGATGAATAACCAAGCAGCAGTTTCTGGAGCAGACAAACAGTGATCTGCTCTTTCTGTGTCACACCAAATACACAAAGTGAAACACACAGAGATGTTATGTTGGGGCAAAGTCGTCCAGACAAGCTGGACTCATCGGAGGTGCAACAGAGGCTGGTGTCTGATATTAAAGGTATAATTGGTAATTTGATTTAGATACACTTTTTGTTATACTGATTAAAATTAGCCATATGTCCCAATGGCAAGCAATACATGATGTGTTCTTAAATAAGAGTGAATAATATCCACTAGCTACAGCAGAAGAAAACCCAGGAAAAAAATCAGCCAATCACATCAATTAGGATCCAATTTGTTAAACCAATCAAATCCCGTCCTGCCGTTTTGCCCTCCTCCTGCGCGTACATTTCACCAGTGCTCACTGCCCCTGACTCAATGCGTATTCCCGAGTTTAGCAGTGTACAGGTTCAGCACTCAGCAGAAGAATGGCAGAGAAACTACCCATACCCCGATTACTGGTAACCGCTCCTCCAGCTAAACAGAGCAAGAAAAGAAAGATGGAGGCTTTCTTTTCTTTTTCTGTTCCCCTGCCTCTAACTACTGTCCCTCTCCCTCGACCTCGGGCCTGTCCCCTCTGACCCAATGAGGTACTTGGCTCTGGGCTGTAGTCTGGATCAGAGTCTCACCACAGAGGCTCTGTCAAGCAAAAAAAATGTGATATTTAGTAAGTCCAAAAGAAAATGTACATGCTCTATTTGTATTATAGCTTTACTCCTGAGATCGTGTCACAGGTAAAAGTGGATAATGCTAGCATGACAGTTGCGAGTGCTAACAAAAGTCACGTTCGTTTATTTGTTTTTTAGCTTTACGTTTTAACCTTTCCTTACCTCTAAATAAGACATGACTCAAGGTATTTAAAAACTTAAAAAGATGAGCTGAGTCCGTCTTTCAGTCATTCACAATCAGTCGCAAATCAGCGGCGCTCGTGCATGTGAGCAGGGCGTTGCTTTGGAGGAGCTCCAAGGGGAGGGGGAGGAGGGGCTAGGCGGAGTCCTGACGAGATGCTACATTCAAATTCATGCTAGTTTTTCTGAACTGCCTACCCTGCCTTTAAGTGTGGGACTCCTTGTGTAAAACTGCACACAGGGACACCAAAACTGTATCATTGTAAAAGTGAAATGAAGGTAGAGCTTTTATAACAGTATCAGGGATGAATCTCAGTAAAACAAGGCTTTGAACTGACCAGTACAATGAAAGAGTAAATTGCACTGTTTTTTTTTTCTTACTTCAAGCAAGTTACCAAAATCAGGAAATACATCCCATACTCTAAACAACTTTACCCAGGGTGTTAAACTTGTTTGTCACTGGCCATGAGTCTATAATTCTACTTTAAATACAGCTAAACAAAAAAGGAGATTTAGAGAGCATCAATCAAATACAGGGACTAACATTAAATTTTATTGGGACTGTTTTCAGCCACCAGTGCAGAAGTTGCCGGCACCTCAGAGCAAAGGGTTCCTGGTTTGAATCCCTAACCAGGCACGTTTTCCCAGTGTTTAAATGTGCTCTCCCCCCCTGGAGACCAAACACATGACTCCTATACCTCCCACCTAGTGACAACACCTCCAGCCCTGGATACCAGGACTATAGTGTGATCGTAACATGCTTGACTCAATATTACTGCTTAAAAAAGCAACATGCAAAATAAGATAGGGAATAGAGAAGTTACATGATGAAAGTAGATAAACCAAATTTCTAAAAACCAAACATCAAACATCAGGTCATCTAGTGTAAGGATGTGGCTCCACAATTTAATTGTTCTCAGCACATAAGAAAAAGCCATGTCTAAATTAGCTTGTTGATTAATCTGTTATGACATCTTTTCTTTCCTTATTAAATAATATATTGATGTGTTTGTACATGGTCCCAAACAAGCGGTTCAGCTTCGAGTCTTTGTAATCTGTTCCATTTTTGTTCCTAATTAAACTGATCTGAAGCAGAGTTGAGAAATTTCCCATGGACCAACATGTCATCCCTCACTGTTGATCTGACAGACGGACTTTGACTGACAGTATAAATCAGTATAAGCAGTAAAAACAGCTCTGTTTGCTCTGAGTCATCAAGTGTTTTCATACATTTCCACCCAGGCAGGAAGGTGGTGCAATCCTCCCACAGAGCCAGCATCCGAGTTGGGAGTCGGCACTCCCCAGATTTGACACTATTGCTAAGTGCTTCCTGGGCAACAAGCCAGCACTGACTGATAGCTTCCTTCCAGTTTATCTTACATGTCCGTTCACATTTAATCATTTTCTCTGAGTAGAGCAGCAATACTGGACGTAATATGAATATTTTCAGAGGTGTGTGTCTGAACATGTGGGGTTACAGAGCCAGGTGAGAGTTACTGTCAAAAACTCATTCTAGGAATTATAACCATCACACGGTGCAACGTCCTGAGGAGGAAGCAGCTCTGCCTCCCACGCTTGGCTTTGAAATGACAGAGGGGGAGGAGGAGGAGGAGGAGGAGAAGGAGAAGGAGGAGGAGAAGGAAAGAAGAGTGGCTCCACAGAGATTTCTTTACTTTTAAACATTTTAACTGAAATCAATCAAAAGAAAAAAGTACCACTGGCACTCAGCTCAAACAGTTAAGCCTGTAAATCTTCTGGTCAATAAATCGATAATACACAATAACAAATTTCAACCAAGCCTGCTGTCAATAAAAAGTTTTAGTTTGTGTAGCTGTGAATAGATCCATTCTTGTGCCAATGAGCAGCTTCAAGAATTCTGACAATATTCAAAAAAATAAAATGTTTTTTCTATTTAATAAAAATTTAAAAAAACAACAACTTGAAGTTCATAAAAAATTGACTCCAGTCAAACTTAATGGAAGCACAAAACATGTCACATTGAGTGAAAAGAAACAACATTTTTAATAGTCCAAATAGAAAAGAATTATATTAGTGGGAGATTAGATTTAGAGTGGAAAAATACACAAAAGATAAAAAACAAAAATGAAATGTGCCTTCGAAGTGACCAAAAAGCATCAGTCTCAGTCATACAGTCACAAGCTTTCTTTCTGTCCGTCCTTAAACCAGAGAGTAGTGAGCAGAGCATGACTGACTTAGTGTCAGCAAATGTGTTTAACTGCATTTCTGTCATATGACTGTCAGCCTCGTCCCACAACTTCAGGGACTAATCCTGCAAGTAACAAGATCAGAGCTGGAGCTGGAACTGAGTCAGGCCATGGATACAGAACACACTGGTACACATTACACAGGAGGAAAAGTTGATTTTTCCACACTTTTATGTGTAGTGTATTCAATAATTCACATTTAGGTCGTCAGTTTTTAGCTCACTATGCTCAAACAATAAAGATCAAGTGCACAATATGGCATTTATTGATTATCAACTATTGAGGCATCTTTCAGCTCCAGCTTGAGAAAAGTGAAAGTTTACAGGGCCAATAGTCATTGTTTCAAACGTGGAAGAAAACTCAGTGCATTCATCCAGTAAGTTTATACAGAGATATCTGAAGCTCAGCATTATTAATCTGTCACAGTGCTCAATCTGATGGCTTAACTTGAGTCTGAGTCCATCCTAAAACGTAGAGGTTAAGCTGTTTCTAGACTCAGGACAAACAGCTGCAGCTTGCAGCGTGAATTAATAAAGAAACAAATTTCCAGGATAACCGTTTCTCTGACCCAGCTGTCACATGAAGTCTGGTGAGAGGATGGGAACCTTCCCATGGACTCTTATGGAGATACCTTAACCTCGGTACGAGCTGTAGGCGTAGCAAGTTATGACTGCCTTCTGACCCAAAATCAAAATCAGATACAACCCCGATGAAATTAGACACATTAACATCAAAGCTAAATATGAATTTGATTTTTAAAAAATCTTTACATTCATGCAGAATTCAACAACAAAGACCTGATTTCACAGCCCTCAGCTGCACGACAGCCACCCGGACTTTACCCTGTGGAGTGACAGTGGGTCATTTTGAAGTTAAACACTGGCATCCATTAAGGTTAATTGTACCAATAAAAACAGTTATGAGCAAATGGCTTACATAATACTAGACATAAAACTCTGAGCATTACTCACAGATCTACAGATAATGACAGCTATTACTGCAAGCTAGTGGTGTGCTTGTGTGTGTGTGTGTGTGCCTGTGTGTGTGTGTGTGTGTGTGTGTGTGTGTGTGTGTGTGTGTGTGTGTGTGTGTGTGTGTGTGTGTGTGTGTGTGTGTGTGTGTGTGACAGGTGTGTGGCAGTGTGTGTAAGGACTGGAGCAGAGATAAGGAAAGTAGTGTGGATTTGCCTCGCAGATAAAAAAAGATAAATTTTGAAAATGACCGACTGCCCTCATTCTTGTTTGTACTCTCTGAGCTGTGGGGTTGAGTGAGGTGTGTTTCAGGGAGGGGATGGAGAAATTCATCTGCTGCCTTCAGGCCTGTGTATAATATCAGGACAACAGGTGTGTCAGGTGTTTTTAAAAGAGAGATAGAGAAAGAGAGACAGCAAGTGGGAACAAGAACAGTGAAGCGAAGCTGCATGTTTCAAACATCTTTTCCCAGCAGGTGTTTTATTCGTCCATATGATGATAAGAAAATATAACTACTGCGTCATCAAGAGAGGATTTTTTTAAATTCGAGATTTGGGTTTGAGTAAAGTGTATAAGTATCATGCTCATTGAATCCACAGTTCATTTGAGGCGGGCACATCTTTGCTTTGTTAACATCTATTTCCACCACTAACTACTCTGTTACAGTCGGTCAAAGCCAAGCGTGGGAGGCAGAGCTGCTTCCTCCTCAGGATGTTGCACCGTGTGATGGTTATAATTCCTAGAATGAGTTTTTGACAGTAACTCTCACCTGGCTCTGTAACCCCACATGTTCAGACACACACCTCTGAAAATATTCATATTACGTCCAGTATTGCTGCTCTACTCAGAGATGACAACATTGATTTTACTCTTTAGATTCTCAAAGTTCTTCTAATTACAACAGCAAATTGTAGTTTCAATTGTGACAGAAACATCTGGAATGTCAGTAAAAAATATGGTCTGATGTTACAATTTATTTAAGGATAAGATAAGAAAAGGTTATTGACAGGAACCGCACATAAAACTGAAGTCTGCCATCAGCATCCTGGAGGCATAAAATCATAAAATGGACAATGAAGAGCGAGTTCACCACATAAAACCTTTTTCTAACAGCAGAAGATCTCATGGAGAAAAGTTCTCTTGTGTTTGTTCAAGTCTTGTTCAAGAGGGGGTCCCAACATCCATTAAAATATAAAGCCTATGCGGTAGGGTTAAAAACTGCAGTTCCATGAGCGTCCACTTGAGGCTGTCTGCAGAAACACCAGAAACACCCAAAAGAGTGATCTGTACAGCAGAACAAAACATGTTTGCAGCCTGGTTCAAAAAGCATTTTTAACCTTAGTTCTCTGTCAGCATGCACTAAACAAGAGATGATTTTGATAACTTGATATTTCCAAAGTTAATTACACATGTAAGGGCATTGCTGTCTTGATTGGCAGGAGGGCAGAGAGAGTCTAAAGACCTGCCTTTCAACCTCGTCCAAATTCAAATCAAGCCAAGGTGAGTTCAACATTTCCAATACAGACTTCCAATACACTCCAACAATGAAAGGCTTCAAAACTCTGTATCAGAAACAGATGGGTGATGTCACGGACACTATGTAGGTTTGTTGGACAGTCTACAAGCTAGTTACAGAAACAAATGATGGTATTCTAGCAAAGAAATTTGTCAACGATAAAAATTCCCTGAAAAGACAAATCTTATGGAGTAGTTCAGGTAACTCTTCACACTTCACTGACCTCTTTCTACTGCCTTCAAATTGCCTTAATTTGTATGTTTGCTGTAAATATTACTGTTCTTATTTCTCCTTGGCTATTCTTAATATATTATTGTTGGCATTCTTTGTGGACAAAGAAAGGCAAAGAAAGGCAAAGAAAGGCAAAGAAAAGCAAAGTAAGAATTTCATTGTACAGGGAAACATGTTTCTCTTCTGTGCAGATGACAATAAACACTTTGAATCTAGGATCTCTTTTTATCCTAATGCCTGTTGAAGCTGCTTTCAGTAAAAAACAGTAACAACATACTTGTACCATGAGAAAACAAGGCTATGAAATAATATCGTGCCATTATCCCTATGGAGATATAGACGGTGACAGCAGACCGCAAACAGGCCTTGTGCAACCTAGAAGCCCAGTTAATAAAAACATGTTAAGTTATCAAACCATGTCCACTTTTCATCAATCTCTGTTGTAAGGAACAAAGGAAATAGTTCCAGTCCCATCAAATCATTTTATCCGTCAATTCAAATGTTTTTCAACGGTGTCTCTGATTATAATACTTAAAATCTGTCTTTTTAACAATAAATAATGGCCATACATCAGTACTATATAATATGTTTCCACCCTCTATATGTGATATGCCCTTTAAAGAGAAGTGCTTTTTTTCATTAAAATGTTCATGTTTGGTGCCAGGGATAAAATAATTGTATGGCACAAGTCAGGATGTTGATATATTAGTTAAAACAATGTCCCACTCTTTCTACAACCTGGTCTTAAAGGACCTAAATATCATTCTGCATACTCTATGAGTAAAGCTTTCAAACTACAGTTTATGTTTACAAAAAAATCATAATCATAGTAGTTATTTAAATTTACTCAAAGTGGGTCAACTTTATTCTTACGTCACTTGTCAACTACATAGGTAGTTTTTACTTCATGTGAATAAATAAAGGTACAATAGAAAATCCTATCGTATTATATTGATAAAGTATTTTGATTGGACAAACACTTGTTTCAAATCAAAAAGAAGACTTGACAACTTTCCCCAAACTGTATCTTAAATTTAGGAGCCAAACTTATTTATTGACTTATTAATGATTCATTTTGAGGATTTCTTTTTTACTATTTTTACATGATAAGAGCTGTTTCCTTTGGAAATTTAAGACTTAGCTTAAAGACTATAAAGAAGAACTACCCGCTAATTAACATGATTTGACTCACCTGCTATTTTTCCTTTTTAATAGCCACCACATCCTGTCACAGCACTGTTATAAAAGCACAATTGTGAAAAATTGAAGTACCGTTAAAACTTTAAGGTTATGGTTAATGTTGAAAAAACCTTAACATTAGCATTCTTTAGCCTGCTGTTTTACTGTGAAATTTAGAGTAATTCCAGCTAAATTTTGATTCAAATGAGCGCCAAAAATGTACTCACATGGTTCACCAGAACACCCCAAACAAACCCAGCACCTGCCCGATAGAGCAGATTACAAGTCTGCACAAAACAGGTGTTTGCACCTCGAGTGCAGTTTTCCTTTATATTACGAAGTTAACACTCCCAAACGGGAATCGTACATAAAAGCATGTGTGCTAGGTCTTTCCAGAGACTTCGCTTACCTGTCAATCTCTGCTGCTGTCACCTGCTGTCACCTCCTGTTCCGGTGTGTTTCAGCACTCCAACAAACCGGCTATAAGTTTCCACGTCCTGACATGAGTGTGGCCATGAATGGTCTCGGACATGCAGTGAAAGAGGCTAACACTGAGAATAGTTTGCACAAGTCTGTGTTCAATGGTTAACACTCAAATGAGCCCTATCCGCGAACAGACAGACAGTCACTCAGAGGTTTGAGCTACTCACAGGGTGCTGGCGTCAGTTCTGTGCTGTCTTTGTACGACACGAAGATCGTTTAGACAGCTCAAGATGGATGACTACGAATCGTGGACTCTAACTGGCCTCAGTTGGTGAGTTACTGGGTCACCGGCTTCTATAACCATGAATTTTACCGATCTCTCTATTAACCAGAATCTGGTTAAGAATCAGATGCTTATGAACAAAAAATAAATAAATAAAAAAAACTGATGTTTTTTCCATGCAACACACATTTCATGAATCTTACGATGTGTGGCCTGATGATAATGAACAACATATCTTTGTTCTCCAGGTATAAATTTTGGATAGGGTGAAAATCGGTAAAAAAAAAATAAAATAAAATAAATAAATAAAATAAATAAATAAATAAATAAATAAATAAAAAATACAATCTCTAAGTACCAATACTGTGTTTTTAAGGTAACAACACAAATCATAATCTGTGGCCATAAAGACAGATTTGTCTGTTTAGGTAATAAACAAACAAACAAACAAACAAATAAATAAATAAATAAATAAATAAATAAATAAATAAATAAATAAATAAATAATCTGTTTTCTGTATTTCGTGGAATCTTCTCTGCAGCAAAAATTCATGACAAAGTGAGAGCTCCTCTTTTTCACTAATCTCTGAAGTGCATTCATGCTGTCAGCCCACTCTTAAAGAAACATGCCAAAAATTTGTGCTGTTCCTGCACTGATTTCAGCTAAAGCATAAAGATTTAGTAATCTGGTCACTTAACAGTCTTGGCATATAAGGTTTAAAACGGAAATTGATATTTCAACATCAAGAAGGAAGATGGTTTATCTTAATTCGAGACATGTTTATGTTATTTGTCTCAATTTTAAGCTTATATTTAAAAAAAGAGAGAGAAAAACAAATTGATAAATTATTCAGCACTTTAAATTTGACCAGAACAATTCATTGTGCCTTTTGAATCCCAAACTTAACTTCATGAACAACCATACTTCTGTAAGTGACAAATGCGAACAGGTTGGAAACGGAATAAAATCAAAAACTTTAGTTTGTCACCACCAACTGGTCAAAGATTGTCATAACAGGTTAAATTTTCTGATGTGCTCCGAGTTTTTTTGTTATTCCTTTTTTCTTTTCTTTTCTTTTCTTTTCTTTTTTTTATACAGGTGGTATTCGTGAAAGAGAGCGAATATTAAATATGTAATTCTAAAGCAGCTCAAGACACAGAAAAAGACTTCCTGCTTCAGATAACATTTTGTATTTAATTTGTATTTCAAGCAGAAAAGACAACCTCCATGGCCAGGAATCCACTTAAAAGATGAAACCATGTCTGTTCAGGCCATCAAAGTTCACTCTTACATCTACACTTTTGTGAAAAATAATGCAAAACTATTATAACCTTAAATTCTGAGTGCAATTGTCTGGGTAAAATAAATCAAAATGAGATATAAAAGTTAACAATAATAATAGATATAAATATAATATAAATGTGATAATTAAATATTATTAAATAATAATTACCATACATTAAATGTTTGGGGGGGGGGGGTTCTGAAAACTTTGAAATATGACTTAGGCAATTATGCTATGAGGTTAAGGCGGTAAGTTTTAGTAGCTTAGTCATTTTCATCTTTAGATTTATTCGTCTTATGCTGCTTTTCCAATTCAGGGCTGCGGGTGGCTGGAGCCTATCCCTGCTGTCTTAGAGCGAGAGGTGGTCTAAAAATGAAATATCTGCCTGATTTCCATTGTTAAAATGATTTGGTAACAGTGCATAAGGACTGTTTTCAACGTGTTTTACTAAATTACTTAAAGAAAAATTCATAACAGCTCACGTTAATAATGCACAGAACAGCCTTTTCTGTGATGTCCCTTTAAGAAAGATTGCCATAAACAAATTATATGTGCAAGGCAAGGCAAGGACATAATAATAATAATAATAATAATAATAATAATAATAATAATAATAATAATAATAATAACTGGAAGAAAATAAAAAGGCAAGGAAACTTATACTGAAATACAGCAAGGATTAGGAGGGCAGCATGAACGCAAAGAAAGAGTTGGACTTAAAAGTTTTTCAATTATGAGCCTTTGAAAAGTGAACTGTTATTTTATAACTTATTTTGGGGTTGAAAACATATGCACGTGAGGCTGATTTCTGTGCCATTTGTTTGGAGAAAAACAACTGAATGCTGCTTCACTTCATTTGCTTTTGACCTTGAGTACCATCATCCGAGTCCTTAGATCTCAGGGCCCTACTGGGTTTATATTTTATCACCTTCTTTTTCTTATATGCTGGACCTAAACCATTTAGGGATTCAAAGACCTTTGAAGAACTTTGAATACAGCTCACTGGGAGTCAGTGTACAGACTTTATGAGTAGAGAAATGTGCTCCGGTCAGCAACAATAATACACAAACTCAACTTACGTGACGTGATTGTTTATTTCTGCAACAAAAGAGCAAAGCTATGCAGGCTTGTATACAGTTTGGGAAGAAAAATGCATGGTGAAATTAAAAAAACAACCTTAGTCAATGTTGTGACAGTTTGGAAAAGAATGATCATTTAAACTCAGCTCATGAAGCTTCATTCAAAACAGCATTTTAGGGGCTGTTGTAATCAAGCTGGCAGCCCCTTTCCCATAAGTCCCTCCCCACTCTCTCTCAGTTTTCACCGTCCTAAATAAAGGCAAAAAAAAGTGAAAGGAAAAAAATGATGTATCACTTTAAGGACAAGAAGTGGTTTTGATTTGAAATGTTTCCAGTATTACAAATACATTTTTTTTGTAGCCCAGGAGTTCAGTTTCATCACTCAGACCATGAATGATTGACAGTTTTTCATCACAAGGACTCTCAAGCAATTAATTTTTTCTGCTGCTGGTCCTCATTATAAAGTCAACTGGAAACAGTAAGTTACCAGATTTGGCATATTAGCTAATAACAATTGTCACATTAACTGTGTAAATTTTACATCCCATTTGCAAGTATTCTTAAGTTTTTATTCTGTACCTGGTATTTTTACCTAAAACATTATACATTGACAGGTTTTAAAACCAGTAACTTCTGATTCTAGCAGGAAACAGTCAAAAATGAGAGGAGATTTAAAACTAAATAAAACAAGCCAAATAAACATCCCCAGATCAGACTGAAGCTTCTTTCAGAACGTAGAAACTTTAGTCTATACTGCAGTCGTAACACAAAAAGGCACAAGGAAATCTTTAAACAAGAATGAACACATCACAACAGAAAGCAGATTCACTTTCACACATAGTAAATAAATCTATATCAACAACCCCATTTAGCAAAGTGCTAAACCTGGAGCACACGTCTGTGACCACAGTGGTCCCCAACATGTGTGAAACATTTCTTTAAAGCAAAGTCCTTCCATCTCCATCTCATGAAATGTCCAAAGAAAAGAAGACACAGAGAAGTGTTTGAAGTAACCAGCAGACAGAGGAGAGCAGCTTTAATAAGAGCTGGTGTAAAAACTTAGCACCATCTGTGGAAGCTAATGCGTGGAAACAGCAGAAGAAGCTCCTAAAGATGCAAACGACATGTGCGGTGTGAAGCAATGAACGGTATATACAAACATTATGGGAAACACTGTTCCCGATAATAAAAATATCCACCCCTACAGTGAAATATGGAGGGCACTGCCTCCGATACAGACACATACTGGTAGACAAAAACTACCTTCTTCTTTTTCACATTATGGAAGACACTGCCTCCGATAATGCTGGGATGAGAAGTGTTCATGTACTAAGGACCTGTACTGGCACAGAGAGGTTTTCAGTTAACGCTCGCCAATCCAGTGTCAGTTTAAAAAAAAAGGTTTCCGTGTTCGGTACTGGCCGTCAGTCCACATGTACACTTCTGTTAGCAGATGCTGCTTTTGTCATTTCGACAGTATAACTGTCATAATTATGGAAGGCACTGCTCCCGATAATTATACATCGTTTTTTCTTTTTTGTATAAAAGGCAATAAAAAAACTATTTATAGTGAACCCTGTCACTGATAAATAAATAACACAATAAATAGACGTACGGTTTGTTTCAGTGCCACACGGTTGAAGACTTTCTCTCTTGGTTTTCAAAGGCTTACAAGGTTTGTTCTCAAGTCAGGAGGTGGACAATTCAGATTATCATCAAGTGTAGACAGCTTTTTTTTTTCATGTAACTGGGAAGCTGTCAGAACCATGTAAACGGCTCCAACAGCTGATTGTCCCAAATCTACTTCTGAGTGTGTTCTGGTAACACAATCTTCTTTTTCTTTTGATCTCCTGGTTCTCCTACAATGAGTCGAGGAGCAGATTTCAGCACAGTATGAATTTATAGCTACCAATACAAACCAGCTCATGTTTGAACGGGAGGCTCCAGCAGCAGTGGAAATACTAGCAGTTTGGATCTGTCAGAGCTGTGGTAAACACATGTTAGCTTATCCTACTGCTATGTTGAGATTATTTCATCTCTGAACTGGTAAACAGCCTTTCCTGAGATTAGGACCGGATGATACTGTGCTGAAAAAGATCTTTCACTACATTCAACTCATCCATACTGTAATGCCAGTTTAAAGTAATACCACCACATTAGAGGCCATTTCAGGTAGATGTTACTAGCACCAAAGTATTTAAATGCCACATTTAAATAAGTCATATGTTAAATGAAATAATGTTTAAATACTGGGGATAAAAGCAACAACCTGCTACTGTATACTGTCAGTTAAGGCTAAAAAAAGAGTATATCTTGTAATATTTGTTTGGCTTTGAGGTAATTTTGGAAAGGAGGGAGTTTAGGCAGCTGAAATACTCAAACAGACATGATGGCTGTGAAGTTTGTAACATTTAGAAATGGTTCCACTTTTATCATTGACTCACTAATCTTGAGTTAAGTTTTAGATCAGTGCCTTTGAATTTGTTGGTGACTTATCACAGCCTGACCCTAAAAGGCCAAACCATCTAAAACCAGGATGAGGGAGAAATGACTTCTTAGATTTCATTATCCAAAGACCAAATGTCCCCGGCTAGTGCGTTGGCGCAGCCCTGAATGGTCCAGGTGGCCAGGGCGAACTGGTTGCGGAACTCGTCGGCATCTGCGTCGGGGTTGTTGGCGGTGAGGGCTTCCAGGTGGTTGGACAGACCCTTGAGAGTGTGAGGACCAGAACCCTGCAGGATGTGACGGAAAGGCAGCTCTCTGGGGGACACGAAGGGGGACAGGAAGTTCCTTTCCACCTACAGAAACGAGAAGAGAAAGATCAGGCTGTGCAAAGAGGGGTTGAACTTTTCTTTTGTTGTTTTTTTAAGGGTCATTGGACTCTTGTGTTGCTTTGCTGTGATGATTAAAAGAGGGAGATTGTTTTTAAACCACAATAGACTTAAACACAAAATCTGCATATTGCACTGCCATTCTTAGATTTTAAAATATCTATCTTAGTTTTCTTTAATATTCTATTTGTTAAAGCGTCTTAAAGCTTTTATGACATGGTTGTAGGGAGGGGTCATTGCATTTCACTCCCTGACTTTGCAATTGTTGGATCTTCAATCTTGGAAAAAGATATATCCTGGACATTCTGCAGAAAACCAGGAACTCTTACAGCTGATGACTGTTAATAAATAAGTCAGTAAGAGCAGCTGGCTCTTGGTCATTTTCACAAAATCTAATGTGGCCCTCTTTAAAATGAGTTTGGACACTGCTCAGCAACAGAAATATGGCAGAAAGCTTTATCTTTCAAAACCTCTCGAATGTGGTTTATGATCCAAGTAGAGCGCTTCCAGTATCATGAAATGTTAGACTTAAAAATGATGAATATTTTTTTAATCAGTTGAGGTTTTAAGTTAAAGGAAGACTCAGAGAATCTCCCTCATCAGGACGGGGCTGCGGTGGTTTGATCAGATATATGAATGAAGACTGATTGACCGTCATGTTTAATATGAAACAATCCAAACTGCCCACAGAGGGACACTCATTAGGTTCCAGAGCTCTTTAAAGTTGGGTTTCCCTCATTTTGTTAGTTTAAAGAGACACATCTTAAATGGTAGACGTCTTACAGCCATGATGCGATCATTAATGAGGCGGCACATCTCAATGTCGTCCAGATTGCTGTTCTGGATGTCATTCAACAGGCTGTCAGATGCACGGCTGTACGATCCAGAGGCTGACATCAACCACCGCACTGTCAGGCTCTTTGGCAGCTTCTGGCTCTGCATATGAAAACACAAAAACAAATGATTTACTGTTTTGTTGGGTTATTTTTTTTACAGTTTGTCTGCAATAACATCTGAATGGGTGTTTGTCTCCTTGAAGCCAATTCATCAAAGCTGGAATAAGAAAAAAATGTGGAAAGAATAAAGTGAAAGAGTCGAAATGATGAGCTGGATACTCACCCTTTTAACAGTGAAGACCTTTGTATTGATCTGAGCCACAAGAGCCTGGATCATCTTGTTGTACTTCTTCAAGTCGAAGCGCAGCAGATGATCATGGACCAGCCTCAGCGCCATTTGACCAGCAAACCGACTCGCCAACTCAGCCAGCTGAGAGGCCTGGTTACCTGTGGCTGCGCTCAGTTTCTCCCGAGTATCCAGAACTGTGCCAAAGTACGGGTACTGAGGGGGAAAAGCAGCGAGTTAGACCAAACTTGTTGATGGCCACAGGGTCAACACACTTCTTTCAATCTGAACTGTGTCAGGATGACTTACTGAAGTAGCCGAGTTGAATCTGAATGAGACTGAGGGGATGCCAGAAAAGGCGAGGAATGGATACGCAGCATCATTCATCCTCAGAGGCTCCAACCTGAAATGAAAAGCATACAGAATGTAGCTTTGGCTTCGTTTTCTCTCAATGCAGGAGAAAAGAATTAGCCACATATGAAAATCACAAAGATCCTACATCCAGCAGTGGATGAGGTACGAGAGAGAAAAGGTTAGGTCCTCATGCTGAGATGTAAAAGAGACACTGAAGACAGGCCTAGTAAGACTTACACATTTGCTTCCCAGTTGCTTGTTCCAAACTGGGAGAAGAGAGTAGCTTTGCTGTTGGGGTAGGTCACCTGTGAAGGGAGGGAAACACATTGAAAAAAAATCAGCTTTGCATTTTCAAACGCCCGTCTAAGACGATGCAAGACGACTGGCCAGCAGTAACTATACCTCTCTCATGGTGCTCTGGATCAGGCTGTGCAACAAGGGACTGGCTGATACTTTAAATCCACCCTGACCTGGAAAAGAAGACATCCTCAGTCACTGTACACCACCCTTTCTAGAAGAAAGTCTTAATATTTCAATGATCTGACAGGAAAAGATGCCTGAAGTCAATACCTGTCACAACAGCATCCAGGTTGATGTAGGCGAAGGCTTTCATACTCAGAGAAGACAGATAACCCTGGATGAATAAAAGCAAATTAAGTGTTATAACGGCAGACACTGTTAAAAATGTGATGGAGGAAACTTCATGCACAAAATAAGCTGCAGTTCTCACCTCCAGCCACTCTGTGGCACCAACGCTCCCATACTCTCCAGCGCTCCAGCTTGCAAACACAATACTCCTCCTTGGTTTGAATCCATCTGTGAAGTACAAAGAAATGAGCATCAATACAACATAGAGCAGCATTTTAACTGTATGGAATATATTTTTTATAGTTTGGTATTTTTTAGTCCAGAACAAAGATGTGGATACCTTCTTCACTTAAAAGAGAAGGCTTTAAGAAAGGATTTTTTTCTGTCGTATAGAATTATAAAGTCTTTTATGTCCAAGATAACTTTTTCTTATTCAAAACCTCTGATTTCCTCTGGATCTGACCTGCTGAATACTTCTGCCCAGATTGGAAGCCACAATATGGTGCTTTATTTTAAAATGACCTGATACTCTGATTGTTTTTGTTTCTGATTTCCTGTTTGATACAAGCTGCTCTGCAGAGATCGACACGTTTCTACAGTGTCCTCCAGAAAAAATAGTCCCCGCGAAACAGCAGCACAGCTGTTGGTAATCGCGGTGGGGATGGACTGCAGCACGTGCTGTGTTTATGCAATGATTGACTAGAGATCATTTAGAGATCTGCCTGACTCCAGCTTCTTCTAACTATAAACATCAGACTTAATTTTATTATCACTGGCATGATGCTAATGCTAATTTTAATCTTTGAACTGCTTGATTCAAACTGCTCTAGCTGGCAGGATCATTCCTCCTTATTCTTAAAATAGCAAATGTTAATACTGAATCTGTTGACTCCAAAGGTGGGGTCTGAACATTCAGCATTATCCAGATCCCAGAATGAAACCCTCGCTTGTTTACTTTTCCCATCTGTGAAGCGACTATGGCCTTCAAACACAAGAAGCTCCTGTGATGGATGATGAATATAACGCTGTATTTTAAAAAAGCTCAGCTGATACTCACCATTCTTCACCATTTCTGAGATGGAACGTGCCAGCTCCATGAGGACACTGGTGCCAACGGTAGATACAGCAAATCCAGGACCCCAAGCATCCCTCTGAGCACCAATCACTACATATCGATCTAAAAGAAAATAGAGATGGTGAACAGACCATCAACTCTTATATCTTGTCCTCTGTTCCACTAGACAGTTAAAACTCTCTCTGTACCTGGATCCACAAAGCCTTTGATGACTCCGAACACATTGTGGATCCTTTTTTCAGTGAGAGGGTTATTGACCTCCACGGTGATAATGTCACTTTCGTCTCCCAGTTTGTGATAGCTTCCCCAACTTTCTGGCACATTCTGACCCTGCAGGACTCTGTGAGAAGAAGACAAAAAAAAGACAAAAAGAAAAGAATACTTGTGTCGGTTATAGAAATCTTTTGGATTTTTTATGATTTTAGTCAGTCCAATGAGTACATTAATCTTACTTTAAAATGCCATCAGCCTGACGAGCTGAGATGGTCTGAGCCAAGACTTTTGGGAGTCCTGAAGACTTGATAGGTGGAAACTGGGTGTGGTTGAAGGAGGGGAAGCCTGGGGTGTAGGGATCTCCTGAGCCCAGGTGAACCTGTGGGAGACAAAGTGAGGAGGAAAAGAAGGAGAAACAGTTAAAAAATAATCATGAAGTTGTGATCACACAGTAAAATTCTGGAGTCCAGATGAGTGCCTTAAGACAAAACACCCGACAGGGTTTCATCCTCTCACACTGCACTCCAAATCGTCCTCACTTACATGTCCAAACAAAGGGGTGTCCTCTGCCATGGAGGAAACCTCAGGGTCTGGGTAGATCAGCACGGCAGAGGCGTTCATTTTGGCAGCATTGGCAACCTGTAAGCACAGAGAAATAAAAAGGTAATGAGCACAACCTAAAAAAAACAGATCCATTGAAGACAGTCACCAGCAGAAAGAAAACAAGGACAAAAACGGATCCTCAAGCAGGACAGGACAGTGAGTGGAGTTGACAGCAAAATTTCAAGTCAGACAGTTTTTCCTAAAAGCACCCACCTTCTCAGCGAAGCTGATCCGACCACTCCTGACCAGCACCACCCTGCCGTTTATGTTGATGCTTTGTTGCCGCAGCACCTTGAAGTCATTTTCCTGCCCGTAGTATGCGTATAAGATGGCCCCCTGGGGAAAAATAATAAAAATAATAATAAAATGACTGCATTGATCTCCACTCAGTATATTAGTAGTCCTTAAACTTAATGAGCAGGGATGTAACAATCCTTCATGACACTGTTTAAAATCTGTAAATATGACAAACCGCACGTCAGTGAGATGAGAAGGGGATTGTGATACCCTTTTTGAACAACAGAGGGCGCTACCTGCCCTTTGCTCTAGCTATTATTTTCTCTTATGTCTGTAGCTGAATAGAGGTGTTTAAACATGTTTTTTATACTGTGTCATGGCTTGAGTGTTACATCCCTGTTACTGAGGCGTTTATGTTACCGTTTGTGTTCCAGTGAGACTGTAGGACAAAAATCCATCGAGCTGCTCAGTCCGGTTCTTGAAAGTGTAACTGTTGGCTTTGGTGGGAGGATCCTGAACCTTCACAAAGTGCTCATCAGTCCACGCTTTCATGTTGTACTCTTCAAACTTGTTGTGTATCTTGTCTCCCAGATCCTCATCCCCTTTCGTACCAGCCCGGTGGTTAGTACTGGAAAACTCACTGTGAGCAGAGAAAGAGAAGAAGAGGAAAAAAGAAAGGTGGAGAACAAAAAAAAAAAAAACAGAAAAATGACTCACTTTTGTTGTCTTGAAGCATAAAATGCGGTTTCATCTAGAAACAAGCTTACGCTGACCTGAAGCAGCACGTCAGGTTGACACTTACTTGAAAACAGATTCAAATTTGGCTGCAGAAACTTTCTCCGCGAGGAGCTGTTTGACATCATCCCAGTCCATGAGGGGGGCAGCACCCATCTCAGGAGGAGGAGGAGGGTATTCTTTTTCATCAGCAGAGAAAACAGGAACGATTGGGGCAACAACGTCCTTCTTCCGATGAACCAGGAAACCAATCAAGTATCCTGGAAGAAGAAGTGTTTGCAAATGAGGAACAATCAGGAGAGGCTGTAAAGTTTCATTAAAGCTGGTTTCTATTTGAGTCAGTTTGACACTCTGTGGACAAATATTTCTTTATTGATCTCATGTATGTTCTGTTTTTGATAAAAAAAAATATCATCCTGTTTTCTTTACAAAGTCTAACTTTTCATTTAAACCGTCTGTTTCTGCATTGCACTGCAAATCACACAATCTGACTCTCGTATCCTCCCCTAGCAGCAGTTCAGTTCAAAAACGTTTAATGCTTCAGGTCAGCACTACATTCAGCTCTGTAATGTAATTTTAGCACTACACACATCTATTGCACCACTAGAGGGCAAAGCCAAAAGTCTCGCTATTTTTAGCTAGTTTGGTCACTTTTGCTCAAACTGTTGTTTCTGGGTGCTAAAAAGCAGATTTAGAGACATAAACCATTCTGACTGTTTACTCCAGACAAGTCCTACAGAATTTAGTATGTCTATGTTAGTTTTATTCATGTAATGTTTCTAAAAAGTAGGAGCCCTCTGATTGATCCCTGAGGTACTTAACACATTATTATTATTGTTATTATTATTTTTATTGGAGAGTTGAGTACGTAATATATTTTCACTTATACCACAGTGACCACTTCATACCGATGATGAAGATGAGGAGAGTGGCAGCAGCCAAGAAGCAGAGGTTCTTGGGAGTCCGCCCAAGCTTGTGAGCCACGTTGGGTTTGCAGTTAGAGTTGTGATTGAGGTGTTCTCCCACGCCATTTCCTCCAGTCTCCTCATCCATCTCAGATGACAGCTTCATCTCCACCTGGCTGTTATCTCCTTCCATGTTCCGGGTCAAGTTGAAGCGGGTGTACGAGTGCGGCTCCCCATTAAACTGTAATAATAAAATAAATCATAGAGAAGAGGAAGAATTGGTAATCAGGAGAACATTTGATCCTTTTTGAGTCTGGACACATTTACAAAATAAAGGATGAATTTTTATTCAAGAGGGTTTCGTTTAAGAGACTGTCTCAGGATGTCAAAGAGTCGAGATATATCAGTCTGATAGTGATCACAAATTTCATTTTAGTGCCACACTCCTCAGTTTTACCAAAGAAGAGTTAGTTATTCCTGTTTCGTGTAGTTTTACTCACATGCAACAGTTAGATATTACAGATTTGACCATTAATGAAGGCTAACTTCAAAGCTACCTGATTGCAGGAAACATCTTCCTCTGTCATGAGTTGCTTTATTTAGTTTGGTATGGTTTCACTTCACACTTTTAGTCTTTAACTAATTTTGCATTTCTATTTCAGATAATCTTTAAACAAATTATTATTTTCCCTCAGTTACTATGAAAATAAAAATGAGCTCTGAAAATAGTTTCCTTGGCTTCAAAAATAGGCTAGGAGGGGGTAAACAAAGTGGAAGTGATTTTCTAGGTTTCTGATACAGCTTTCAGATAAAAACAAAAAAGCACATTTTAGTTTTTTAAAAAGTTTTCTCTTTATTAACATATCTTTGGTAATTTTTGGTCATGTTATTAGCTATTAGTTCAATGGCTTAATATCAAACTAAAAAAAGGGACTCGAGTTATAAGGACTATCAAGATACAGTGCTTCATTATGTCTCACATTAATGTCTTATTTTGCAACACTTGTAATGAAACTGAGTGCCTGCTTTGTATCATGTTTGACCAAAATGGCTTTGATTTCGAAGTGATGATCCAAGCCATTGAAATGGTTTGTGTCTGCAATAACATGTCATCAAACATCAGTGACAAAGAAAAAGAAATTATTGCTTGAAGTAAAAAGGTGTCCCATTTTTGTCTTGCACAGTGGTTCAAAAAGGACCAAAGACAATTCCAGCAAAAGATGAGCTCTGACAAGCCAGATTGAAAATATTTACAGCTGAAGTTGAACATCATTTGAGTGACCTAAGTCTGGTGGTGAGGAGTTACAAAGTAATACGTATTTAAGAAGGAGAAAAGCATTCATTATGCATCAAAGACAGTCACAGTAACACTCAGTTCTGACAGCAAAGGCTTGTTATTTTAGGATTTCAGGTGGGTTAAAAACAGATACAATACTCACAATTCTGGTAATTGTTGACCTTGCTTGGTCCATTGCTGCTTCACAGGAGTCTAAAAATGAGACAAACAGAAATAGTCTGAGTAAATACAAGGGTTTAAGGATGATTTAAGTCACTAATATCTTTTAAGATTACCTCAACCTACATCTACCTTTGGTAAATAGTATCATCCCTGTAGAGCAGCTGCCACACAGAAACGGGCACTTTTCAAACCCTCTGCAGTGTAAATGTTTTATACTCATGGGACATTCAGGGTGTAAGACTGCTCAAAGTATCATTATTGTGTTTACTGTACTTTACTGTTGACTTTCTGAGTATAATGGGGGTGTCCAAAGAGCACGTCCCACCTCTTGTCCAAACATCCATGGGGTTTCCTTTGCTGATAACTAGAAAGACAGCACTGTTTCTCAGCACAAAAGCTCAGTGTCCAGCACAGGTCGACACAGTCTCCACGCCTCCGTGTGAACTCCATCACCAAAAGAATATAATAACATAATAACTGGCTTCCCACAAGCTTTGTATCAAAAGACAAGCCAAACAAAGCAGGTTTCAATTTTGCACAGGGACAAGTATTGTGTATATTTTCTTAGATACTGTAATGTAATGCTGGAGTAATAAGAGGCAGGTATGGGCTGTCCTCAGGAGGCTCGGTTATGCAAAAAGCCTAACTCAAGGTTAGATGGATCTTTCATCTCTAGCTGTGATTGTTTGGTAAGAACTCATCAGGATTAGTTTGCTTTCATACAATATGCTCCTCTGAACTGTCCTCATACGGACTCCTCTTCGTTCTATTTTAAATAAAATCAATAAACCAGAAAGTTATTGTTACAGGGTATTATTTCAGACCACTCAGGGAGTTTTCTGTTGATTCACTGATATTTGAAACTCGGACACTGCATCGCCCTCCACCGCTGGCAGAGGTCAACCTTTAGGTAACAATAGAATGGATTCTGTGAATCCAATTAACAACATAAACCCATCAACAGCGTTACCCAATACTGACAGTAATCAAGTGTAATGTGTTTATGATTAAATAGATCTACAGCAGAACTCGGCTGTAGTCCAGTGGTAAATGGAGGATGTGAGTGCAGAGGTTAAAAGTCAGACAAATAAAGAGTACCCTCTTTCAGTTGAGTCAATCGTGTCCTAGATGGGAAAAAAAATACTCTTCAATAATTTCCAAAACTACATGTTATAAAAATTCACCCCATGATCCAGGCTGTAGGGACATTTAATTTTGCTGAAAAAATCAGCTATTTTGGCCTCATGTGTTTTTGGTTTCCAGCTTTAAGCAGAATTTCCACAAACTGCAGTTTTTAACACTTCCCCATCAGCTTCATATTTGCTCAGACAGGTTAGAGGTGGCTGCTTGATGTGATAATACTATAGATAAATTAAACAGTTAGGTCCATAAATTGTCATTTGTTAATATTCAGCATGGCCTGAAGCCTGCACTGATGATGCAGAAAAAAATATCAATAATACTAAATATGTCTCATTAGTGTTGAGGGAAAATATACATCGCCTCCTATAATGTTTATTACAAATAGCAAGTCAGTTTATCTTCTGAAACTTCCTGAAATCAATAATGTATCCCAGTGCTCTTTTCTACCACATGGACTAACTTAAACTTACAACTATCTGATTTTGACAATACATATCTGTCATTAGTCAACGCTTCTGCCACTATTGTATTAATAAACAGTTAATACCACTGTTTGTGGTAATGTGTGGTGTAAGTGAAACACAATCTTTATTCGATAGGCTAAATTAGGTTTGGAATATCAACAAAAGAACTTCCTATTTCTCAGGGGTGGGAGAAAAAATTGAAATACATTAGAATATATTCAAATTATTTGTTGGGCAATTTCAATGTTGGATTTCTTTGTTAAAAAAAAAAAAAAAACGTTTTTTTTTCTATTTAAATTCAAATTCTTCATTTCAGTTTGTTTATAAAGTGGATTGGAAAAAAGGTGACCACTTTCCTCCAGCAGAGGGTGAAATGTTTCTCTCTGACTCATATGATGTGCATTTTATAGGAAAATATGGCTCCTGATAAAGTCTGTAGATGTTATCATCATTTAACTTTTTCCCCATGGTTTGGTGTTAAAAAAACAACTTAAAAATCGCAAAAATCATAAATATCGAAGAATCGCAATTTAAATCGAATCAGCACCTCCAAAAATCGTAACAGAATAGAATTGCGAGAATAGCATATTGCCCCAGCCCTGCTGTTTCTACAGTACTCACAGTCATGCTACATTGTTAAACTGTGCAAAAATCAATAAAGTCACTTAGGATTAAAAACTCATATCAGTGAACCACTAAGAGATGAAGCAGTGAAATGTGTGCGACATCTAGAAGTGTCAAATTCAGTAGTGGCTCCTTCATTTTTAATGTAATTTTGATGTTGATGCTGACGCCAAAAAGAGATGATGGGACAACATCTAGAGGAGTTAGCATTGTTTTATCGGACCTCACAGACTGAGTTGTGTGTACAGTGCTTTAAAATCATTCAGCCAATCAGATTGAGCCCCAGTTAGCTGTCAGCTCATAAGTATTTTTGCTAATTTTCTCATTCAGTCATAAAGAGGGACAGCATTAAATTCAATCCATTTTATAAAAACTTCTGAAAGGAAATCCTCACCAGGGCATATCTGAAAAAACAGCACTGTGGTAGCAGGGTGACATTTCCCTCTTGGGTCATCATCCTCATCATCATTACAAAATAGGATGTCTTGCTTCACAAACAGTGGCATCGCTTCCTTGTTCACAACAAAAGCATGATGGTGGGAAGGTGTTCTTTTTTTTTTTTAAATGTGGCTCAGACAAAGGGATCCTGACAGTTGCAGCACAGTTGTGAAATGTTTCAACAAGGAAATGTTAAAGAACAATAAACCGATAGAAAACACAACCAGAGTGTAACAGCGTATCATTTAAGACATTTTTTTAAAAGCCAGAGAACAAAGATCACGAGTCGTGAGAGAAACAACTTTTGTCAATCCTTGTCCTTCACATGCACCAGGAGACTTTCCCCACTCTGTCTGACCTTTAAAGAGGACAAAACGCTCCAAAACAAGCCTCATCTTATCTATAATTTATGTGTGAAAAGTATGTGGCCTTAGGAGTTAAACCTTATCCACACTGGATGAACTTTGGACTGAATAAAACACTGAAACAGTGATCTGTTGACAGAGGGCTCAATCACAAACCTCCTCCTCATGTTTGGTCAAGTATTTACTTTTATCTGGGACTACCTCCCCAGTCTGAGCAAATGAATACGAGAAAGCTATGAAATAAGAAGAGACAGAAAGGACATCCTTAACCTAGAATTAGAGACGGAGAGAGACTGAGCTTGTCTGGATTGATTATGATCAGCTTATAATGAATGAAAAGATGTTTTACAAGCTCCACTGTGGGGAGACCCTGAACTGAACATTGCGTGAGGAGAGCTGGTTTTGGGACTAAGCCAAAGGGACACTAACGACTGGGCTGGCAGGCCTGTCCGTCCTAATTTTCAGAGCCAAAGCACGGCCCCCCAAACTCTGACAGCATACTTCTAAGACAGCAGAGATAAAACCTATCCTTGAACTCACAGTGTGTTTTAATAATGTGGGAGAGCGTGTGGACATGTCAGTAGAGGAGGGTCATGCAGATACTGGCATCATAAAGCATGTTGGCTATGCACGGTGCTATGAGGTACAGCTAACTTTAGAACATGATGTGGCCTCAAACAGCCTAATATGAACTCAGTACATTAAAACATCATGTCACAAAATTTATCATCAGGGTATATGCTAAAATCCTGAGGTTGATTTCAAAACCTTTTTGAGACTTTTTCAAAAACCTTTAAAAAAGTTTTAAGACTTTATCGCAACTTTCAGTTGTTGTTGGCATCCACTTTTTAACAGTTGTAGTTTACATTTTTACAGAAATGATGTAAGCTAATGAGGAATAAAGCTTGAAAGAACAAATGAAACTAAAGGCAGGTTTATTAACACTCCCACAACAAGATACAGGAGTTATTCAAGGCCAACTTGCTGAAGAAAATGAGAAATCATTCAATCATTTTTAAAATTTAGGACATGTGCCGGAGATTGTGTGATTTGCTTTAATGTTGTATCTAATTCCTCTTTATGAAATTAGAAATGACATTAATTTATAGCTGGTGTTTATACCGCTCACAATCCTTATTGTTGTATTTTATTGTAACTAGAGTCTATGTTTTTTTGTTTTTTTTTATTCTTTTTTATTTCTGTATTTTTCTACAGACTCCATCAATTTCTGCTGTTAACACAACAATTTTCCAGTTTGGGATCAATAAAGTAACTCTATTCTTTTCTATTCTATTCTATTTTAGAACTTTATCGGCTGAATGTTGAACGTCCCAATCAGGGGACAGTTGCAAGGAGGAAAATAAATATTCATGGATATTTTTGGGGTCAAAGCTTGAATACCTATGAAACTTAATACCTCATAAAACCACAATTAAGACTTTTTAATACTTTTTAAGGGCCTTAATTTTCCCAAAATTGATTTATCGACTTTTAATACTTTTTAAGACCCCGCGGACACCCTGATCATAAAGTTATTTATTCTTATTCGGAGTTCACTTGCTGTAATGCAACCTGAAGACAATTAACAAACACAGACTTTAAATTGCTATCAGAGCGAGCTAAGCTGCTTTGTAAAGCTAATTGCTCTGTAAGGTGGCAGAGCTATGTCTATAATCTTACATACCAAAAATACCAAGCCAGGCCTTAATACTTTAATCAGATTAGCTACTCTTTCAGTCAAAAGACCTATGGATATGAGCAATATGAAACAAAAAGAGTTCAGCTCAGAAGTGGCACCATGTGCTTCACGCCCTTGAGAGGAGCCATTTGCTGCTGCAGCCTCCTCACTGTGACTAGGACACACAACCAGCACTATATCTCTGAATGACTTTCAAACACGTGTGAGCAAGAGATAGCAGCAGCAAAGTTGAGTCACACCTTTCTGAGAACTGTGCTTACATTCATGGCCGGTTAAACTTGCTAAATGAGATGCAGGCTACTCTGAGCTTACCTCCATAACCAAAAAAAGAGATGTGGTACAGACTGCAATCTTACTTCATCTTTTTTCTTTTGTGTGTGTTTTTGTTCCTCTAATTCAGGTGAAAAGAGAACAACAAGAAGAGAAGAAGTTATTGGAATTTCATAGGCACGCCAGGAACAAGATAAACTTTTAATTAAGATACAATTTCAGGTCAACCTTAGCAAAGCACTTAAGACTGATTTACTATCACTGTCAGAGTTTTAGGAGGCGCCCTCCTGCCTGATTTCCAGCTAAGAGGTTGAACAAGTTTCAACAGCAGCGTTCCTGTTCCTGTTAAGTTTCTTGAGAAAGTAAACCCTCAAAGTGAAAAAGTGATTGCTTCATTGGGTTATTGAAGCTGTGGCAAGAAGACTGCTTTGATATTACAACAGAACTTAACAGAGAGTCACTGAGAGGAGGGAGAAAACTCACTCTCTTTTACACAGTAACTGAATAATCACCCTTTGACAGAATTAACTGAGTAAAGCCAAGTGATGAGTTATAAAAGTGCTTTTTATCTTTGAAAACACAGGTTTGTATGGTTATTACAATCTTGTCTAACCTTAATTACATCAAAATAACTCTCTTTGTTGCTTGAAGGAGGAGGTATATATGTTTAAAGAGAGCCTTCTCTTAAGCTCCACTGCATGTTTGTGCAAGAGACAAGAAAACTCTGCCAGCTAGCTTTGTTGGAGCACATCAGTTCACACCCTAATATAAATCTTTTCATAAAAGGTCTTATTAAGTTTTTTTATTGGCTTCACTTTGAATCAAAAAGCAGTTCCAAGAAAATCACATCCACCTCAAGCTAATGAGAAGAGTTTTTTTTCCTCCATAACTGCTAAAGATCAGAGGCTTTCCAGAAACCTCACAATCAACGCCAAATATCTCAGACGATCCAGTTCAACCAGAAGCTTAATCTTTATAGGAAGGGTGCAAAGAATACCAGTAAATTAAAAGCAGGTAAGAATAGATACAGTGAAATACAAGTGCAATGTGCACAAAAGACTGAGTTTTTTTTTTTCTTTAGGTGAATATTAATTTGCAAGTACAGACTTACACTTCTTCACTGAATGTCCCTGAACATAACTCTCCAAAAAGTCTCAACACCAGTGTGCAAGATTTCTATCTAAGGAAACACGCCAGCTTTACTTTTATCACATATCATCTCCCGAACTTGCGCATCACACACTCCAGCTTTGCACTGTGACATTTTTTAACTGTGCAAACACCTTTGGCAAACACAGTTCGTTAGAATGCTATTTCCACCTGATGTCTAGTTTCTAATCTTACGTGTTCTTTTCAAAGCCAGATTTTAAGAAACCTGCATTTCTGAAAAAGAAAACACTTTATAGCAAGAAGACACACAGCTCTATTGGAGTTTGGCCAGTTGACTCTCTCAGATCAGCTCTGTACTACACCAAAAAAAGAACACAGAAGTAGATGTCACATAGAAGAGGGTTTTGGAAACAATACTGTGGGAGACCAAAAAAAAATAGTGAGAAAAAATGTCCAGAGGGCAGGAGAAGAGAGGAGAGAAGAGGAGAGGAGAGGAGAGAAGAGGGGGAGAGGGGTCAGGGGTACGTAGGAGTCATTGTGTAGTGGCTTATCATGTGAGAGTCACATTGGGGCAAAGCTCTGCCTAGCTCATGGGAAAACCAAGTGGAACAGTGATGTAGGCAAATCCCATTTATTAGGCTTGCACAAGTAATCTTAAAACAGCGGCACATTCTGAATTATCCACATGAGCGGCAACACCGGCTGCAGCTGCGACTCCCTGCAGATGAAAACAATAACCTCTATTTGCTTTTAGGACATAGTTTTATTTATTTCACTTTGTTGCAGGTTCTAGTTGCTTTTGCATCACTGAGTCTTACCTGTTACCTACAAAGGTGTCCCACCAGGGGGCACTAAGGTGTATACATGTCTCAGTGGTAGCTGCAAATCAAATTTAAGGCAGTAAATGTTAAAATCAAAGAACTACTGCAGTAGAAGCTACAACAAATACTACAGAAAGCGTCTTGTAAATGTAGTTGTTCTGGCGTGTCAGGACAGATTTACTCCATGTGCCCTCAAATGTAATAAGACACAATAATTTAATTGCTCTTGGCTGTGAAAAAGGCTTCTCCCCACAGTTGGGCTTGTCAAATTCACCTGCTGCATGTCCAAACTATGTGTTGCATGTTTCAGTCTTGACTTGACACTTAACCTTCTTAGGTACTATTCAACCAAGGCCAAATGTCATTTCTGGCCTACCATATGTTAACATAAAGACTCACATGTCACATGAGCCCAATATGAAATTACAATGTGTAACTGAAGCTTTGGTTTATCTAAAAGCAGTCTAGACTTGTTGTTATAGCAGTAAATATTGTTTTAGTACTGATAGCTTATCTATGCAGAGGTGTAGTGCCGTCTGTCAAGGTCAGGAGCAGGGACAGTGTAATGTCTACCTACTGACACGGTTACCCCTGAGCAGGAAGGGTCATCCAAGGAAGCTAGCTGTGTTTGATATCAGCATGGAGCACATTACACAGCTCGCTTGCTCATACGTGACTACAGGCTTTGCTCATTATGGCGTCCTTGTTGCATTGGCAACGTGACAACTAAAATCAAGAAAACAGTTTAATGAGGTGTCTGTTCACAGGTGACAAGTGGAGTTCACGCCTGTGCTGCAGGATGCTTTGTTTGACAAGCTAGGGCACGCAACACTGCTTTTAATAGACGGGTTGTATTAAAAAGTTGAGTCAAGGAGAAAAATAAAAAATGAGTAAGAATAAAAAAAAAAGCATCCAGTAACACTTTTGGTAATCCGAGATTAAATATATTTTAACGGTTGTAGTTTAATACTCTTTATTCAGAGTGAAATCTTCATCAATATCTCGCCCCCACACAGCCATATGCGACTTATTTAGGCTAAAGGATTTATTCTACACAAGGCTCTTACCTTCTTTTAGGACTACCGCACACTGAATGACTTCTTCTCTGACAGCTCCTGACACGAGGTTTCTCTCCACCCGGTTTCTTTCGGCTTGCTATCTGCTCTACTTCAGCCGGTGCCCTTGACTCACGCTGCATTCAGACTTATCTATGAGCAAGAGGCGCATGGAATTATGACGCATGGGAAACGTCACTTCCTAAGTCGCGCCAAATTTATGGAATCATCGCGAGAGCATTTTTTCTGACTGTCCATGAACTACACGTGGTGGGAGTGGAGTTTGCACAGCTTTCAGTGAGCCGACACTGCTCTTCATCTGGTTTCTCTTTTTGTGGTCAACAATTATATAACCGAAATAACATGTCATAGAGTATGTTTGTCAAATCGGAAAACAGCAATGGATTCTCAACCTTTCTCTATGCAGAAGCCACATCAAAAAGAATATTCAATATCTAGCTATTCTTCTCTATCAACAACTTTAGTAGGTTTAATAGTGTGTTTACACAAATTGGAAAGCATGAGGAATTGTGCAATAGCTATAATTTTTTTTGTTCCCCGTGCAACTACAATTATTATCAAAGTGATCATTATACCTAAGAGTCCAATTCCTCTGACACTCTTTCACTATTTTTAGAGCAGTACTGAACCTTTAGTGTTTTGTTTCATAATGGCAAAGCAAATTAGATCTTAAAATAGTGAAACAAGTTTGAAACAAGTGTGAAACATGGATCATCTCACCAAATCAGTGTACTCCGATAAGTCATGCAACTTCCCAGCCCACTTAAAATATTCTACATTCCTTTTTATACTTGTGCTTCTTTCACCATTTTAGATTCACGCTATGTCAAGCATCCTAGTTTGCACTTATCTTTGCATTGGCAAACTGAGTACAAGACCAGCACAAAATTGTAATTGGCCCCTTTTTTTGTTGCACTTGTACCTCCTGTGGTGAGGATGAAACACTTACCAAGACATGTGTTTGTTTTATGATGAATGGGGAGCAGATCTTTTTATCCCTGCTTTTTTTTTTTTTTTTTTGTTCAATACAACTTTTTACTGGATACAAATTGACAAGATAAGGTATTTATTTAACAGTTTTGTAGCGCTGTTGTTTAAAACGTGACAACAAGCAAACTTTGTGAAAAGTTTGTAGTAGTTTAGTAACCGGCTATATTTAGTGCCACTCACAGCCAGGTGCACTTAGACGTGTCCGTGATGCTCTTCATTTTATTGATGGACCCAAGTTAAAAGAAAACTGCAGTATAACTGCTACATGTGAGTTGTTATGTACATTATCACAAACAGCTTAGTCCATGTTTTAGCCTTGAGCCCACGCTCTATTGCTGCCCAATTCAGCCTACCCTTGCTCTGAAGTCCTTTTTCTTTTTGACTGTACAGCTCTAGTTTCTGCCATGACAACAAAATGAATCCAAGAAGTCATTTTCAGCTGAGAAGAAAAGGATCTCTTCTCTCTCTACTAAACTTCTTCTGCCAGTGTGATGTTGTCATAGGAACTATGTGCTGTAAACCAATCCCAGGAAGCTGAGAATTAGTATTTAGAAATAATCTATTTTAGCATTGATAATAATCTTTAAATTGTTGATTATAATCAGGCATAAATCCTGACATGAGACTTTTTAAAAAAAATCCCTGTAATATTTTGGGGATTTATTTATTTTTTTCAAGTGGGACTTAAATGAGCCTAAATTGGTCATAAAGAGCAGCATGTGGCTTGAGAGCCTCAGGTTGAGTAACGCTGGTACACAGTGTTTGTTCCTGTAATACCCAGTCTGCTTTTTTTGCACTTAACCCACAGTGCTTCCTCTAAATCCTTGATTACTCTTAAAACATGTTGCTTTGAGCAAAAGCATCTGTTAAATAGGACTGGCATTGCATTTTAAAAAAAACACGCAATCAACAAAAAATAAATAAAAACATTAATACATGATGCACATTGCCTCTAGCTTGTCGGCACCCGAACTTGATAGGAGCGGCTAGTGGCTTTCTCAAGTATGTCATTTCAGTGCAAGTTTAAAGTATGGTTTTTTATGTAGTTAACAAAATATGTAATGACAGGGGGAAAAAACAGGTACTATATTTTAAACCAGTTTAAACCACATGGTATCACACACTTCTGTTTCAATTGAAATATTAATGCAAAACTTTATATTTCAATCAAGAAGAAGCTCATAGTTCAATTGTTGTTGTGGATAACCCTAAATAACCTCATATGTGTAGCAGACAAACCGGCGACTTCCTTCTACTGCTCACCTTGAAACAAGAACAAACTAACTCTACCAGTCTGCACTGGCAGTGAGGTGATTGGCTGCTACAGAAAGTGAGGAGACCACTAACAGACTCCAACATTACAGACTCCACAGTTCACCAAGTGTTGCTTTTTAAGCTGCAGCTGTAAAAATATCAGCTCTAGGAAAAGAAGTGGGCCTGTTTAGTTTGGTCTTCAGTCTGCTGACTAAGTCAGACTCACATGTGTTTTTTTTTTCCTAAATGTCTGGAACTAAACTTATTTCTTCTTTCACATTCAGAAGTAATGCAGTATTAAAGGATCAAAGCTTTAAGCTCAATGTTCAGAGACATCTGAAGACAGCACTAGTAACTTATTAAAATAAACAAAGAAGTAGATATTGACTTGCGCTTGTCAAGAACAGTGTATTGATAATTCTGATATCAAGCTGCCAGTGTTATTTTGATAGAGACATGGCTGAAGCATCTACAGCCCTGTGATTGGACATTTGTGGTGGGTATGACAAACCAGTCGCCACTGGTGGTAAATGATTTGTAAATCTCTGTAAACATGAGGATTTTTATTTTTTTTTATCATGTTTCACAATCCTGTTTTTACCTTCACTTTTAATTATTGATTTTTGGACAAAAACAGCTTTGTCATGTTGTGTATGAGCTGCTGTAATTGCTCTTTGGGGTGTTCTCACTAATAACATGTTAATGCCTGCTGCAGAGCTGCTACCTGGTATTTAGAGCATGGCAGTCACTGGGTGGTCCGAGCTCAGGTTTTAATAAATTTCCCACAGAATCATTTCCCACATTTTAGGCCAGTGACTTTAAGTGACAGGAACAAGGCGCCAAAAAGAACTTCAGTTCACAGTCACCCTTTAAAGGCCTATGTATCTCCTGTTGAACAATACAGTGGACACGATGAGAATTATTTCCGTCCTCGAACAAAGAGCGGTCTCACTGTCCAGGATTTAAAGTTTGGAAAGTTCATCCTCATAATTTACAGAAAGTGGTTGTTGTAGATTCCAGCCATTACAGGCCAAGAATGCAAGTGCACTGTAGGGACTGCCGGTGGGTTCAATTGTCTCTTTTTTTGTAAAATCATTACCTGACACTCTGCTAAGGTCCTGACTGTTGTTAAGCAACAGGTAATACTGCCCTAGCTTTTGTTATTGTGCTAAATTGTTAACTCTCAGCACAGCAGTCTAACTGGTCTCCTCACTTTCTGTAGCAGCCAATCACCTCCCTGTCATAATAGTCCAACTGTGCAACAGCACCATAGGTAATGTTGTCTTTTAAAGAAAAATACCAATAATCAAAGCAGGCTCTTGGATTTCACTGGAAAAGTCTGAACCTTTTAGTGTTTTCTCAGTGACCCTTGCACAGTCGCAAGAGGAAACCACTTTGCTGAAATAATTAACAAATAACCCGTGCAACATCCTTTTCCCCTTTTATCTGTGTAAATATCCTCTTTGCTCACAGGCATGAAGAAAACGAAGGGTAATGATTTTAGTGGCAACAAACAAAGTAAGCTCAGTATCATAACTTGGCTGAACCCCAGAATCAGCATGTTTAAGGATTCACTTTATCTTCCTACATCATCATATCCTGTTTCATGACAAAGAATAATGTCTTTTTCATCACATTGCGTAAACCTAACTTAGTGAGTTCCTAACTTTTCTTTAGCTCTTTTTATTCAAGCCATTCAACTTATACTATGGTACTAGAGTCAACAGAAGTTAATACTGTACAAATAGTGAAAGGAAAACTGTTGCTAGAATTAGATTGTACATTTGGACCTAATAAAGTGGACATTAGACTTTAGTTTGATGACAGCTTACTTCTCTATAGCTATTCATGGATAAACATATTAAATGCCGTATGCAGATGCTGTCCAAGCTATTCTTTTGACTTCACATCACTACAGATGAAAATGTGAAACTTAGTGTGATTTTTAACAGTTTACTGCCAGATAATGTTAAGATTTTAACTTAAACACACTTAGCTGTGTGGTAAACCCTAATTAATTCAGTTATTCTTCCTTTAACTTTGTTAGTTGGCACAAGTTGGCGTGTTTTGTAGGAGGCATATTTTGTACTATATCTGTGGCTGCAGTTGGGTATTTCTAGATTTTTGAAGCATATCGGCTATCGCAGCCATATTGGAGGTGACGAGGCCTGACGAGGCCTGACGGGAGCCCTATAGCTAGTACAGCTATAGGGCTCCTGTCAGTCTCGTAAACTGAGCTGTGCCTCTAATTGGGAAAGTTAACGATCTTAATATCCTCTAAACTGCCGAGTAAGCAAAAAAAATTACAAAATCACACAATGTTAGTGCCAATAGTGAAATTAGCGATTCAGACAGGAGACATTTTTTGAACCAGGCTGTAAATGGGTCAATTTCTGCTGTGAAAACTACTTATTTTGGTTTGATATGAATGTGACTTCCGGTAATTTCGGAACCAGCCTCAAGCAGACACTCAAGAAATTTTGGGGTGAAACGTTGGCGTGTCATCGGGGCTTAAGGGGCTTGCAAAAGCTGATTAGCAGCATGTCAGCCCTTCCAGTTAGCATGTTGTCACTTTCAGCATACTATTATACTGTTTAATACTCCACACAAAACAAATAACATGACAAATGTTCTAAAAAAAGTTTTATATCAGAAGGATAGAGTGAAACTGTGCTTTGTATCATTGGTATGTTAGCATAGCTTTTATGCCATGGCTGTGATGCTGCTAACAGCTCTCTCGGAGGAGCTCAAAACTGTAGCTATGAGAAAGAAATGTCCCCTCTTTCACATAATGCTGCTCAATCCTATTAAACACTGTTTCGTGTCTCATAAAACTGTTTGTTTTCAACACAAATTCAGCTATAAGATCAGGCCTTCAGGATGTAAACTCAATGGTGTGGATTCCAACTCTGAAAAAACCCAGTGGGCACTGTTTCACGTCATCTGCAGCTCAGTTTATAATCTGTTCTGGATTAAGTCCTGTGTCGCATGATCCAACTAAACACGAGTTAATGATACCTTTCGCTGTACTCATTCATTCACAGGATACTGCTGACACAAGGACTCCCAAGGTACAGGTTGTGGAGGTTTGTTTGTCTTCCTTTTCTGCCTTGGATGAAAGATTTTTTCTCATCCTGAAAAAAATAATGTACATGTTTATTGTCAGGTATGCTGCTCATTGTGAAATGACCTTTTAGGCTTCCTCATGTTGCTTTGTTGATAAGACCTGCACAACATAGAAAGAACGTGTAAAGTGAAAATACCTTCTCTTCTCTTCTCTTCTCTGAAGCTTGAATAATTTTTAGAGGAAAAAAAGCTTAAAAAACGGACTTCTCTGAAACTCAAACTTAATATTTGGACTTTGGAGGGTCACCTCAATGAAAGCATGAGTGCAGCTGCAGAAACAGACAGTCCCACACAACCACAGGCAACACCTGCAGGAAGAGAAGTGAACCAACGCAAACAGGTTCCTGAAGGCAGCAAGAGAAAATCAGCAGTTTCCATAAATCAAATTTAACTATGTGGGGACAGAGCCAGCATACCATGACACCAAATACTCATGTTTGTTGTTAAATTCATTATTTTATGATAAGAGGAAATTAGGTTTCCAGTCTAGTTTCAGATGTATGAAGTGTTTTGAATAGAGACAAGAAGAGGTTATGTGCTGCTGTTTTTGTTGAATTAGAATACAGACGATTACCCTCTGCTTTTTAAGACCCTCTGTAACACTGGACTGACCAAACGGCAAATGGATCAGACAAATTTCAGTGTGGCAAATGTAGAACAGCCCAGTTGGGATTTCATCTGGGAGCAAAGGTGTTCCACAAGGGTCAGTTCTTGGGCATGCTTTTTTCTATTTCAATAATACTGTTGCGTGATAGGTTACTTGATGAAACTCCAGACACCTGCATATCAGTTTCACAGAATCACACTATAGAGAGGATGTGGTATGTGAAAATCCCCTTCTATCTCCTACTTTCTCTTCTCCTCTCTTCTAGTTTTGAGTCATAACCTTGAGCAAGATTTAGCAAAACAACATTTAGTTATATGTGTGCTTCTAAGTTTATAAATCACCAGATTATTTTTTTAGTTTATCTAAAAAATTTTATGGCTTTAAATTCAGTGCATGTTTTTTTTTCATTAGTAGAGTATTAGTTTAGGAAACGTCAATGATTAGAGGTTTTGGTTTTAAGCATGGGAGGTCCTACTGAAAATGACTTTAGGTGCAGCTTAAAAAAAGCTATGAATGCAAACCAGTACATTTTTCACCATGACCTTGGTTAAAGAATGCATAATGAAAAAAAAACTATTTAAAATTGTTACATGGTGTACTATGAATATGAATGACTTAATTTGAATCTTTGTCCACTGATCTTGGAGCTAGCTCATTATGAGTGTGAACTAGTTCAACTACACATCCTCAAATATATACCCAACAGGCAACAGTGGAGCAGCCATCTGAATTGGAGACTTGGATAGTGGCAGGAACAGTGGTTCAAGTTCAACTGTGGACTTTCATATAGAAATTTGGTTGGAAGGTGAAGAGGTGCCAGTTCACATCATGTGCACAGCTGTAGTACCCTTTATTAATCTCTAATAACTTGAGGCACCAGTTTGTCTGCAACCCCTGTACTCTGATGTCTGCCTGTGTTCCTGTTTGTGTGTTTTTCTGCAAAGTCAATAACAGAGTAAAATGTAAACTTCTTCAGAACTCAAATTAAAAATCAAATAGGACATTGAAAAAAAATTAGAAAACTTTAAATGATTTTCTGAAATAGAGGTTAGACTGATTACCAAGCAATAAAATCTTTTTTTTTTTAATGGTTGTCAACAGTGGCTTCATTAGGGCTCCTGGGAGGCTGTTTGAAGCTCAGTGCTATAACCAGCTCTTGGTTTCAGGACCTCACCTCACTCACTATATATGAACATCTTTTGTTCCCGCCTTTTAACTGAATATTATCTGTCGCTGCCTCCTGCAAGCCCACCAGCACTGCTCTGCCTTGTAAGTTGTGTCTTCCCCAGAAACATTCTTATCGGTGTCCCACCCCTTAGCCCTGCACAGTGAAGGCCACAGACTCTACAATGTAGAGTTTGTAGCACATTACTACTATGTCAGTCTATTATCAACATCAGCACGAGTATTATCAGAAACAATGTGAGCACAGCTGGTTGTCTCAAGGTACAGACTTGTAGTTAATGTTATCTATATAAACACTTTCTTACTTTTGTTTTCTTGATTGATGCTGTGACTCCTGAATTTCCCCTAAGGAATAAATAAAAGTATTTTCTATTCTATTCTATTCTATTCTATTCTATTCTATTCTATTCTATTCTATTCTATTCTATCCTATGTGACTGTGTTAAATTCCAGATGCACCACTGTGTGACATTTCCAGTTACAATAGACAAGGAAGTCATGGCTGACTATTATAGTAGTGCTTTCCAGTCACGCACACGGCATGTCAGTGTGTTTATTTCCTTCTCATCATGCTGCTAAGTTAACATGACAGTAGCTCAGGAGGAAGTCAGGCTTAAAAACACGACATGTATCTTGATTGGGAAACCACTAAAGCTGCAGTAACACTTGTTTTTAAACAGTTTTTCAGTGGATTTGAGTGTTAAGTTTTAAGTGTAAAGAGACAACAATGGATGTTGTAATTCTCATCCAGCACGAGGCCAGCAGGGGTCCTTGGGAGGGTTCAACGTGACTTTAGGGGAGCTGCAGTGAGGTGATATGATATCTGACAGACAGCAGGGCCAAGTGCATGCACACTGGGTTTGGCTCTAAAAGACTCAGACATTTTTGGTTAGGTAATAACCCCTGCTGGTTTAGGACAGAGGTGATATTTGTGCTCTTCATGAGCATAATGCATGTGCTCTGTCTTATGCCTGCACTTACATCCTATCTAAGATTTAGCTTCTTTGATATGAACAGCTGTTGAAAAAAATGTGCTGTTGTTATAGCCTAAAGTTTTTTTTTCCTCTCAAAGTGACCCATAACACAAAATAATTTCAAATCTCACACTTTTGCTTTAGTGCTACAATTTGTTTCTTTACAGTGAGTGTGTGTGTTCAGGATGTAGGTCTATGTCTCAGATTCTCCAGTGGGGGGGACAATTCAAGGATTCAAGGTTTTTTATTTGCCATTTGAAGATGGACTGACAGTCCAGACACATTGGAAATCTAAATTAAAAAGGGGATATAATATAGAATATAAACACTTTAAAGTTTAAATAAAGAATATTAAAAAAAAAAAAAAAAAACACTGGAGTACAAAAAAAACCCCACTGTAAAAACAGTCGAAAAATAATATAGAGAGTGTTGCACTTATTGGAGGGATATGTACTTCAATTCAATTCAGAATTGAGGTGAATTGAAGGAATTCAGAGAAAATTGGAATTTTTAGGGCTCTTTTTTTTTTTCTACTGGTAGTAGTTTCAGTGTTTGAGGAGATTTAACCACTGTCACAATGTCACGAGCCAAATTTGTCCAGTTTCCCATAAGGACAGTCAACACTTAGTTTTTGAAGAGTGAAAGAGTAAACTGCACATGAAGATCATGTAAAATACACACTAGGAACAGAAGTCACACAGAGGTCAGAGCTGGTGTTGACATATTTAAGGATCTGCACCTGCAGGCACAGGCACCTGCATTTTATCAAAATTAAAAAAAAAAAAAAATGAAATGGAACCCATAAAAAAGGAAGTAATTATTATAAATGTACCCCAGTTGGATAGCCAATTACCATTTAGCTGTTGAATCAAGACCATAGCAAGTACAAGCTGCTGGTTGGACACCTGGCCACTATTCTTTGACTGCAATTCTCCTTTCACTCTATACTCTCCACATCTCTTATCTCTGTGCAGTTTTCCTATCAATTAAAACAAAATGTCAAAAAGAAGTGTAAAAGCTGCTGGACTTTCTACATCCACAAGAGGACACTGATCTGATCTTCCAAGATGGGGAAACAGATTTGGTATGTGGCAAGCATATATAAGCCAAACAGACCTCCCTATATTCCAATTTTTAGAACATGTTTAAAAAAATATATATTTTTGAGCTTGTCTCCGCTCCTTGTGTGGGAGATTATTGCCGTATTATGTGTAATAAAGAAAGTCTTCTTAGAATCTTCATCTGATGTCCCTCTACTATTAAACAGCATGTGGGTAACTCAAAAAGAAGCTATTTTTAATGTTCAAGTTTAGACCTAAAGTTCAGCCTTTGACAGTTTTGTTTCTATATAATCTATATGAAAATATCTGAAAAATGCCACCTCACTCTCACCAGTCTGAAACTTGTGGGTTTGTTGTTGTTTCTCTGAGGCTGGTATAACGACAGTGACCACTAGTGGCCAGTTTCAAGAACAACACCAGGATTGAGGTGAATGAGGTAAAAAAATATTTATTAGACAGAAATGTTAGCCTCACAGACTTTGAGCAACAGCAAATCTGCTTATCAACATTTGAAAGCAAGACACACACAGACTGACAGACACACACACACACACACTCAGTCGTAAACCAAACATGTCCACTAACTGACAACTAACATTTACACAAAAAATGCACACACACACACACACACACACACACACACACACACACACACACACACACACACACACACACACACACACACACACACACACACACACACACACACAGCTTTACACCTGCAGACAAGGATCAGACTCAGTTAGTGGCTGGGCCTGAAGGGGAACGGCATTCCTGCCATGAATGGCTGAGCAGGGTACTGGGTATGCGAAGAGGGATGGGGGGGCAGAGGTGTGTGTGCAGGGTGTGTAGAGTGTGCAGGGTGTGAAGGGTGTGTAGGGTGTGCAGGGTGTGCAGGGTGTGTAGGGTGTGCAGGGTGAGGTGAGTGTGTGGGATGTGAGGCGATGGGTGAGTGAGCAGCGTGTGGGCTGAAGGCCAGAGGAGGAGTGTGGATGTTGTTGTAGTACATCACTGGGCCGGACAACACCAACTGGAGCAAACTGGAGATGTTAAAACACAGAAGAGACAGAGAAGAGAAAGATGAGTGAGAATGTTTAAATAGAACAAAACTTCATACATAACCATACGGATACTTGACAGTTGCATGTTACAGCCCAGCTTCTGGCTCGGAGTCTCACGCACGCCATCATAAAGACATGACTTTTTAACCAGGCGTGTGTTTGTTTTAGAACAACTTTTCTTTGTTCAGGACAACTTTTCACTGGCTACAACGTTAGAAGGTAAGGTATTTATCAGTACAGTTACACAGCGCTGTTGTTTGAAATGTGACATCAAGCAAAAACGTTGAAGCTTGTACCGTACGTCAGTAACCAGCTATATGTAGCGCTAACAGCGCTACATATGTGTAGGCTAACGTGACAACAAGCAAACTGTCAGTTTATACAGTAGTTTAGTAGCTGTCCATACATAGCGCTACTGGACAGTGCTGTGAGATGTGGCAGTAATGTGTAACATTAATGGATCCTGGTTATGTCCTGCCAGCGCTCATCTACCAAGCAGAGCTAATGTAGCCTCACTCTTCATTTTATTGATAGAGTCTCAAGTTTGAACAGACCACTGCAGAACAACTGCTGCATGTGGGTTAGAATGAACATTATCACAAACAGTTTAGCCCTTTTAGCCTTGCGCTTAGGCTGTATCACTCTCCCGTTCAGCTTTTTTCAGCTCTTCTGTCCTTTTTCCCTGGACATCCCTCTTTTCAGTGTCCACCATTATTACAAATTTGATTGAAGAAACTGTTTACAGCAAAGAAAAACACAGATGTATCTTCTCTCTTTTAAACTTCACCAGCCGGCCTGGTGTTGTCATAGAGACTTAGACGTGCCGTAAATCAATCCAGTCCTGCTCAACCCAGTGAGGAAGCTATGAATACATTTCAAAATAACCTGTAACCTGTTATATTGACTCTGATAATCTCATGTTAAAGTGTGGATTACAATCAGGCATGGAGAATTTTTCAAGATCACTTTGAAACTGCTCACAGCCTCTTTAAATTTAAAATAGTTCTCTTCAATTTACAACATTAAAAAAAAACCTAGGCTTAGTTTTTATACAGTGTTTCTTAATATTATAAAACAATATCTGTGTTTGTGATCAATCCAACTCTCTGTATTTTAAACCCTAAACCAGCAATGGTGCTTCTGTGCTATTTTTGTTTTATGACTTCACAATATTTTGTGAGTTTATGTCTTAAATAACTTCAATTACAGAAATGAAATCTGTATTTGAACTTATTTCAGTCTTGTTCATTCATTTTTTTCACGTCTTAAACAATCTGGTGGGTTTGTTATCTTTGTCAAATCAGTCAAACCTGTGGAATCAGTGAAAAGGAAAAACTGCAATGAACAATGCTTACTTGTTGTGTGGGAGTCTGGAACAAATCGCTCGGAGGTCCTCTGTGGACATGAGACAAAGGAACATGTAATGAGCGTTCATACATCACCACAGCATATAATAGAAAAGGTAACTTCAAGTCGTATGAATGACCATTGCAACTTTCTCATCCTTAAATGAAAATGATGAAAAAATGACATTAAACTGTAAGAAATTAAACGGATGAAATGGTTAATGAGACTTAAAGAATTTTTTTAAGAGTGCTCATCCTGTATTGATGTTGCAAAAGTAATCAATACCAAACAAGTATTTCTTGATACCACTGCATTTACACACCCATCCCTGTAATGTTGTCTTTGCTCTCAACCTAAACAAATAAAACTGACAAGCTGTTTCTCATCTCATCTCAAATATCCAGCTTTTATGGACTGAGAGTAAAGCTATCAATAAGTCAGAATTTGTCCTTAAATAAACTAACTGTTGCCCTCCTTTATTCCGTTTTCTCCATCTTCCCCTTTCCACAATCTTACCTCTCGAGCAGAGCAGGGCTCCGTTGGCCATTGCTACCTGCAGGGCTTGTGCCAGCCGGTCCAGGGTCAGCTGAGACAATGCATGTGAATCTGCAGATGAAGTGTGTGTGTGTTTGTCAGCCTGGTCCAACAACCGGGATAGGTCAGAGGTCAGTGCTGCGAGGGATTCCACCTGAAGCAGCCCCAGGCGGCCGAATAGCCCCTTCTCATTCAGTATGTTTGGCAAAAGCATGAAGACCTAAATGTCACAAAAGAGGGACCCAGCTTGAATGTTGTCCACCCAGTAGTGTTAAAAATCCAGCTCACAAAAGTAAAGTGAAAATGTACTTTAACCCACCTGTAGGACACTGAGATGCAGACCAGAGAAAAGAGGTCCTACCTCTGGCTCACTCTCAGTGGTACCATTAGTTAACGCCTGCTTCTTTTCTCTCCTGTAGGCAAGCGGTGCTTTAACACACCAGCGTACTAACCCACCTAATGGTGTAAGATCCAGTGAGCTAATTGGCTGGCTCCCAGAAAGGGGTGTGTTTAGGAAGGTAATAAGGACAAGACGGGGGTCATCCTGAATCCATGAGACAATCATCTGGAGGAGTTCTAAAGGGGGGGTGAGCTCCTCTAAAAACACACATGGACAAAACAAAAATTAAACAATACCACAACAACATGTTGATGTGACACCTTCTTGTTGCTCAAATATTTCTTTCTCTACAGAGGTCATATCCCATAAAAGAGGAAGCCTCACTTGTGAAATCATTTCTGAAAGTACCTGAGGTGAGATCATAGAGAGTGGTGACAGCTGTAATGAACTGGCAGCAGAAGCGTGGGCTGGCACTGTGGATGTTTTGCAGGGTGGGCACTGAGCCTGGCACCATACTACAATAATCATCTACCAGCACCTGTGCCAGGCGCACGCAGTACACTCTGTGGGTTCGCTGCAAAACACAAACATAATAAGTGGAATAATTTAACTACATAAGGAGTACATAAAAACATTTCCCTACAAATAAAGAGTGAGACCAAACAGCAGATATAAATCACACAAAAGTAACTAAACAGATAAAGGACACGTACTAAATAAACAATAAGAGCACAAAACTTGAAGTGTGTTTGAGTTTATCCATGTGTAACCCTCACCTGTAACCAGGTAGCAGCACACTCCATGATAGGCACCCTGCCCACAGCAATTGCCATGGAAACCAGCTTGCCCAACAATGCCATGCGACTTTCATCTGCTTGGTTTCCTTGGAGACTGAAAAGGGCGGAGAACATCAACTGACGGACAGCATCACGGCTCTGTTCCTGGAAACAGCTGCACATGATCTCCAGCAGCTGGAGCTCCTGGAGAGCGCTCATCCTCTGAAAGAATAAAGACAATTCATCAGCTGTCCACATTATACGCAATGTTCAGTGTAAATCCATGGGCTGGTCTTACCCTGGCTGGGGCATTTCTGTCTTTAGGTGCATGCAGGATGAATTCCTCAACCAGCTCAAGGGTTTTGGAATCAACCTGGGAAGGCTGCCTTCCTGACTGCACCAGGTTACAGATGTAGATGTCCAGGTGATACAGCAGCTCTTTGGCTGCACTCAGCACATCCCGAGGCAGCAACGACTGACGGATGTCGCCCATCACCACCTAACATTAACACATGCATAAAGCAAAAAGCATTTTAAAAGCAACATTCACAGATAAAGCAATCACAAGGTACTTACAGAATATTGATAAACAATGGCATTGAACAAAAGCAAGGCAATAAAAAACAAAAAGGACAAATCTGTACACAGGATATTTCACACGAATTGGACTGGTCTGATAAGTGCTCGAGCAACATCATAAGCTCATCGTTTTTTTTGTTTTGTTTTGTTTTTTGGAAAAAAAAAATGCAGTTGAAAGTTTACTTATGACATTTGAAAGGCTAGTTAATGAGCAGTGAATGATCGTTATAAATGATAAACGCGCGTTTAACGTAAACGTTTAGTTTAGGCAACAAGTTAATAATACAGATTCAGCCTCAAAAATACATTTTGAAAACTCCACAATAATGCTTCTTAACATACTTTAAAGAGAAACTGGAAAAAGTATAGAAACTTGAACAATAAATGCATAGATCCGTGACAAAACAATGCACCGATCCCCCCTATGTTATTGTACATGTACTGAAAGAGAAACGGCTTTATGACATAAAACGACTACAGGAAACACTAAATCAAATCCAGTATAAACGTTATAGCTCTACATTTTCGTCTTTAAAGTTTGGAAATCATAGCTCTTACACTTCTAAAGTGGACCAGCTCTTCAGCCTGTCGGTTTCTCCATCCTGCTACAGTTAGCCTCACAAGGTTAGCAGAACAACCGTTTTCTTATAACGTTATATACATCGTGTGCTTGTATTATCATCGCAGTTAGTATTTGAACAAAACAGGATTGTGATGACGTTCTTACCTCTGTCAAAAGCTGTTGATATATTTAATAAATTCAGGAATTATCAGACGAGTGAAAGATACCAAATCGACACAGGATCACTTCCGGTTCCTAAGGTTGCCTGCGCAGGACAAAATAGCTACCATCGGGTTTCCTCGCTGAATCAGTGCATGTGCTGTCCGGTATGTCAACAAAGACCGTTGTTTGTACTACACAGCAAATAAGAGGTACAGTTTTGTGAGACAGTAATTTCTTGTTATTTAGCAATTTCACTCGGGTTTTGGTAACCTAAGTGACATTACTAAATAACAGGACAATCTTCCATGTCAAATAATTTGAAAAAAAGAGAGAAAAAAACAGCAACAACAACAACAACAACAACAACAACAACAACAACAACAACAACAACAAACCCCACAATAAATAAATACATAAATACATTATTGTATTTTTAGGTTAGCTTATATTTCTGTAGTGATTAATATATCCGTGCAAGCCTTTTTTAGATGAAAAAAAAATCCAAAAATTATGAATATGTGTAATTAAACTATTCAAAACAATTGTAAGATGTCACAACTGACCAAAGACCCTGTTATTCGTAAATCTCTTTTAATTTCTCAGCTTAAAGTTTTGAATTCATGGGTTTTCTTGTTTTTTGTTTTGTTTTGTTTTGTTTTGTTCTGTTTTGTTTTTTATTATTTTATTTCCAAATAGTATAATACTTGCATATCCTGCACCGTAGTCCTTTATGTTATACTCATGCGCGTGCCTGACATGCACTGAACCGCCTCGTGAAGAAAAAAAAGGAAACAGCGGTGCACTCAGTGCCGCGCGCTCCCGATATCACTTCGCTTTTGCACTTTCAGCCGTCCCGTCGAGTGATCCCAAGCTGCCTGCAAGATGACCATCAACACCCTGGCTAAAGGAGGCTGGAACAGGGAACAAATGGCGTGCTTCCGAAAGGTAAAACTTGACGATTCACTCTCATTTACTTTATTTCATTTTTTTTTGTGTGTGTGTGTCATTACATCTTGAATATGAATCTGTAAAAATTCTCAAAATAGTCCGTTATAAATGAAAGATAAAATCAAGTCAAACAGATGTTAAATGTTAAAAATAATTATTGCCTTAGCAATTTTTTGAACTGGCATGTGTATTTTGAGTGTTTTTATAACGTGTGTCTGTGACAGTTACACATGTGTGTATCTATGTGTGTGACTGCATGAGTGCCTGTGTGTTTGTGCCTCCCTGACAGATGGAGAAAGTGATTGTGGCCATGCAAGACCCTGACATGGGCATGAAGATGAGAAACCAGAGGCTGCTTATTACCGTCATACCACACGCCATGACAGGTGTGTGTGTGTGTGTGTGTGTGTGTGTGTGTGTGTGTGTGTGTGTGTGTGTGTGTGTGTGTGTGTGTGTGTGTGTGTGTGTGTGCGTGCGCGCCTGTATGTCAGTGTGCATCAGCATCTGTGTGGACTTGCACTTTGCAGCCAGTGTTGGGGTCCCAGTGGTCATGCATAATGCAGCAGTGAATTTGGGAGAAGTCAGTATGCTGCACAGAGTAGAGTGAAGAAGTTTGTCCTTTTTTTCCCCATCTCTTTCTTAACTGTCTTCTTATTTTTCTCCAGGCCGGGATGTCATTGACTGGCTGATGCAGAAATACAATATCTGTGAGGAGGGTAAGCAGCTGTATTGATGCAAAAATTTCATGTAGGGAGAGAGCATCGTCTGTGATTCTGTGTCTCAGTGTGGCTGGTTTGTTGTGGCGTTACCAGAGTGTTGCCAGGATATGAGGCTTTCTCTCCAGCTGACATGCTAGTGATGTGTTTGTGAGCGTATTATGGGGGTTGCTATTTCCAGTAAACAAGAACAGGGGTTAGCCCAAGAGGTTCCCAGTTTGATTAACTCACCTGATGATCTGGGTTTGATTAGCGCCCCTGTGGAGCTCTTCACCTCAGGAGACTTGGCAGCACCAGACCTAAATTAGAAGTTGGGGAAAAAGAAAACCTGCAGGTCCCTGTGGCCTGAGAGCAGGCTAAGAGAGGAGAGATACGAGTTGGTTAGCCGGGGATAGAGAGAAAGAGGGAGAGGGTGGTGGGAGCTGATTAAAATGCATCGCACAGCTTTTTTTGGAAGCTGTCACTCATAAAAGTAGGGCTCTTTAACAAATGAGGAGGGACTGAAGATTGATTATGCATTTCATCCCTGGAACAAAGTGTTGTTTGGAGAGAGATTGCTAACAGGGTGCAGATTTTTCAAAAATAAATGTATGAGTCATTTTAGTCCAGAGCATTTTTTACTTATTTGATTGCCTCTAGCCACGATATATTTATTTTTCATGTCAGCTTTGAGAGCTGTGCTCCTGATGAAATCAATAGCTTAAATCAAGGTTTGGTCATCAATTTTAAAATGTCATGCTTTTCTGTCTCTAAGACTTTTTTTGCCCCTACAATGTGTTGCCTGCACAAATCCTGTGATACAGTTTTTCTCCCAGATATAACTGTGACATTAAGAATTTGGCAAAACTGTGTTATCTCATAATTGTGTGACCAAAAAACACACTGATTCCTCACATTTTGTTAACTTTGACTGAGGCAACAAGACTTGCTGCTGTTATTTATCTGACAAAGTTTATGTTGCACCAAATTAAAACATTATTTTCTGGTGGCAGCTTCTCACTCTAGTGGTCTGTCACATTGCCAAAGCCTGTACCCTGTCGCAGTTTGTGGTTGCTTGTGTCTGTTTCCTTCAGTTTGTTTTCACTCAGCAGTTTGGATATCTCTTGTCAGTTTTTATGGGATATTTCTTCTTTACTTGCTGTAGACTGGTCTAACATTAACCATGAATCTTTTTTGTGCTTTCCAAATAAATTCAAAGAAAAGTTAAAAATCCTCCATATAATTCATCAGTGCTATGGGGAACTGAAGTTTTTGCCTCATTGTCAACTGTAAGAGAGGAAATTATAAACCTCATTAATGGGCTTGACTCCTTTATGCTGATTCTTGCTACTCAGAATGAATGACTTTGTCATGCAGTTTTGACTAAGTTGCACAATCAAATATGTGACAAAGTTGAGTGATAAGAAGAAGAGCAAGGTAATTGTTATTATTTTTTATTTATCAAGCCCCAAATTACAACAAAAAAGTCAAGAAACTTAAAATTAAGTTGATTGGAAAATACATACTGATAAAAGTATTTTACTTAGACCAAATATTCAAAATTCCTTTAACAGACCAAAGCCTCAAGCAGAACCAGACTCTTGGTTGAACAGCTGACTGCCACAACCACCTGGGTCAAAAAGTTTAGTTGGTGGAGAAATGGAGAGTAAGAAAAGAGAAGACAGTTGATTTCCTGTGGTGGAAAAAAACGTTACTGTGGCTTTATAGTTCAGTTAGCTTGAAGACGAATCCAGATGGACTCTACATTTACAGTCCTGCCGACAGCTTGTGTTCAGCTTCTGTCGTGTTCCTAACAGAGGCACTTCATGTTGGTGGCATGCTGGTGAAATACGGGTACATCTACCCCCTCAAGGAGCCCAGATCTCTTGTGTTAAGGCCTGATGAAACACCTTATCGCTTCCAGGTAACTTTCATGTCCCATATTCAGTATGTCCACTCTGCTTTTCCTTGAAAAACCTTCGTACTTCCCTCCAGATCAAAACCACTTTGGGCTTAAGCATCACTTTCTCTCTATCATTGTCTAGCTCCCTTTTTACTCTCACTCCATTAACCCACCTCCTAATCCCTCATCCATCTGCCACTTTTTCATCAGCTGCTGCTGCCTCACTACCAGTCCTTTTTAGAAATGTCTAAATTTGTCACTTGTTTTTCTCAGACTCCTTATTTTTGGACTAGTACCCGCTGGCCTGCCTCAGAGCTGGACTATGGTAAGAAAATTCAAAAGACGCAAGATACGCTTAAAATCTTTCTGTAATGACTTAAATTTTAAGGTTGAAGGCTTTTTTTCCACCAATCATGACAAAATCACATGTGACCAACTGTTTTTAGGTAAAGACAGTAACCTGCAGGTTTAGGTTCAGCAACACCTCAAGAACTGTTTTCTGAGTCTTGAATGTCTTCTTTTCCTATCAGCAATCTACCTGGCTAAAAAGAACATAAGGAAACAAGGAGAACTGATGGAATATGAGAAGGTAGGCAAAGTGTGTGCCCATGTATAACAGGGTGTATGTGTGTAATATAAATGAAACAGAAGTAAGTCTGCAGGCTTGTGGCGTTATTACTTTTCTAAAGTTAAGTTCTCTTTGTTCTTTCTCTCCCATCCTGTTCTTTTTCAGGAGAGGTACAGCGTGCTCCACAAGAGGATCAACCACACCTGGGACTTTGTGGTGATGCAAGCAAGAGAGCAGCTCAGGTGCAATTGTGCGCGCACACACACACACACACACACACACACACACACACACACACACACACACACACACACACACACACACACACACACACACACACACAAAACAAAAAAAAAACTTACTCAGTGATTTATGTTTAGAGCATCCAAACAGAGGAGGAAGGCGGATCGCATTGTTCTAGAATGTCAGGAGCAGGCCTACTGGCTCATCAACAGACCACCGGTATGTTCACTGTTTTACACAACACTGCACTACACTACACTACAGGACACGACACAACACGACACAACACAACACAACACAACACAACACAACACAACACAACACAACACAACACAACACAACACAACACAACACAACACAACACAACACAACACAACACAACACAACACAACACAACACAAGTAAATATGAGTAAATGATACTCTGGTGTCTTACACTGCTTATTACTAGGGATGGGTACCTTTCACATTTGAAACGATACGGTGACGATGCCTGTTATCTGGCAATTGGTATAGGTACTCAATGGTACCAATTTTTGGTACTTTTTTGTGTTCATATGGTAAAAAATATCATTATTCACTAATAAAATGTGATTTTTTTTTTCAATTTAACAGATTTATTCTCCAATATATAACCTTGCAATGCTGTGTTCATGTCCAGTATAGAAAATCTCCTACTCTTCCACTCCCTCACAGTCACAAGGATGCGTTTAGGTACCTAAACATGGTACCTTTTGATTTTACGTGAATTGGTACCCGTTACTTTTGACAGAATTTGGTCAGTACCTATAAAACAATCTAATTCAGTACCCATCCCTACTTATTACCCACCTAAACATATGGATGAAAATTTCTGGTTATGTTGTCCTCACAATTGCTCTATACCCCATCAAAATGACCCCGGCCTGGTTCGACCATTTATTAAGCATCTAAAATAGATAGCCATCAATTTTGAGTTACACCTTTAGTCTTACTTCAGTCCATCCCATTTCCATGATTTTTCCCCTTTTTTTTGGAATTTAGGGCTGGCAGACCTCAATCACAAAAAGTAGTCCCTCCTTTTTAACTGAACAAGATTTCACTTGGGGTCAAAATGACCCCAGAGAAAAACACAAAACACAAGAAAACACAAGGAATAGTGCTAATGTCTTATAAGAACATGTACTCATCATCATAACATCTATTATCTTCATCAGTTCTATTGTTGACACATTTAAACATGAATAAAGCAACTGTCACAACTTTGAACACTGCTCTATAACTACACCCTGTGGTTTCAGTTACTTTATGGCAATCAGCAACTCTGAGATACACTCACTGGCTCTGCTGTCTAGATTTCAGGACAGGATCTTGCTCCACTTTTCCCTGTCAGAGATAGTTGGGGCCCAGTAGCTCCTCAGGCTGCTCTCACGTCTGTGCCCAGTAACTGTCAGTATCTTCTGGCTCTGAGGCCTGAGCTAGAAACTAACGATGCTGCCACAGTGTCTACTGGCAGGAGTAAAACGTGCCAGAAATCCTCTCCGTGGATTAATTTGATGTGTTGGGTTCAGGTTTGTCCCTAGTTAGTTTTAATGATGAGGATTAACAGGCAATGTTACTATACTATACTATACTATACTATACTATACTATACTATACTATACTATACTATACTATACTATACTATACGATACTATACTATACTATACTATACTATACTGTACTGTACTATACTATACTATACTATACTATACTATACTATACTATACTATACTATACTGTACTGTACTGTACTATTCTATACTATACTATACTATACTATACTATACTATACTATACTATACTATACTATACTATACTATACTATACTATACTGTGCTATGCTATACAACAAACTAAAGAAATATATCTAACACTGTTTAAAAAATTTAGATGTCCCACCACTGTTCACTCAGAGTCCCTTCTGCCTCCTACATGAAATATTCAACCCATCTGGTAAAAGCTGCAGCTTTATAGGAGGGTAACAGAGAGGGGGAGAGAAATAGAGAGGAGGAGAAACAGAGAGAAATCATCAGATTTCCCTTTTGTATGATGCCTGCTGTAAATACCACAGCAGTCTATTTGATACTCAGACAAAAAGAGAAGGACCAGGAAGAAGAAAGGAAAGGGAGGGAGAATAAAAAAGGGTAAAAGTGTTATGAAAGGGAGAAGGGGGTGAGGAAGAGGAGGAGGGTTTTGAAAGAGGACTCCATCTTTTCTTGCCCCGATGAATTAAGGACAGGGGATGCTGAGAAAAAGAAAGAAAGAAACATGAGAATAAAAGTCAAGACCAGTGGAGTGGAAAGCTAAAGAAAAGATAAGTGCTTACTCACTCACAGGCTCTCATCAGCAATCTACCCACCCACATACCAACAAATACAACCTTAAATACAAACACGATTCATTTTTAATAGTGTGTGTTTGTTTGTGTTCTTTTCAGCCTGGAGCTCCTAATGTGTTGGACATGGGTCTGGAGAGGCCAAATAACTTCAGTGCAAGAGTGACTCTGGTTAGTGAAATCATTGCATGTTTGTACCCTCTGAAAACCCTGGAATGAAGACTTCTACTGTGTTCATGCTTTTTTTTCTCAATGCATTATTATTTTCTCTTCTTGCTGCTGGGATTGATCAAAGTAAGTGTCAAAATGTTTTACACTGACAGAGAAGTATTACCTTTTTGTTTTTTTTGGTGTAACTGCTGGTGTTGCATAAACTAGTAATGTTATTTAGAGATGTTTCTATTAGAAGCAGCTCAGAAAAAAAGTGTCTGTTTACAGAGTAATGCATAAGTATGAATAAATCTAGATGGTAATGTGTGTTTCTCTTGACAGCATTAGAACAGTGACTACTACAAAAGTGAGGTAAGCACTACACACTATTACACACTGTCACGTTAAGTCTACAAATGTTTGTGAAAGCTTACGTTCACGTTCATTTGTGCCCTGCATTTTTTTATAGATTGAAACCTGTAAAAGGGCCCTTGGAAGAAATCGTGTAAAGTCATCCATCTGCCTAGAAGGGTATGTGTCACAGTAATGAAAACCACACACACACACACGTACACGGGGACTAATGGACCTGATACTGCCTGAACCCAACTCTACGTCTTTCAAACATGCACGCACACACATGCACATCAGGCTTAGTGCTCCCACTTTAAGAGCCACTAATGGATGCTTCCTGAGGCAACTTGGAATTAGTGGCCATTTACCGTTATGATCTGTAGCTCTAATACAATAATACTGAGTGTGTGTGTGTTTGTGTGTATTAATGTGTGTGCATGCCTCTACATTTGTGTGTGGATGTACAGTTTTGTGAAATACAGTGAGCAGTACCTGAACCATGACCCCATTATGCAAGGCTGTCTTCCCAGCAACCCCTGGATCTCGGATGACACGGCACACTGGACAATGAACGCAGATATGTGAGAAAATATTATAATAAACCCAAAATGCACCACTTATAACAATCTGATGAATCATTTAGTTTGGCTGGTTTTACATTCTCTGGCAAGTGTTTAAGTAATCACAGCAGTTTGTAATATCTACGTTTCTATATATGTTGTGTGTGTGAGAGCAGGGTGCCCATACCAACACGTCTGCGAGTGGAGCGCTGGAGCTTCAGCTTCATGGAGCTTCTCAGTGATCCCATGGGGAGACGAGAGTTCATGACCTACCTGGAGAAAGAGTTCAGCGGTAAGACAGGTTAAAAGAATGAATACAATATGGTTTCTGTAACACCTCACAGCTGGTTACAAAAGACCTTTTTTCAATTTTTGAGACAAACCGTAGCGGAAGGTAAAGGACATAATGTTCAAAAATGTATTCCTCCATACAGACATGTTGGTTATTGCCTGGAGGTAAAGTTTTCCCTGGGGCCTGCTGAGCTATATAAAGACTTGAATCATGAGTCACTTTTTCCTGCATCATCATCTGCATCATCATTGTTTCATCACCTGTAAGCACACCTTGTATCTTTGTCTCTGCCAGCGGAGAACCTGTGTTTCTGGCAGGCCTGTGAGGATGTTCGACATGGAGAAAGTTCCAGGATTATTGAAAAAGTTGAGGAGATCTACAAGTAAGCACACAGACATGCACATGTACCCACTTATATCAGTCTAACTGCTCGTTAACGCAAATTTCTAATCAGCCAATCACATGGCAGCAACTCAATGCATTTAAGCATGTAGACATGGTTAAGACGATCTGCTGCAGGTCAAACCGAGCATCAGAATGGGGAAAAAAGGTGATTTAAGTGACTTTGAACGTGGCATGGTTGTTGGTGCCAGACAGACGGGCTGGTCTGAGTATTTCAGAAACTGCTGATCTACTGGGAATTTCACCCTCAACCATCTCTAGGGTTTACAGAGAATGGTCCCAAAAAGAGAAAATATCCAGTGAGCGGCAGTTCTGTGGGAGGAAATGCCTTGTTGATGCCAGAGATCAGAGGAGAATGGACAGACTGGTTGGGGCTGATAGAAAGGCAACAGTAACTCAAATAACCACTGGTTACAACCGAGGTCTGCAGAAGATCATCTCTGAACACACAACACATCCAACCTTGAGGCAGATGGACTACAGCAGCAGAAGACCACACCGGGTGACCCTCCTGTCAGCTAAGAACAGGAAACTGAGGCTACAATTCACACAGCAACACCAAAACTGGACAATAGAAGATTGGAAAAGCGTTGTCTGGTCTGATGAGTCTGGATTTCTGCTCCACATTTGGATGGTAGGGTCAGAATTTGGCGTCAACAACATGAAAGAATGGATCCATCCTGCCATGTATCAACAGTTCAGGCTGCTGCTGGTGTAATGGTGTGGGGGATATTTTCTTGGCTCACTTTAGGCCCTGTAGTACCAACTGAGCATGGTTTAAAGACCACAGCCTACCTGAGTATTGTTGCTGACCATGTCCATCCCTTTACGAGCACAGTGTACCATCTTCTGATGGCTACTTCCAGCAGGATAACACTCCATGTCATAAAGCTGGAATCATCTCGGACTGGTTTCTTCAACATGATGATGAGTTCACTGTACTCAAATATGTAAACAGTAATGAGCTCAAACCAATCTTCTTTGTGTGAATCAGAAACTTCCTGGCTCCTGGTGCTGCTCGTTGGGTCAACATTGACAGCAAGACGATGGATAAAACTCTCGAGGGAATCAGGAACCCTCATCGCTTTGTCATGGACGATGCACAAATGCACATCTACTTCCTCATGAAAAAGGTCAGAGTTCTTTAAGTTGCAAATCAAATATAACATTTTGGATGTTTTTCTTTCAGAGCAGTCACACTTGCTTTTTAAATTTCAGAACTATTTTCAGTTTCTTCTTGCTATCCAGTGACTTCAGTTTATGTCCTTAGAGAAAGAAAAATTTTATGACAGGATGTTAGGTATAAGAATTTTGGTGTTATCATTGTGCAGTAGTTGGCCAACAGTAGGTTTGCATCATCCCATTTTAATGCCGCTAAAATGTTTGCAATCTGTGTGGTGCAGACACTGGTTGAGCAAGTGTTGTGAATCTGCTAGTTTCTGCAAAATTCAGAGGAAAATTCATGCAATCAATGGCAGCCATTGAGGGTCAAAAGAAAAAAGTGTTCTATCTCATATTAAAGTTATAACAGCATGTAGATTTTCACCTCATTTCATGCTTACCCAGCAGCATTTACAGGAATACAAATAAGTGTTTACAAATAATCAGTCTTGTTGAATTTTCCAAAGAAGCTCATCAGAGGCATCAGTAGGTAGGTTTTGTAACTAGCAAATATCCCCACACAGCAGCTTTGAGCACCAACATCAAACATGTTTCCTTCTGTTCCTTTGTCTTCTTCCGCAGGCAATAGGTACTCTGAAGTTTTATCCATGTTGTTTGTGATTTTATAAATAGGGTTTATGCATCCAACAGACAAGAGTAGGTATAATTCAGTATCATCAGCATAATGTTGATATCATGCTGTGTGATTCTATAATGCCCCTGAAGTAAAATGGGAAAACTAAACTCTAAAGGAGCCTAGAATAAACCCCTGAGGAATGCCTTACATATGTTGACTATCAAACATAAGAAAACAAGAAAAAAAATCATTTACTTAGACAGACTGTGATCAAAATTTGTTTTCTTTGGCAAGTACCCTTTTCTGCTTGAGAAAAGTGAACTTCTTGCATTACTTTTTCAGAGAAAATTTTAGCCAGATGAGTTATCCTGAGAGGAAAGCAACAGAAATGAGAAGTTGAATGGATTATTTATTTCATTAAAATAAACAAATAGAGTCAATCAAATAGAGAAAAAAAGAGAAGTGAGAAGGAGGAATTATGAGGGACTCAAAGATTTTGAAGATTAAAAAAAAAACAATATAGCCATTTAGTTTCTGTGCATAACAATAAAGAGTTGCAGGGGAGAAGCAACGTGTATAACCAAGCTTTGCATTTTAGATTGACAACTTTTTATATTGATAGAAGCCCCTAAAGGTCATGGTTAAGAGTGTTTAAATTTCCATTTTTTAATTGAGTGAATTCAGTAGTTTCTTGGTATCTTGTGTTATTTTTCTCATTATTTATGAGTGAACAAATGTTTCTTTCTTAAGATAATGGGATAATCTCATAATGTTGAGAAAAGATAGCTTGCTTTCCTGAGATATTGAGATGAAATAAGTAAGCAAAAGTGGCAACTTATGAGGTTTGCTGACAGTTATTAGGGTTTAATAGCGTTTGATGACTCTGTGTGTTCTTGTGCTTGTTCATTGTGTGTGTGTTTTTTAGGACTCCTACCCGAGATATCTGAAGTCTGACCTATATAAAAGCATGCTGGCCAAAGGTATCGTCCCCCAGGAGACAAAGAAAAGGTAAAATTTCACATTAATGATGTGATCCATTAATGATTTAATACATTAATTTGTAGGCATATCATAGTTCTTTCCTCTTCTTCTCTTCAGTGTATTTCCTTTCATGAGACGCCAGCGGCATGCAAGCCCCTCCCCTGCTCAGGCTGCCAGTCATGGTATGGAGGAGGATGGGCAGGCAAAGGGGGGCGGTCAAGCAGGTAGCAACCCAGGAGGCAGCTCTCATGCCTGAAACCTGACCCCAAAAAGAAATGTCAGAATCCATCTCCCCAGTCTTCAATGTCTCTGTTTGTTCTGACAGAAACCACCGAGGAGCTCTGCTCTCCCACTTCGAGTCAGACTGCCTTTGTAAAAGTCAGAGCCTTTCTCTCACTGCTGCAACATTACCAGAGCTAGACTTTCAGCGTTAGAGCACAGGTGTTAATGCAAACCTCAGCAGTGTCACAGCTTATTCTCAGAGCACGAGCAGAGAATAAAAAAGCTTTTAGAGCTTTGGTTACAGCCTTTCCTGCTGCATAATCATCCTTCATCCACATCCCAGCCAGTCCGTAAATTCTGTCCTGTTGTTCTTGGCACCAAGTCTTCCCTCAACAGCTTTTATATCCAACCTTCTTTGTTCCCAATACTTAATATAAGGGTGGATGATAATGCCACAGAGTTTTAGAACATGTATGTAGTCATGAAATCACCTCAGCATATCTGTACAGTTTGTCTTATGTCAGTTTAAAGCCTGAGTTTGGCAATGTGACTGTTGTTGATAATTTTGCCTGAGCATGTTCTCAATAAAATGTCACAACAGCTTTGTTGTTGTTTTCAGCTCTGTGGGAGAATGAGTGTATCTCTACTCGGGTCTTTATTACTTTCTTGTTTCTCTCATTGTTATTCTCTTTGTAGTCTCTAGGTCTATATTTAAACACAAATCTCTTTTATTGCTTTTTTTCTTTTCCTTTTTGCTTTTGCATTTATTGAAGTCTAAAAAAGCTTAGGCACAGTCAAATGTAGGCTTAAAGAATTGATGAAATTATGTGATTGAAATCTTGCAAAAATGATCCTGTACTTTAAATTCTTATCAATGAATGGATACTGAAGGTGAAAGACCTTTTGTTGTAAATATGACAGCTACTTCCAGGAGTATAAAACCTGCTTCTACTTTTAGAAACCATCATCTCTGGTCTGTTTTCTTCAGTGTCATTCTGCTGATACTATTCTTTCTCTCACTCAGCCGTACTCTTGCTGACAATTTGTCTGATCCCTGATTGTTGAGGTAAATATTATCTCAACAACAGTGTCACACTTTAACACATAACCTGTCAGTGGGTGGGATGTGAGCAGCAAGTGAACATTTTGTTCTCTAAGTGGATGAGTTGGAAGTATGGAAATAGGAGTGAGCAGCTTGTATTGTTGAAAAAGTTAAATCTGGTTAGAAAGGGTCAGATGAGGTCTTCCTCTTTTGCCCCAGTCCTTTGGGATTATACTTCGCTCCTGTCTTCCTTCCTTCCTTTTGTCTTGAGTTTGTTCTTCTGGTCTGGCTCCCTCTACTGGCTGTACTCAGTCAAAGAAGCAGAAGTTATTTCCTGACCTACTTAAAAAAGAAAATAACAAATCTTGTTTGTCTACAATTGGCAACATGAATCAGAATCAGAAATACTTTATGATGTGCTTTTTTATGACAATGGTTTGTGAGCATTTCAACTTAAGGTAGGTTTTACATTTACCACAGAAAGTACACAAAAATAGAGATATACTTTGTGAAGCTAAAGGATGACCAATATGTTGTCTTATCATCAAAGAATTTTCTTCCCTTCACTGGTTCCCCAAAGACATTGAAATTGTTTTTAAGATTGTGTTGTTGGCTTTCAAAGTATGCTCTGGACTTCCTCCAAAGTACATTTCTGATTACCTCAGTCCATATTTGCCCGGTTATATCCTAATGTCCTCAGCCAGGGCACAGCTCGCCATCCCAAAATCAAGGATGACCGGCAGACAATTTTTATTTTTTTATTTTTTTTAAATCTGTTTCAAAAACACATTTTAATTGTTGGAGTTAATTGTTTTGCTGAGATTGTTTTAACAGTTGAAATGATGCTTTCATTTTACTTTTATCTTATTGTTTGACAGCATCATAGGCAGGATCTTAAATCTTTCATCATTTGTTGTTTAAACTAATTCAATCTTTTGTTGTTTTTATTTTTCTGATGTTGTCCTTTCCTTAATTTGGTGGTGGTTTTTAGCCTTTTATATACTGTTTTTTTTCTTCCTCTTTCCACTTTATTTTTTTATTTTTTACTGTTTACTTAATTATTGCAAAGCACTCTGAAATGTGTTATGATAAGTACTGCATAAAATTGTTGTTATATTTATTATTTTTGTTATTTTATTATGATTATAATTATCTTAATAATAATAATGATAACAACAACAACAATAATTATAATGGCAAAGATTATTATTATTATTATTATTATTATTATCATTATCACCCAGAAATCACATGCCCTAAAAGGTCACGATTAAAAACACTTTTCTCAAGATCTTAAAATTGTTCTCATTATCTTCAGACAACAAATTTTGCTGTCTTTAGATAGTGGAATATTATGTCTTCTTATCTTAAAAAAAAATACAAAGCTTGTTTCCCCAAGAGGCCGTTAAAATGTATTTCATAGTTTAGTTGCCGTTATTATTTAATAAGTTTGCATTCAGGAATCATTAGTTTTAGGTTTTCAAATCTGGCCTTGAAAGTGTAAAATTCACATGATGTCGGCCTTTGCTGCTTTGTTTTTCATTATGAAAACAGACACACAGTGATCAGTCAGGCTCGATCCTATGATTGGAGCTTTGATCTGTGTCAGCTGGACCTGAGTGATCATCAAATTTACTAATGGAGGTAAGCTACATTCAAGCAAGTATATCCTCATGCACACACACGCACAGTTTAATGTGTATTCCTTCAGTGTGAGCACTTTCTATATTTCCATGGATTATGATAATCCTCTTTTCTGTGTTGGTTCTGGTGAGTCTGTGTTTATGTGTGTGAGTGTCTGACGAACAAATAACATCACTTCACACAAAAAGCACAAAACATGACCCTGGAAAGATCATTATTTATACAACAGATTTATTTTTGGTCGGCTAAATGCTGTTGGGAGTTTTTTTAAGAGATTAAAAGAGGCTGTCCTTCATAGGAATTAAAATAAAATTTCAAATTGGATATTACATTTGTCCATCATTAAGTGTTGAGACCTACAATATGCTGCAGTGAAAAAAAAAACGTTAATCAAACTCTCTTACAAGAGCAACAATTTGAACATCCAAATGAAGGTTCTGTAAAACCTGTGCAAACTCACAAAAGCAAAACAAAAAACCACCACAGCATGGGACACGTAAAAATAGACAACACACAAAATATATATCTTACTTTAAATAAAGATTAGGAGTGTTCAGCAGCTCTTCTGGTGCGAGACAAAAAGAAATCATACTCATACAATACATACAGGCAGGATGAGGCACTGGACACAGCAATCTGAATCATATACATTCATAAAGTGCCCTTTCACACATGTGGGTTATTTACATGGCATAGTGATTCTGTTTCTAATCAGAAAAGTGCTTCAGGATAAATTCTGATAAATAAAAAAATATATTACAAGTGAGAACAAAAAAAGGAAAAATAAAGAGAGATTTGGGGATATCAGAGGATAAAAAAGCACAGTCGCTTAGTTTCTGTGCATAAAAATAAAGATCTGTAGGAGAAAGCACCCTGTATGCCAAGAGTTACGTTTTAATTTGACCATTTTTCACATAAACTTGGTTTGAATCCGATAAACAAAACCTTCCCATAACAAAAAAATCTCTTTTGCTTTTCTGTTTTACAAAATAAATCCTGATCATGTTCTTTGATTAAAATCCTTTTAGAGTTGAGCAAACAAAAGTTTGAGAAGAGTTCCTCTGCTGATGATGAAGGCCACATCACAGGATTAAAAGTTCCAAAATAAAACTGAAGATTTAGTCGTTCTGTCAAAGAAATGTGATCAAATCAGTCATAACATTTTTTTTTCAGGCCTGTGGTAAAAAAATGAAGAGGAGTGTTTACAATAACTGTTATCATAGTAAACTTCATCAGAAGACTCAGGCTGAATATAAAGATCCCACAAAGTGCTTATTATCCCCTATAAATATTTCATATGTGTTTACTAGCTGTGTAAACTATGTACATACTCAATATGTACAAACTCTTGGTCATGAGGTCAAAGGTCAGGTGTTTTTTTTTTTCCAAAGCTGGTGCCATGGACCACCTGAGAGGTTTCAGCAGGTTTGATTTGGGTTGGATGGTTGTGTGTAAATTTTGTGTAATTCAGGATGTCTACAGCCTATTTTTTAAAAAGTGAATTAATCAGCTTTTCAACTCAGAGTTTCAACACGACCAGTGAGAATAAACACCGATCAGCCATGAGATTATAACCACATACCTGAAAAGACATCAGCTTTTGTTAGAGTTAGAAGGGAGCGCTGCCCTGGTGCTGGCTCAAAGGTTGTTTTTTTTCATTTTCCTTTGTCGTCCTTTGGCTGGTGCTGACAATTTTAAACTATGAACACCCCATAAGAGCTGCAGTTTCAGAGGCGCCCTGGCCCAATCGCCCAACTAGGCTCCAACGTTAAAAGTGAACCACTGTGAGAGATAATCAATCAATGATCATCTTTCCACCTGTCAGTGGGCATAATGCTATGGCTGATTGGTGCAGGTATGATAGTGTGTGAAAGATATTCCTTTTAACCCAAGTAGACACCCTTTGTGAGTGTGAGTGTGTGTGTGTGATTCAACAAATGTCTTAAATGCTTTTAACAATCAACATCAGGTCACTTTCCTTCCTCGCGTCCTCTAAGTGACGGTGTAGAGTTCATCCTTGGTGCTCTCGCACAGCGTGTACCCACACACCCGGGGTCTCCAGCTCCCCATCCAGCTAAAGCCTCTGCTCCACCCTAACGACTCCCTGTCCCGCTCCTTTGGTGGCAGCAGAAACACCACGCAGCTGGCCACCAGGATGTGCCACAGCGAGTGTGTGTAAAAGTAGTTGTCCTCTGTCTCAGCAAAAATATACAGACAAACTCCAACCAGAGCGCAGAGCGCTCCAGGGATCAGGTAGAAGACCCAGCGCTGCCACGAGGGAGGGTAACACTGGCGTCTGCGAACACCTCGGTACACCTGTGAACAAAGGTACCAAGATGTAGACTGTAAATTTGCTGAGAAGCATTTTTCAACAAAATAAGGGGCCATTTACACGACAACGGTTTTAGGGTGAAACGCAAAAGTTTTGTTGCGTTTTGGCCTCGCCTTTACACAGAAACAGCGTTTTAGCCAATCTAAAACGCAAACTTTTGAAAATGGCCTCCAGAGTGGGATTTTTCTGAAACACTGCCACCACTGTTGCCATGTAAACAGCAAGCCCATGCTCCACTCTAGCCCATACAAAAGTCCAACAGTACTGTTGTTACGATTGTCGTGGACTACCGTGTTGTGCATGTACAGCTGAATCTGCTGACTGTCTTTCAACAAAATGTGCATCTGTTGCTCCACTTCTGCACTTAGTTTTACCAAAACACCAGATGATCGGCTCAACTCTACTTTGGTGGAGAACTCCCAAAAGCGGTGTCTGGACAAGACAGTTATAACACCACCTACAGGCCTGGCATGCTTACTACAGCGTTTTCAGTCCCTCAGCGTTTCCTCTTTCACTGCGTTTCAGTGTTTTTAGATGAAACGTTGTCGTGTAAATGGGCCTTAATCTACCAAATACAAGTACTCTTACTTTCTTTGCCAAGTTTAGACAATGAATACCTTCTTTTATATCATGTCAATAAGAAGCCAGAGTACAGAAGAAGTATCACTGTGGTTTGGTGGTGCATGTCTTACCCAGGTAGAGACCATGATTAGGATGGCACAGAGGACAGGGCCCAGCAGGTTCCACAGACCTTTACGGTCCAGCTGCATTGACATAGCTATCAGCAGAGCCCCGAGCATGAACAAAGTCTGTGAGAGGACGACATGAAATCAGTCTCTGAACTAGTGCAGTGAAGATAATTAGAGTATTGTGAAAGAAAAACTGTGTCTCACATATTTGAATGTGTCTCTGATGCGAGCCATGCATAGGATGGTGACCCAGATGGCGCAGACGGACCCCAGGAAGTCACAGTATTGCAGGGCATCGTAGTCCATTATACACAACACAGCTACACCCGGCTGGTCACAGGCGTGGTAGAACTACAAAATGACAAACAGCACAGTCAAACATCAGCACGGACAAACATCAGCACAATCTTGATGCAGCAAAACTGCCTAGATGGGTCATTGTGTGTATTCAGAAGTGAAAATCATGGGAGTTAGAAAATACCTGTCAGTAAAAACAATCTTTGGGCTGTCTGTAAACAGACGCAGAAATAAGTATCTGGAGCGTTGCTCCACCCTTAGTTTAAACTTTTCCCCTCTGGTGAAGATTCCCTCAGTTCACGCTTACCTGCAGCAAACATTCTTTTCTACCTTTGATCTTCAAGATTCTGAATAACTGGTTGTGCAAGATGTTTCCATGGGTAGTGAGACATGTCAACATGTGGACGCAGTTTATGTATGAGGAAATCATTAAATGTAATTGCTGCATCATGTCGCCATGTGATTTTCTAAGCACCTTGTTTGAAGCTTAGTCTTGGGGCACTTTAAAGATTAAAGTTTATCTTATTTTAGTAACCAATCCAGCAAGTGTGTGACTAAAATCTGCTTATTCCAGAAATACATCATTCATAACAGGAATTTAGGAAAGTCAAAACAGGTTGTATAAATGAGATAATGTCCCTCTCTCTGTAACCCTCTCTTCATCATATTACTTGCATTTTTTTTGAAGAGTTAATTTTTTTTGTGATTAAAATAGAAATGTATTAACTGATTAGTTAAATCACTATTATCTTTTTATTATTGTGTTCATCAAGGGTTATTTTCATAAAACTCAAGAACAGCAACACATGTTGATTTTTTCTCTTAAGAAATTCACAGATTCAATACGAAGACGGAATATTACACATTTGATTATTTAAAAGTGGAATAATAGAATTAAATTTAATAAGTGCTGAAGGATTTTCATTAAAAACCCTGATTAATCTCTATACTGTGTAATACCTACAGTTTATAAAATGATGTCCTTCATTGTAAACTGTCCTTGGCTAACATCCACATTTTCCTCTTCCCCTCACTCCTCTCCTTCTTTTTCTGAATGTGGTGTTTGTTTATTATAACAGGTGAGATCTAGCATGAAGGTTGGTGGTTCCAAGATATTTGAGCTAAACACACTGCAAACTGAAATCCAAGCAAGTGTTTGTGTCTTTTTTTAAACGTGCTGTGAGGAGGTTCTGTTCGAATTGGACTGCAGCGCCATCTTTTGGCCCACAGTCTCACTCACACTGTGGTGAAGACGTCCCTTTTAGTAAGGCATGTGTTCATTTTGGAAATGAATGGTGATCAGATTGGAACTAATTTTCTTTTTTCAAGACAACTTTCCACTGGATACGACTCAACAAGGTCAGGCATTTAACAGTACAGTTATGTAGCACTACAGTTTGAAACATGACAACAAGCAAACTTTGTCAGTTTGTACCACAGTTTAGTAGCTGGATATATTTAGCACAGATGGCAGCCAGGCAGAGCTAACGTAACCTCACTCTTCATTTTATTGATAGACTCTCAAGTTTGAACAGACCACTGCAGAATAACTGCTGACTGTGAGTTGGAATGAACAATATCACAAACAGTTAGGTGTTAGCCTTTAGCTCGTGCTCCATCAGTCTCCCATTTAGCCTCATCTGCTCTTCTGTCCTTTTAGCCATAGAAATCGTCTTCAGCTAAGAAAAATACAGATCTCTCTTCTTGCTGCTGAACTTAATCAGCTGGCGTGGTGCTGTCATGGAGACTCAGACATGCTGTAAATCAATCTGGTCCTGCCGAAGTGGGAAGCTAAGATGTAGCATTACAGAATTTCCTACATTGGTGCTGATAATCTCATTTCAAAGTTTGGATTACAATCAGGCATATTTCTAGAAGGGAGACTTTTGCAAGATCACTTACAAACTCCTCACAGCCCCTTTAAGTAAATCTTGCCTCATTAGACTAAATATGAGCCACATTCAACTGATGGTCCAGAACAAAAAAAAAAACTCTATTTCACAATATTAAAATGCTACAATGAAAGCTTATTTGCATCCAATTTTTCTTTATTTTACAAACAATTTCGGCGCAATTTTTCTCTTTTACCATCTTGAAAATTTCGACTTGTTTTGGACTCGTCCAGGTGAGTGTGGCTCATATCAAAGTCTAATAGTAGGATTATTTCCTTTAAACAAGACATAAATACTTGCTTGGATTTCAGTTGATTAACCTAGTGATGCACTGGGTTGTACTGCCTCTGTATCTACATTCATCATCCTATGGGTCGTGGGGGAAATGGGGTCAAATAGTAGGTCTTACAACACTGATGGAGGTTTTTTTTTCACTGAGTTCTTTTCATTAGAGCAGAAGTGACTGGAGTTCATTTAAGTTCCAACTTGTATCTTATTTAGATAAGCAAAATGTTTCATGATGTGTTCCAAATCAACATGTTTAGCATGACAACAGCAGGTGAAGTTTTTCTAAAGGTGACCTACTTTCTGTGGGAGTATGACTGACCTTAAAAACATACTGTTCGCTCAAGCTTACAATGAAATCCTCCTCCAGTACACAAACAATGAAGAAATCTGCATGATATCTAACATTGCAACATTTTGAGTGTGTGTTACCGTTGAGAAGAACATTGTGAAGAGGTAGACAGACGCCTCTGTGATGTACCATCGTCTCACAGCAACAATGATGGCAGGCAGGAAGGAAAGGTTACTGAGCGTGAGCAGAATAGTTGCAGTCACTTGCCGCAGGTATGACTGGGCTGATGAATCATCAGTGCAACCCCAACCACTCCTTCCTGAAAACACCCCGGTCATTAAAGAAAATTAGTGACAGTAAGGAAAGAGTTTAGAAATAAATTAAAGCATTAATTTAAATGGCTCTCACTGAGCCGACTCATTTAATTAGAGTTTCATTACGAGAACATGGAGTATTGTACGCCGGAGGCCTGAGTTCAGAAAAGCAAAGTCACGGGTGTGGGTGCCTGTGTGTGTGTGTGTGAGTCGTACCAGCTTTGCATACACAGGCAGCGTACAGGTAGCTGTAGGACCGCAGCAGTCTACATTCACCATATGTCCCACAGTCCTCCACACAAGCGCTGACAGAGACCTCAGGGACCACGGACACCACTGATGTGTTTCCACAGTCAATACTGCACACACACACACACACACACACACACACACACACACACACACACACACACACACACACACACACACACACACACACACACACACACACACACACACACACACACACACACACACACACACACACACACACATTACATATAGTAGAAAAAAACTCAAAAAAATGCCAGTTGATGTTTAAAACGTAAATTTGAAAGCAATCAAATGTTGCATGGATATATAAACACATTTCTTTAACTTTGTAAAAATGTGAGCTTGACTCTATAAAGCACACTTTACTGCCTGGACTGACTGAATACTAGGGATGTCCCGATCAGAATTTTTGCCCCTGATCCTTATTATTTCGTATCGAGTATCAGCCGATACTGAGTCCCAATCTGATTTTTGGGTTTGGAGATAAACTTTGCTGAGGAAGTAAGAAAGTGAAGCAGCACACTTTTTTGTTGTTGTCTTTGGCTATACTGAATGGTAAAAATGATAGTTAAAGTTTTGAGCTTAATAAGTCCATTAAACTTAGTCCTGTTAGTTTTGCTGTTAAAACCTCCTGGAATCAAACTAACTTTTATTTTTTAATGATTGGCATTTACAAACCATTCGTCCAATCTAAAAACTGAAAAAAATGGCGTAATTGTTAGATTCTCAAGTTACCGAGGGTACCTGAATGTATCACATATGAAGTTGGCAACATGTCTTCACATCCCTTCTTAAAATAACCCGCTTGCTTGAGGTAAATTCTGTAAAAAAACAATTTCTAAATCTACACTTCTTATGGCTTTCAACAAGCCCTGAATAAAGGACAAGTTGTATGCATGCAATGCGTCATGCTTAAATCAGAGGCTGACCCAAAAACACAACTGTCCCTACACAGTACAAGACTACGAATGCAATTATTAGAACACAGCATGACTGTCTCATGTTTTTCCCCTTCAATGGAAATGTTTAGTTTGCTACAAACCAGATTACAACTGACCAGAATCATGCCAAAATGGAAAGTAAAGGAATCAATCCAGCATGCTGCTCATGTTTAAATCACCTTGCATGTTACCACAGACAGCTGTGCAGCTCCAGTGAAGCTGGGTGTTAAACACAAAGAGTCTGAATGGCAGGACATACCATGGATAGCTAAGATAGCATAAACATCCATCCCATCTACTCAGAGCTTTTTGGACATTCTCGTTCTCTTGTGGATATCTGTTCTTTTTAAGCCCAGAAACAGCACAGCATCCTTTCCTCTATAAGTGAAACACATTGCATGTTGTTTTAGGATGCTTTGGTCCAAGTGAACACCTCGTAAAAAGATCACAGAGCATAAATGTGACTGTTGGACTGTTTTGACTTTAAAGTTTGTTATATTTCCACACTGCTGACATTTAAATGATGGAGTTGTTGGTGCTAAACTAATGGACTGCCCCGTGTTTGTTTGTTTTCATCTTCTTAGCCGTATGTCCCTGGAGAGTTACAGAAGGGTGCTGTAAAGCAGATGTTATTGCTGTAATGTGTCTGGTTGTGCACATGTGTAATAAAGATAATTGTGGCTGCTGTGATGTATCAATGCATCATACCTTATTTTATTATTCTCACATCAACTTTATGAATTTGGGCACACTCATAGTGCTCAGTTATACTGACGGCAGCAATATTTGCTCAATGACGGCTAACATGAATAATTGGTTGAGATGATGGGATTAAATCATAGATCCCTGATACATTAAAAATGTCAAAATCAGGCCCAATCCAATGCTAGATATTGGGACATCCCTGCGAATGCACTAATATTTACATACTTAGCGTATTTGTGTTGATATTATCAAGCCTTTACACCTATATAAGTGGTTGTGTGTGTGTGTGTGTGTGTGTGTGTGTGTGTGTGTGTGTGTGTGTGTGTGTGTGTGTGTGTGTGTGTGTGTGTGTGTGTGTGTGTGTGTTACCCATTGCATGTGAGCTGCAGGGTGAGGTACCAGGTTGTTGACTGAGGGAAAGGCAGCCTGACCACAGCTTTAGGAACACTGACATTCACTCTGACACCATATCCTTCATACAGAGCTGCAAACACACACATACATGCAAATCAGGAACATCAACAGTACTTACATAATGCAAAGTCAGAATCAGAGATTCTATCTGTTGAACAAACAGATGGTTGCTTTTTGGCTGTGAAAAGTGGAAGTAAATGGCAATATGGCTACAAAAAACTACGATGTGATGTTCAGTTGACTTCTTGTTTTTTAAAGATCTGGGGGGACCTCATGGCAGTTTTCTACAAATGAGACTCTAAATGTTTGGTTTCTATCTGAACTTCTACCACAGCTTGACGAGATTGTGTATTTGAGAATTTGCAGACTGATGAGTTCTTTCATGGTCTGACAGTTTGAGCATACCTTAAAGAAAATTTGTATTTAACTGAGTTTAACAACATCAACAAAAAGCCCCATCAGAAACTATTTTCTTCACTTCATCCTCCAACTCCTGCTCCTCGTTTCCTGCTCTGTCCACTGTTCTGTTGCCCCCAGATAAGGACTCAGCCTCGAGACGGAATAAGATTCAGTCACATTTAGTAGCACTAAGCAAGTCAACTAGCAGGAAAAATCTTCCTTTTAACACACAGAAACCAAGAGCAGGACGAGACTTGTGTTGAAGAGCTATCTGCTGTTAACGTGTTACAGTGTTGCAGTTACTCTGTACTCTTCAGAGGCTTTCTATTATGGGACGTAGATTAGGAGCTGCACTCAACATATCAGAAAAATTGAAAAATCTTTCCAAATCAAGGTGTCTGTAAGACAGAGTTCTGCAGTGTGACCAAAACATCACTTTACTCACTCCCCTCATGTCTGACCGTGAGACTGAACTGGTCTCATGAGCCAGCTGAGTCTTTTTTTTAGTACTGAGATGTGTTGTATCACTATACGTTAATTTCTACTGAAAAAAAAAAAAAAAAATGTTCCCGAGTCCATGTCCAAACTTTTTGATGCTCGCTGTGAGCCTTGTCTCAGTAAATAAGCTACAGCAGGTGTGATACCTGTGCGACAGGGCTGAGAGTTGTTGAGTTCCAGGACCGGAGCCCAGGGTGAGAGACAGGCCACCACGCTGCTGCTGTTGCCTAAGGATACATCAGTCTACACACACAGAAAACACACACGTATACCATCACCACACATGCTTCATCTTTACAACCAATGTGAGTGTGTGTAGTGGCTCATCAGTACTCACAGTGTTAAGAGTGAGCTGAAGGTTCAGCGTTCCCCCAGTTGCCTGTGTGTGCAGGGGGTAAGAGAGCAGAGAGGGGCATGTGTTTGAGACGCTGACGTTGGGTCCGTTGACCGGCGTGAATCGAAGTGACAGAATGTCCACCTCCTCGTAGAGCACAGGGAAGCTCCACATACACGCTGATGATAACAGCGGCGTTAACAGGGACGAAGATTTGTTGCCAACGCTGACTGCGTCTCCATCCACAGAGCTGTTCCCTGCTGAGGATGAGTTGCTAGGGCTGCTGTTACCACGGAGCTTGTTGAAGTCATCGTCTGCTGCTAGGCCGACACTTTTTGGCTTACATCCCACTGAGAGGCAGTGAAAAAAAATACACATGTCAAGGGTCCAAACAGATGAATACTGTGTGAAACTTGAGAACCAGATTAATCTGTTTCAGTGCTCACCTGTGTAGTTGGAGACGATACTAAAGGTCACAGTGTGGTTGTCTTGGTTGCTCTCTACAACAACGCTTAACCAAGAGTCCCATGGTGGGTTAGAAAGAGCAGCAGAGCAGCTGATCCCTGAGCAGTTCACTGAGACTGGGTTGTGCTGAGGAGAGGAGGAGCCGAGCCTGAGGACCAGCGAACAGTTTCCACTGCGTGCATCGTCCTCTGTGGAGCAGTCAGCTACCGAGATGGAGAGAGAGGAGGCAAACTCTGGAACATACAACCTGAGACACAGAAAAAAAAAAAGACCTCTGCTGTTATGACTATTCAGACAAATAAAAAGAGGGAGACAAAAAGTTCAGAGCGGGTGGAATTAAATATACATGTTGCACTTGTTTATAAGGTTAAATTCCTAGTTCAGTGATTTAACTAGTTCTTATTACTGTGTGTGTTTGCTTTACAGAGGAGACCTTGAGTATAATCTGCCCTCTGGTGTAAAGCTTGTGAACAAAAACCTTCATCATCAAAACTTTTGAACATTGACACAAAGCTGAGAAATGTTTGGAAACAAAAGAGCAGAGACTTCAAAGACAAATTGTGAGAGGAGCAAAGGTCTTTTCACTGATAAAACCTCTTTGGTGGAAGCTTTGGTGACTCAGGGAGTTCTTACTTAAGGCGTGAAGGTCTGTCCGGGGCTGCGGTCTGCTGGAGGACTGTGCCCTGCTGTAAAATGGGTGTGTCCACCACCCTCCTGATGGACAGCTGAGGCTGGAAGAAGTAAGAGCAGGAGGGGAAGCCCTGAAAAACAAAAAGATACAGCACACTTATATAAACACTGACACACAGTCAAACACCTTTCATACAGGTTTGACAGGTGGCTGAAAACTAATTAGAGTAATAAATCAGAGGAAGATGATTTAACGGTACAAAGAAGGACAATTACTTATGTAACAACAATTAGATGTGAAAAACAAAAGAAATTAAGCCTAATTGTTTTTCTTTTGCTACTATGACGTTTTCAAACAGAAACCAGAGCAAGAGACAGCAGAATCAGAAATACTTAATGGATCCCCAAAGGAAAAATTGCATTTTAGTTACAGCTACTCCCTTCAGAAAGTGTTAAAAAATACTAAGTACAAAACAATAAAATTATAACGTATAACAAATTAAAAAATATACAAATATAAGAAAGTACAAAATTATAAGATATAAAATTACAAAAAATACAAATGTAAGAAAGTAAAAAATGGCAGTGTAATGTGGTGCAATTGCTTCATGTTTGCATCTTTTATAGCACCATTTAAACAGGTCAGGTTAATGAGAAAACCTTTACTTGAAGAATTATTAGAACACCAAAACACCATCTTAGGTTTTCAATAAAAAACAAGCATTGGAAAATATGATGAGCACAATGACAGCCAAAGTAGGAAAAGCATGAACTGCATACAAACCTTCTGCTCAATGCGTCCGTCATCTTCAGGTAAATGTGCAGCAATGAACCAATCACCTGCAGCAGGACTGGTGAGGTTTAAGGTTGTGGAGCTGTGTGATGTCACAGGCAGGTTCAGAGACAGAGCGGGGCTCCACAGAGTTGAATTGGGAAACACAGAGCCAGTGACGTTAACGACTGGAGGGGCTCCCCATCGGACATGGCTACAAAAAGCAGGGAGAGACAAAAATGGTTTGACCTACAAATTAAAACACTTCACAGACAGAAATGGAGCACGGGATTGTGTCAACAAACAAGAATATTTTGATTTGTAAGAAAAACTGACACACTGACACACAATGCAGATCTTAATGTTTCTCTTACATGGTCACGTTGTGCTGTCCACAGTAGAAATTGTGTCCTTTGGTCACAGAGAACAACCAGCGAGCCACAGCTGTTTCTTCAGGGATGTGAAATTTCTGTAGCCTCACGCTGCCGTACCATCCATACTTCGACAACTTCTGAGCCGGTTTGGCAGACAGCTCGGATACAAATGTCACCTGTCCATCTGCAGGGAGTAAAACTGTGTTTAGTAAACAGTCACACACACAGATAATCCTAGTCACGTTTCGGGATACATTTGCTGTTCACACTTTACTATGAATTCAACAGATAGTTGGATTTTGAAGTGGATGAGTTAAGTGCTCTTTAAACAAAATGAGAAAAGGTTATCACTGTTTTCTCAAGCCCTAAATAATCTTCTTAAATGTCATATGTGATCCAGAACCCAGAGGGGGAGACCAGTAAATACCACATGAGATGCAGCTGGAGTTTTCTTTGTTTTCTCAATAAAATGTACTCCAACTGTTTAACGGATTATGTGGAAATTGTGCCTTAATTCAACAATATAAACAGAACAAATAATCAGTAATTGGTATCTAATAGCACCGATTTTTTGGGTTAAAATCAACATCAAATGACAGAGAGGGCACATTATAGAAAACTATCTGGTGCTTGTTTAGTATTAAATATATATATATATATATATATATATATATATATATATATATATATATATATATATATATATATATATATATATATATATATATAACATATATATCAAAAACAAGTTACCATTTTCACTAGCACATTAAAGTCTGAAATAATTCTTACAACTTTAACTCAAAAGAAATTGCATTTACTTTTACACACTCGGGATGTATAATAAACTGATGCTGATATTTCAACTCGAGAGCACATAGAATAAGTTAGCAAAACAACGACTGTTTCTGTTAAGCTTACAGATTACCAACCTCGTTAAATTAAACAAATAGAAGGCTGTGGGATATATCTGCAATAATATTTGAGTACATTCGCGACAGCAGCACTAATAGCAGCCTGCCTGGAGCCAACACCTCGGTCGTTCAGGTAACCTCGCAGGACGTTAGCAACATGCTAACAACAGTAAACTCTGATTTCATCTCTTCAGCAGGATAAACTCACCGTCTCCTAAAGTCCAGGCCGCCAGGACGACGAAAAGCAGACAACGTATAAAACAAAACTCCATGTTTCCTTTTCGAGCGTGCACACCATTACCTCGCCCTTTATCCACCTGTAATGTCACACAAATCTACCGCGAGGAAATCATTTCTACCTGCGCGACGCTTCCGGGAGCCCATGTAAATACGTGACGTCACGTCAAGTCTCTGGGTGATGCCTTTAAGGTCCATCGGAAAAACGGAAAGCGTGCAAACAAAGTGATGACAAGGCAACGCATTTTATTTATTTATTTATTTATTTTAGATAATATCAGTCAGTTAAAAACATTGTGTTCAAATGTAAAAAATGGATTGAATTAAAAAAAAATATAGAAAATAATATCTATTGTCAGGAATTAGAAAAAAAGAAAAGAAATAAAATATCAAAATTAACCACTTTATGGAATCAATATAAACCAAGAAGAAAAGCTCACATTAGGCTAAATATACATGTTTTATGTTTTCATGTCATGTTGAGTCAGCCAACCTAGAGTCCAGTCAATCAGATAAGATTGAAGGTGTTGGTTAAAGCTACCCTGTCCTATTAAAATAATAATAATAATAATGAAATAAATTTAAAAAAAGAATTGCCTGGTGTGTCTTCTTCTTCTGCTTCTTCTTCTTCTTCTTCTCTGGCATTTTACGGCAGCTGGCAACCATGAAGTTGCATTACTGCCATCTTCAATTACTCATCCTCATGTCACTTGGTCATTTTATATCCACATTGCCTGATGTGATCCATGCCTCACACAAAAAAAACTCTCAGAAGATCTTTTTTTAATAATGTTTTGACTTGAAAAGGGTCACAGAAGTGTTTGATGACATTCAAACTGTCTATGATGAACTAAATGAACAAAGTTCAGAACTGTTCCTACTCTTTTAAGTGGCCATCCTGTATGGATGACTAAAAGAGCACGGCACAGAATGCCCACTGAGATGAAGGAGTATCCCAGAGTGTCAGCCAACAACGTACGCAAACCTCTGGCTCATGCCAACAACTGTGCTGGAAAAACATGAAACAAAAATGAAGTTCAAGTTCTCAGGACACCACTGAGAAAACTGCTGCTGTCCAAAACAACAACTCCAACAACATCAAAACAATGCAGTACTTTTGAAATTTGCAAAAGAGCACCTGAATGTTCCCCAGCACTACTGGCAAAGTATTTTTTGGACAGATGAATTATTATTATTATTATTATTATTATTATTTTGGAATGAACAAAAGAGGCACAACACACCAACATTAAAACCTCATTCCAACTGAGAAGTATGGTGAAGGGGGAATTGTGGTTTGAGGCTACTTTGTTGCTTTTGCTGCCTCAGAGCCTGCACAGATTGGTATCACCGGTGGAGTAATACATTTCCAAGTTTCTCAGGACTAATTGCAGGCAAACTTACGACCATCAATCCGCAAATTGAAGCTCAGCAAAAGATGGCTGATGCAAAAGGAAAACGACCAAAAGCTCATTAAAACAACAACAGAACAGCTTCAGCAGAAGAATCACTCAAGAAGAATCGTCCAAAGTTGCTCCTGACTGTTGTGCAGGGCTGATGTGCAACTACAGGAAACATTTGAGTAAGTTAAGGATTTTGCTGCTAAAGGAGGGTCAATGAGTTGTTGAATCAGTGTCACAGACTTTTTCTACCCTACATTGTGAATGTTTACATGTTGTGGTTAATAAAAACATGGAAAACGTTTATTTGTGTGGTATAGGTTTAAGCAGACTGTGTTTGTATTTGATGTGGCAACTTGGCTGAAGATCAGAACCCACTTTTTCTTGCACCTGTATAAGTAGTCTCTGAAAGCTTGCTGTAAATGTAAATTTCTTTCATGTATGGACATTGTTACATTTAATGATCAATAAGTGGATCAGTATCAAAGTGAATCAAAATCCCACTTCATAGAAATTGTGAAGTTTCGAAAGAAAATGCTAAACATTAAAATCATACAAATGTGATGTCGTCTTGTGACTCCACCCAGCACCACTGAGCGTCATAACCCAGCAACATTGTCCCTTTGTCTGGTGCACTCTCTTCTTCCTCCTCTTCCATGGTGTTTCCCTGAGAGTCTGTGAAACTCTCCTGAGTTTGTTGCGCCGTCTGTTTCTCCTCTGGTTGTTCACTTCTGGTGAAAATATCAGAATCTGCTCTCACTTCTTTTCTTTTCCTGCTCGACCTGAGCAGAGCTCTCCTGATGGTGTCGCCGCTCGATCTGATGTTTCTTACAGCAGCTACATTTAAGTCCCATGGTTGTGGTTTTGATAAACTGGCACTATCATAATAGTTTGCAGGACTGGAGGATAACTGATTACTTCTGCTCTGTGTAAAACAAATGCCTTCAAACACGGTTGTGGGAGGACTCAAGGACTTCACTTCAGGGGACTCAGAGCTCAGCATGTCGAAGTAGCTCCTGTTGTCTGACTCATCGTGTGGCCGGTGATGTGCACACTCATCACCAGAGGGTTCAGTCATACTCTGAGTGGGACTCAGGTTTTCTCTGTGGAAGCAAGAATAGAAACATTGAGCCAGTGATTAAGTCTCGGACATAAAAGATGACCACAAATGTTAAAAAATGTCAAAAGAAGAGAAAGTATGAAAAAGTTCAATATTTTCCACAAGTTATTTCAGAAATTCAACACTTTTTAGACTTAATATTACAAAAATAAAACTTTTTAATTTAGCTAATATGACATACAGCTGCTAAAAATATCTCAAAAAATGCGAACATTTTATCACCAGTTGGAGTTTATCATTATTCAATCAGAATGTGTATTATATTTTTGTCTGTGACAGAAGCTGCAAAGGTAATAATGAGCAAGATTTCTAACTTAAAGTTGTCCAGAGGATGATAACTACAGCGCGTCTTGTTGAAAAGGCTGGCTCTTCACAGGGAGCTGTATTGAAGCATTATAAGGAAAGACGACAAGAAGATATGAAGAGTGCACAAGTGCACAAGCAACAGGGATGCCCACAACCTTAAAATAATGCCAAGAGTGGTTGATTCAAGAACTTGGAGGAGATTCACAAACAGGGATCGTAGCTGTCACACTCCCAATATCAACCAGAGACAACATCAGAAGTTCACCTGGCTAAAGAAAACAAGGATTGGTCAGATTCTCAGTAATCCAAAATCCCCCGTCCTCTCCCCCCTCTCTGTGTTTTAAAATATCTAGCGTGGCTTTTATTTTCCTCCACATGAGATTAGCCCCAATCACACTGTTTAGCATTGTTTACTCTAAGCGTGAAGGATCCAGGGAATAATCTTTGCTTTGAGCTGCTTAAAAGGTTTTGTTAACCTTTACAGGTATAGAGTTGGACAGTATACATGTTGTTGGTATTACTGCTTTGTTTTTGTCAATATGTCCTTTTGGTGTTATTTGTGTTTGGGATTTCCATTTTGTGCTTTTGGCACGTTTTTACAGTCTACATTACTTTTAAGGTTATTCTGGGGGCACAGTGTTTGTCATCATTTCACCATCTATATGCTTCCAATCTTAATTTGAATGTCTCTTGTTTGAAGCGTATTGAGTTGCATCCATACAAGAAAGATGCTACACATAAAGGATATGTTTACACACTACAAGTGATACAGGCCTTAGTTTTTACTTTTTATAACCTGGACTTGTGAATTTGGCTTTTACTGAGTTTAAATGATGATCTGACCATAGATAACACAAATATTACAAAAACATGTGTTATGGAAGAAAATCATCACAATATTTTTGCTTGAGGTCAGTCTGAGGCTTGGAAATGTCTTTGTTTCATATATTTAAATGATGATAGTATAGGTGTTTAAAGCTATTCATCGTCAGTCTGTGCCCACATGATCCTCTGCCATGCCACCGTACCTGCAGGGGGACACAGAGGGCCCAGGCTCCTCCACAGTCGCTAAGCTGCTCAGGCTGCTTGTCAGGCTGCTACCCCGGCTGACAACAGCATCCCTCTCCTCCATCAGCCAACGCATGGCTTCGATCCCTTCGTGCACAGCCACCAGCTGCCTCAGGATCCTCACATCAGCAGAACGCAGCCACTTCTGCGGGGGAGAGTGTGCAGTTAATGCAGGTGTGCATTGGGAATTACTGTGAGGGTGTACTACAGGTGGATTTAGCTTCCACGTAGACTCACAGGACCAAAAATTGCCAGCAATAGCAGAAGGAAAAAGGGAGTATAAATGTGAGGATAGGAAAGGCCAAGAGGTGAGAAGTGTGTGAAATGAAAAGACAGATGGATGTAAGGGAAGGAGAAAGAGGCCAGGTGAGGGGTGTGGTGGAGACAAAGGTGACAGTGGCTGTCAGCAGACATTTAAATAAGCAGGTGAAGTCGCTCAGAACGGAACGTGGTGCTTTGGCATTTGTACAGCTCACATAAAGAGTGTCACAAGAATCAACAGAGCAGTGATTGATGAACAAGTCGTGCAGGTTTGTTGCCAAATATGGAAAGTTGCACAGAAAAGGTTCATTCCATAGCACTTAACACAACTAAACACAGCACACCCCCGCAGAAAAGTTCTTGAAACATACAAACCGTGTCCAGAAATAGACAAATTCATGTGGGTGAGTCAGAAAACGTACCATTTCTTGTTTTAAGTTGCTAATCTTTTCAGAAAAATGATCCCTGAAGGTAAATCTGCGCTCTCTTCTATCCACCTCGTCAGACCTCCAGCCGTCTTCACGGTCCGCAGCATCTTTCATCCACATCAGAAGACTTTCCGGGGTTTTCCTGCCAACCTTATTTTCCAGCTCTTTAAGATCTGGGAGGGAATCGTTGAGGATTTCCTCAGCCATCCAACCGCGCAGAGATTACTCCTCAGCGTACAGATCTGCGGCTCCGGACGGAAAAGAGCTCGCGCGTAAAGCCACTCTTGGAGCTGGACTCCAGCAGTTGTAAATCTCCCCACTGTTCGACTTACAGAAGAGTACACGCGTTCTATTCCTGAACAGTCCACAATGAAACATGATCATGAGTGGAAAAGCTGGCGCAGAGGCGCATCACGAGCCGTGTGAAACCGCTGGAAGTCTGAGCGAGCGTATCACCTGTCAGAGGTATTCACTGCTGGTATGTAGCCCCGAGCGGGATGCTGGAAAGTGGAGGTGCTATTTGTTTAGCCCTCAAACAATGGATGGATGTTTCATACCACAGGTCACATGAAGAGGCTTCACCTGTGCACGCAGAGTCATTGAGAGCGCGTGGTGTTTTCTGAATCTGTGAAACCTGATGACTGGCTTTGCCTTTATTACTTTGACTCTGAGTGAATCCCACTAAAACAATGTCCGGGGGGTGAACTAAATGAACTTAGATTTCATTAAATTAAAAACAAACAAACACGAATCATCCGGATAGTAAAGTCATTTACTCTGGATGACTTGAGCTCAGACTGCGCTGAATTTACAGCAGGGGTGGATCCAGACTATAGTCCTGGTCATGACCCCCTTCCCTGAAATCTGATTGGGCATCCATTGTCATAAAATATTTTTTTTTACAGCAGGCAGTAAGCCTTTTTTATGACATGACAAAGTCTTACTATATGTGTTCCTTCTTTAGATTGTTTATTTAGAAAAACATACTCTTTTAAAATTTTCAAAGGATAGGGAAGATTTTAATTTTGCCACTCACTTAGTTACCTGCAAAACTTCAAAGTTTTAATATTTGTAACATTTTGTTTTGTGCTGAATTTTCAGTTTTTTTTCTCTGCTGGTGTGTAATTTGAAGAATTTTATATATATATATATATATATATATATATATATATATATATATATATATATATATATATATATATATATATATATATATATATATATATATATATATATGTATATATTTATATATATATATATATATATATATATATATATATATAATTTTTGCAGGAATATATTAACTTAGGTTTCTTTTTCAATACCTATAATTTGGACATATCTGTTTTTGAGGCTTTGTAGATAACATCATATCAAGTAAGGATAACTTCATACTTGTTTTCATGTGGTTTCTTTAACTCTAAAAGAACTCTGTTAGACAAAGTAGACTGTTTTTGATTGAAGCAGATGTATTATGTTTTACATATTATGGATTTAAAGTTTCATTGCTGGATGCCTAGAAATTCCTGAAACTATCTGAAAAACTGCTCATGATGAGGTCATCATTCAAGGATCTCCAAGTGGTTCATGGCACCTTAGGCGGGCCTCAAACACCGAGGTCTTCCGTAGCTGTCCCTCAACAGGTCTCCAGAGGGCTGGCCTTAAACATAGTGTTTCAGACTGCGGCTGAAAGGGTTTTCTAAAGCAGCAGCGAGTGGAAAATAGAAATTCTTAAGAGCTATAAATCATGTGAAGCTATTGTGGGAACACCAAAGGGACAGTATAAAGTCTAAAACAAAGTACAATACCCCCCAATGTTTCAACTGCTCCTCAGACCTGTGGCTGGGTTGAAAATGTTTGTTCAATTCTCCAAGTGAAGTAAGAGGTCACAGTATGCTCATCTTGTAGACTTCTCCTGCAACCTTGCTGTCCTTTTTTTTTAAATGTGTGACTGAAAGCATCATGCCCCAGAAATGTCATACAGATGAACATGTATCCTCTCCCAGCTTCATTAAAATGTAGACCAAATAGCCAGGCTGATATCTAAGCCAGTCAACACTTGTCACACCAGTTTACTGTGTTCTTGTTCAAGTTTTTGAGATGACAGTTAGTGAGACCAAACACAGAAAAGGGTAGATATCAGTTTACATTATAATTCTCCTTTGAGTTTTAAGTTTTTTTGCTTGTTAAATTGAATTCTTGATAAGGGCCATCATGCACGTTAAACCAGAAATATAAATTAGATGACTCTTTTCTATATTTTTGTAAAATAAATCTAACTGTAGTTGACTTAATCCATGACATGTGACACAAAAAAAGTCTTGCAGCCCTCTTTCAATTGAGGAAATGATCTGAGGAAAGAAAGCAGGTCTGTAAAGTTCACAGCCCACTTTAAGTCACAGAGCCGGGCCAAACTTGCAAACAGGCAGCTAGCATCTGCCACACTTAAATAGATCATTTATTTATACTTATCCGTCATCTCGCCCCACACTGATGCGGTTCAAAATCAGGGCAGCTGTTTTGGGAGCTGCTCTCGTGATTGAGGTTGACACCAGTTGTTCTGCATTTAATGCATTGTTTAAGGAATGTGTAATGCATGTCCGTGAAACAGTAGCAGCCTGGGAAAATTTTTGAAAAACTGCTGGGTGCATGAAAGTAGGATGAACTCTGATGTTAAGATGGTTTGAAAGAAACTGGAACGAGACCTCTTGGGTTATTTTTGTGTCAGATGTATTAAACTTATGGAGGGTTTTACCGCTGGAGGCTGTTAGAGGGAGACAAACACTGCTGCTTCAACAACAACAGCCCCTGCATCTCTCGCTCAGAGAATCAGAGTTTTACTGTAATAAATATTATAAATATAAATACCACGGCTTAAAAATATTAATCCAAATATATGGCTCCTCCAATCAAAGAAACACAGGTGTGGCTGGAGATAAGTTATTCAAAACCCTTAAGATAATTAATCAAGGTGAAATCATCCATCAGGATAATGAGCTTAGAATATGTTTTTACAGGAAACAAAATTCATCATCAGCAGATTTACGTGTGTTTGGCAATGTAGAAACAAACTTACACATATTAACTAAAAATGAAGAAGAAGTAAAAAATATATATATATCAGACATGAAGAGCACACACTGTAAACCCTTGTTTCAATGAATAATGGTCTCAACTGTGATATGAAAGATAAAGTAAGGTAGTGCTGGCTCACAGTTCCCCCCCTCTCAAAGGGTTTCTCTAGTTTAGGGGCTCATAAACTTCCCCCAGCTTCACCCTGCGACAGAATCCCTGCTGAGTTTAACTGTTGCTGCTCTGAGGCCACCAGAAAGAGACGGTAAGTCACAGCGGGGAGTTTTCAGAGAGGATGTGAGTGACTGTAAGGTCAAGATGTATTGAAATATCTTCATTTACACAGTTTGAGACAAAATATTTCAATCTGCATTTATCACAAAACACATTCATCACAGACAGCTGCCTGCATAAAATCAAACCTTAATCATGCTCTACAAGAATATAAACAACTTCTACTGTAAAACGGACTAGGGCAGACTTTTTTATCAAATTAATGTAAAAACAGCTTCAATTTGTTATCTTGTGGACTAACTTTGCTGATGTGCCTCTCATTGGAGGAATAGCTAAAAACATTTTCACCATCAGGCAGGAATCATGTACCTCCAAAAACATTTTTTAAACTCTTAATATTTGTTGCTCAACAACATTATTAGACCACTACCCAGCATCATGAAGTCCTGTAACTCTGACTCTTTGTTTTCCAGATACTTTCTTTTTCTTAACCTTTTTAAACGGTAGTCAGGAGTTTCAAACTGAGATTATGTTTTTATTCTAAATTTGAGCCAGTGATTTCAGAAATTTAGGAAAACAAAACAAAACAAAACAAAACAAAAAACAAAAAACAAAATACCAGGAACCACTGACAGACATTTTTCTGTTTACAAACACAAGTAAATAACATTTGACAAACCATATTTAACAACATTAATTACATTTTTGCACACACACACACACACACACACACACACACACACACACACACACACACACACACACACACACATATATATATATATATATATATATATATATATATATATATATATATATATATATATATATGCTGAAAATAAGAAAGATAAAAGACAGAAGAACGTGGTTCCTGCTTGACAGCGTTCATATGAGAAACATGAGATGAAAAACACTGTTATTGTTTTTATCCAACATAAAAAAAAGCTTTTGTTCTGGTTCTGAAAATGAACATACATAAGCATCATCAGGTGCTCTGTTTCTATTTTGTGTTGTAGGTCATGTTCAGATTCAGGTGTACTCTGCTTTGACCCAACACATTTCCGTCTCTCTGTTAATCTGCTGTGTAATAGGCTAACCAGAAAAGATCAAGCAGAGGCCAGAAATAGGATTAAGACACAGACACAGATCTTTGTGTGTGTGTGTGTGTGTGTGTGTGTGCGTGTGCGTGTGCGTGTGCGCGTGTGCGTGTGCGTGTGTGCGTGTGTGTGTGTGTGTGTGTGTGTGTGTGTGTGTGTGTGTGTGTGTGTGTGTGCGTGTGTGTGTGTGTGTATGTGTGTGTGGGTGTGTTGCGGGGGAGGTTACAAGTTATAAGTCCGATAGTACGTAAGTTTGGTACAGTAGTTGAATACAACCATAGTATTACATTTAAAATTTTAATACAAATGAGCAGAAGAGAACGCCATTATTAACTTGATCATACTTGAAGAGAGATTTTTCGACTTCTGAGATCAGCTGCCAGAACCTCTGTGTCTAGTCACAGTTATTCATCTGTGGTGTTGAGTGAAGAATAAACTGTGTTTAACACAATAAACACCTTATTCCAGAGACTAACTCCAGCTCGTGCAGAAATTTTGACATTATTAATTCATCTTTTACATAAAGTAGCTTTGGCTTTTCAACTGGCCAAAAACTTGCACAACCCTGTGATGATGGTGCAGACTTGGTTTCCTCCTGGGAAAATCACAGCTCAGCCTGGCGACCTGGGAGCTCAGACAATTGGCACAAATGCTGACTTGATGGCAGACACACAGGCTAATTTCTAAAGGCCAGAGGAGTCTGGACACTGAAGGGTGGTGGTGCAGGGCTATTTTTTAACAGTTAATCTTGATCTGGGATGGGAGAGACTGCAACCAAAGACGATTATTTAAGTCATCACTTTGGGATGTTAACACTGAAAGTAATGTAAATATAATAATATAGTCTACAACGCTGTATTACATAAAAATAAGAGCTTCCGGGAAGTTACACTGTCCTTTCATCAATCAGGTTGTCTTTGTTTGGCTTTAGCTATTTATCCTCGTAGTGCGTGCGTGTGTGTGTGTGTGTGTGTGTGTGTGTGTGTGTGTGTGTGTGTGTGTGTGTGTGTGTGTGTGTGTGTGTGTGTGTGTGTGTGTGTGTGTGTAGCCGCTCTCGAGCGCGTGCAGAGGGATTAACGCGCACCTTCTCTTGGGTCGGTCTGGTGCTCCCGTAGCGTCATGCTTAACATCTTAATTGAGGTTGGGTATTTTCTTTAAACTAATGGATTCGATCAAAGTTAGTTGGCATCCGGAAGGCGAGGCTGTACCTGGATTTTTTATCTAACTGTGGAGGCCTTTTGCGCGCGTGGGTCATTTCTGTCAGTGTGAGCGTGCAGAACAGCTCGACGGCGTGTCTGTTTACGACACCGAGACGTTGAACTTTTGATTTGTTTTTGTTTTTTTGTTTTGTTTTTGTTTTTTTGTTTTTTGTTTTGACAGGGAAAAAAAGCACAGTTCCCAGGCTACGTAACACGCGGCTCACCAGAAAGTCACCAGGATTTAAAAACTTGCTTTGGACTGGATCTTTGTCCCCGAGGACAATTGAAATCTCAGCGTTTGGACCAAAGGGGAATAAACTCGGGAATCTCGTGTAAGTGGATCAAATGGCAGAGGAAAATAAAGAATGGGCTGCGTCGGAATTAATTAAAGGTACGTTGGAAGATGGACATCAAATAATTTTATAATCATTCATTGTGTTCCTTTAAGAATATGAATACCCTGGCTGTATAAAGGTTAAAAAACAATTGGATACATTGTATCCTTACTTTTGCCACAAGTAGCAGTGGGCCACAGCTTTTCATTTTGAGCATGTGTTAGAAAAAAATGAAAATTTTCAGCCAGAGGTTAAATCAAGATATTTGTTCTGGGGTAGGCCACGTGACTTCACCTTTTGACTGTGCTGGAAATGGCAAAGGCTTACGGACAAAATAAGGATTTCATATGAGGGTGGTGGGGTGATGGGGCAGTCATGGCCCAAAAGTGGAAAAAAGGAAAGTGTCCACTTGGGAGCCAAAACACATATTGAAGTGCTCTCCTGGTTGGCAAAATGTGCCCCCTTGTCTGGGTAAAACATGATAAGCTGCCCTTTTGGGAGGCAAAAACATGCGCTAAAGTGCCCTTTAAAAACACCTAGTGCCCTCTTCAGTGGCAACAACAGACTGTATGAACCTTTCCTAATTTTTGCATGTCTTTCAAAGAGTCTAATTATGAGAATTATTATGCATCCTACAGCCACATTTAACTGCACTGTTCCCTCGTTGTGGGTTGTGATGTTAACAAAACTAGAAGCTAAAAAGCTGACAGATAACACACCGGTTTAAAAAATATTTCATCACATAATCTACATTTACTGATAATTATATATTTTTTAAAGTGGAAAAACAGGCACAAGCTAAAGAGTAAAACAGGTAAGTTTCTGATAAGGTCAAAAGGGCAATATTTGATAATAGACACCATCTTTGGGAAAAAGTATGATGTGCATTCTCATTTTGACCCTTTCTCATCATTTTACATACAGCCTATAGATATATATTTATAAAGTTAATTGCTGGTAGATTTGACCCAAACATGGCAATACTATCAATGGATAATTTAATAAATTAGTCAATTAATCAATCAATTAATCAATTGCTCAATCAGGTGGCCATGCCACACTGATCCTTATTTCAAGATGCCTCCCAAAATGAGACCCAGTCTAGACAAGGTTAACAGTCTGATCTCTCTGGAGACCTTTTCAGCATTTAGCAAGTTACAGTGGCGGCGTTGGGGGGTAACTTTAATGGGATAATAAGATATAAGGTAGAGGAGAGAAGTAGAAGGAGGTCAGTATGTCAGTTCCTCCCCACAGTCCAAGTCTATAGCAGCAGAACTGAGAGCTGGTCCCAGACCAGAGTTTTGAGTCTACTTTTAAAAGTAGTGAGGTGGTTTGCTGCCTGGATCTGGACCTGGAGCCTGAGAACCTGATAACTAAAGGCTCCACCCCCCAAACTTCTTTTAGAGAAAAAGAAAGAGTGGTTCACTATCATTAAAAGCTTTGAAAATAGGAAGAAGGATTTAAAGTTCTACTTAAAATTATTACAAAAAGAAAGGACGATGAGAGTATTCCTTTGTTGTTACAATGCTTCTTGGCTTGGCTACTAGCGCTGTGCCCATGTAATATTTGCCAGATCTCCTCTGCTAATGCCAAACAGCTTATTCTGCTGTTGCTTTGACTGTTTTAAGCTTTTGGTACATCCAGGAGCTGCCAATCAGGTATCTGAGTCAAACAGCAAACACGACTGGAACAGTGTTTCGGTTGAGACTGAAGTTATAGTAAGGGAAAGTCTGTTTCTTTTAAAACCATATTCATGTCTTTGACATCAAACTTAATGAAACCTCCATCCAAACACTTATCAGTTATCTATTTGTGTTTATTTTTGTGTGTGTGTGTTTGTGCGCCCATAGACCGGCTGTACTTCGCTACTCTACGTGTCAAACCAAAGAACTCAGCCAACACACATTACTTCAGCACTGATGAAGAGTTCATATATGAGAGGTAAGCCTCGGGTGATAAATGTTTTCTATGCACCACAGGAACCCCTCGACCCCAGACGATGTGAAGCAGGTTGTTGAATATATTCACAACATTTGAAACTTTTTTAGTCACTTTGGTGAGAGCATGTTGCACCAAAACTCTGAGGAGTTTTTAGCACTACAAAGAACTGGTTACAGAACAGTGATGAAAGATTGATAGGTACTGAGTATAGTGACATGTCCTTACAACAGTGGATGATGGTGCTCATGGGAAATAGTGTCTTCATTTCAGAAATATGCTGCCCACTCTGGATAGTCCTTACAGCAACTTTAAGGAATAGGAGACATAGCATTTGACCTGTAGAAGTTGGGTCTTATTATTGACTCTTGGTTTAGTGAATTCAGTGCCATTTTACACTACTGGGGATTAACTACCTACTCCTGTTACATCATAAACACCAATTTATACTCAGCTTCATCTTCTTCAGTTTCTAAAACACCATGTAACCCAGTCAACGACATTTCAGTGCTCGCTCTTCTCTGTGAATAGAGTGGGAGGAGGGCAGGTGAGCCTTCTACAAATTGTCTTTTTGCCTCTGTTGCAGTTTCTATGAAGACTTTGGACCCCTTAACCTGGGCGTGCTGTACAGATACTGCTGCAAGCTTAATAAAAAACTAAAGGTAACAGACTGAATGCTACACCACATGGCCACAGTTTTAACACACCTCTGAAGACTTGTTTTTGATTAAAGAGATGCTGTGGTATATGTCCTTAAACTGCCAGGCTCCTTAGAGTGGTGTTAAGCCTGGGTTATTTAAAATAAGATTACTGCTGTTGGGTTGTTTTGAAGCATCATTCTCACATATGCTGAACTGATCTGCCCTCTTCAGTCTTTCACCACGTCAAGAAAGAAAGTGGTCCACTACACAAGTAATGATCAAAGGAAGAGAGCCAATGCTGCTGTTCTCATTGGTGGATATGCTGTAAATATTTCTTTGTTCATCCCTTCATTCCTCTATCTGTCTTTTTATTAATTCCTCCACCTGTCCCTTTTTGATGTTATCATGTGACCTTTTTTTTCTTAAGGTCATCTATTTAAAAAGAAGCCCAAAAGAAGTATACAGGATCCTGACCCCAGGAAACAACATGGGCTTCATGCCATTCAGGTAGACCACACACAGAAACACACACACACAGACACACACACACACAGACACACACACACACACACACACACACACACACACACACACACACACACACACACACACACACACACACACACACACACACACACACACACACCAAACAGGAAACTTTAATGTGCTTATGCCTCTGTACCAAGTCATCCTTCTGTTGTGCTGGCATCAAAAGTAACAGAGGTTTGTTGAATAATATTAAATAGTTCAAAACAATACATCGGCAAAATTATTGGTCCCATATTCTGCTCCTTTTCTGCAGTTTAATATGGATCATTGATGTCTTCATAAAATGGTAGTAACCTGTTTTGGTCCAAAAAGCCAATAAATCAAGCACAGCAGCATTGTTTCCAGGCTCTCATAGCCCCTCTGTTCAGAACGGTCTGATTTAGTGGGCGTGGCCTTCATATGTAAATGAGCCACAGCTGATACCGCCCAGCTCTTCCCCCTCACTGAGAGCGGCGCCACGAGCTCCGAGTGCACAATGTTTAGAAAACAGCGAAGCTCATTTACCGTAACATTACAGGCTAAAACAACAGGCTAACCGCAGCTAAAGTTAGCATCCTGAAGTTAACATAGAGACAGGGGGGACACTGAGGAAAAGCTCTTACATCTGCTCCACAGCACACAGCATTTAAAATACTCACATTTCCAGGGTCCCAGGTTTGTTGGCTGATGGTTGGTAATGCGCCTGGATTCAGGACCAGTCTATTCACTAGCCCTCTGTTGTACTGTCTAAAGTTGGAAAAGCAGTCGGCCGTGAAGTTACTAGCACACACATGCACAGTTTTACTGAGTGTAGCTGGCACATTTACTTGATAAATGAACTCTAGCCACTTAGTCTTGTCTTCTCCTGAGATGGGAAGCATGTGCATGGAACTATGTTGCTGTTTACAGCCAAAAACAGAGCAGTGATGGCTCTTCAACTTTAGCATTCTCCTCCCCGCTGCTGTAGAGATTTCTCTCCAGCAGTGGGGAGAGGAGTGGGCGGGGAGGAGGTGTGGGGGTATCTGCTCCGGTGGACCAATCCGGTCAGACTTGCTCCTGATTGGTCAAAAAAGGGAATTGCTGACGTTGGCAAATCCCCAAAACCCAAATAGCTCATTTTAGGTCAGGATTTTACAATAACAAGCACTACTAAGTACAGGTTTTGTCATTTAATATCACATTTTGTGGGCTGGGAGGAAAGCCAAAGACCCACATATTTCACTAAAAGACTTAATAAAGTGATTTTTGCATAATATGGGACCTTTAATGCTGAACAGCACTCTCACCTCAGTGTTTGTACAAAGAAGAATCATACCAGTGTTCTTGAGAAACTTAATCAGATGCCATTGATTCTGGTCTCAGGCCTTTATAAAGTCACTCTTGTTGGTCTGTTCTGGTGTTGACTCGATGAGTTGCTCTGCACTAATGTTAGAGTATTCTAAAGACTGAATAATGGACAGAGTAGAAAGTTTAATGAGTTAACAAAGACAGATCACAAATCTATAGACTTGCCAAAAGTTATCCTTCATGTCCACCAAACTCAAAACCACAATCTGCTTCTCTGTAAAAGCTTCTCTGGAGAGGCAAAATGCATAACCAATTAATCCTGTCAATCAAGTCATAGTGTTGTGTTTGTGTGTGTGTCTGACAGGGATGCAGCAGTTGGAGAATGCTCATTTAACCTCACAGTTTTGGACTGTCTACAAGGAATACAGATGGTAAACTATGTTTGTGTACCTATGTTATCTATGTTTTATGTATTTCAGAGATTATTGTGCGTAGGTCAGCTGAAGCTCACCCAGGTATATTTGTGGTTGAACCTCTAACTCTGTTACATTATACTGAGCTGATATTATTTAAGATTATTTTAATACCTTAATTGCCCAAGGTAACGAAATCTAAGTAAAATAGATGAATAGTAACAATGAGAAAAATAACATCTATATAATTGTCTCTTCCTGGTTCATGAAGAGATATCAGAGTTTGAGGGACATAACCTGATCAGTGATGCTTCATGAATGCGTGAAAGGCACGTTTGAGCACAGTTGAAAAGAAAATGTTAGTTTTGGTTCAGGTTGACTCTGAAATTTCTCGTCTGTCTCAAGTCCTTGGTCAACTCGGTGGCATTCCAATGTCCTAATCTGGTGGCCTGTTACAGTCGAGCCGAGCTGACAACTTCTCCAAGTTGTCACCCACCTTGTGAAGAAGTCCAGGAATCACATCCTGCTTGCAATTGAGCTTGCGTATTGCTTGAGTCTAAGGGTTGACAATCCTGCACAGTCCCTCTATGATAGGCAGCTTCTCCATTGTCAAAAGAACTGCCTGTGCCTCCCGAAGTTTGCAATATCAGAAAACTGCCGACTACAAACCCCTTTGCCCATTTTCCTTGTTGACAAAATTTGATCAATTGAAATGAGGGACCGGCTGAAGAAATCCATGATTTTAGTTTTCAGATAGGATGCATAGAAAGGCTCAGATAGTTCAGACAAAGACAGACCAAGAGCAAACAGGGCAGATTGGAGGGGAGGGAGGGAGCAGGGAGAGATTGGATGATATTCAGGAAAGATACTACCATGCATTTCCAGATGATGGCGCTATTACTGTAGCAGAAATTTGAGCCTATTGATGTGTTGGAAGGTGGACCTCAATGGTGTGTGTGATTTGAAGCAGATTGGACCTCATATGAAGGAGTGGCAGAGGCTTCCTGGTTAATGGCGGGATTTACGAGTTTGGGGTAGCGCCATAAACATACCATTTAACGACAGAACACAACCTGATCAATGATGTGTTATGAAGGCCTGCAAGACATTTAAATAGATAAATCGAATAAAATGAGAGTCGTGAGGGAATAAATGACACGTCTGCCTGTTTTACTCTCTTCCCAGGCGTTACAGAATGGCTTCTTTGACTTTGACAAGTTCAGTGTTGAGGAGTATGAGCACTATGAGGTGAGAGCACACAGACACTTACTACAACCATCAAGTCACAACACTTAGTCTGGAATCTCCTTGATGTCCTTAGTATGTTCATAACAGAACCAGGGGTGAAGGTCATAAACTACTTTGTTCTTTTTCTCTTTTTTAATATTTAGCGGGTAGAAAATGGAGACTTGAACTGGATCATCCCTGGAAAACTTCTGGCGTTCAGCAGCCCTCATCCTCGCAGCAAGATTGAGAACGGTAAATCAGATTTTATACAAACTGGAAAATGTGAACAGCTTACTCCTTCTTTTACATCTAGTACATCTGAATTCTGAAGGAGGAAATGTTTCTGTCTGAGATATTAGCAACTACTTAAATACAGTCGGCCATGCCCTGAAATGTCTTTAGGTTTCCCATTATTGTAAAAAGAAAAAAATTGCACTTAGTTGAAAAAGACTTGGAGAAATAATTTGAACCATGAACTCAAAATGTAAATGTTACACTGGTGAAAATAAATACCTCTGCCACCTATTACGGGTTTAGGAACCACTACCACAGCTTCTTTTGTCCTCTTGTTCCTAGAATTGTACTCTAACCATCCCACTTTCTAACAGATCCTCTCACCCAAATGTTTTTCTAAGAGTTGATGGATCGAGGGTTGGACGTGTCTCGTTTCATATCAAAAGCCTGTGACTCTGACAAATCTTAACGACTGTGTTTCCAGGTTATCCTCTGCATGCGCCCGATGCCTATTTCATGTACTTTCGCCAAAATAATGTCACAGCCATAGTCCGTTTGAACAGGAAAATGTATGAAGCCAAGCATTTTGAGGCTGCAGGTTTTGAGCACCATGACCTCTTCTTCCTGGACGGGACCACACCCTCTGACCTCATCATGAGGCGCTTCCTGCATGTGTGTGAAAGTACTGAAGGAGCTGTGGCTGTGCACTGTAAAGGTAGGAAAGGATTTGTTTTTGTTAATATTTCTTTTTAAATCTCAATAATAGTAGTTGAATTCATGACTTTGTGTCACTTCATCTTATCACAGCTGGCCTGGGCCGTACGGGCACTCTGATTGGATGCTACCTGATGAAACACTACAGGTTCACTGCAGCAGAGGCCATCGCTTGGATACGAATTTGCCGACCTGGATCCATCATTGGTCCCCAGCAGAACTTCTTAGAAGAGTGAGTTTTTCTCTTAATTTCAGCTACACACATCAATGAGACTGCTTTGAATGAAAGAAAGAAAGTAAAATTTGGCAACATGCACTGTTGCTTCTGCAAGGGTGAGCAGTTTTTGATCCAAGATATCACTAATGGATTAATTTCAACAACCTGCACCATTAACACTCCCAATTTCTGACATTAATTTGTTAGACCCCACTGTAGTTCAAACTAAAAGATAAGGCTGGTGTGTTTGAAAAAAAAAAAGGTGAGTTAAATAAGCTCTGCAGCTGATTCACAGCCAGTGTGGACAATGCAAGGTTGTGAGTCACAGGCACATTTTTTGCTGCTCAGACATGTGGACCAAACTGTCAGTATTACATCTTGTTTACATAAAGTATAAAAAGCAAGCATCTACAGTTGGTATGTAAGATAAATCTGTTTCTAGAGATCTTATATTTGCATCAGGGGCTTTTTTTTGCATCTTGATTTCTTTAAAACAGCCCGTCATCTGTTATTTAAACGTTTAACTTGTTGCCATAATCATTAATCAAGCTGGGTGCACTGTACTGCCTTTTTCTCATGTGCATAGGAAAGAGCATAGTTTGTGGGTCCAAGGTGATGTCCATCGCTTCAAACAGAAACTGGCTCAGCAGCGACAGAGCCGACGACAGCAGCTACAGCAACAGAAACAGCAGCAGCAGCTCCACAGAACTGGCTCTGAGGGAGGCAAACAGGGGGCCATGTCACGCCTACTCTCCAGCATGGAGGACCTGTCTGTTGACCCTTCTCTTTACAAAACATACAGCCTGGACGAGGTGAGGGTGGGACTTTTTTTATCATTATATTATTAGCTCTCAAAGTACTTCCCATCAAGGTACTTCAGCTCCTCCCACCTTCCAGAAACATGCTCATCAGGATTGGTTCCTCTACTTTGCCAGTGGGTGTGAGTGTGTGTGTGTGTGTGTGTGTGAATGGTTGTCTGTCTCTACCCTGTGGCAGTCCAGTGACCTGTCCAGTGTGTACACTGCCTCTTGCCCAGTGACAGCTGGGACACGCTCCAGACCTCCAACAACAGTGAGAAGGAGAAACAGTAAAGTTGATCGATGGAAGCTGCAAAGATAAAAACCATCATCCTGTTCAGCTATTTGTATCGTTACAGGAGTTTTGTAAACTAAACCATACGAAAATTAGACACAGTGATTTAAATAATTCCTGCTATAGCAACATCACTGAGTTACAGAGAAATCTAGACCAATTTCTGTAATACAGTTTTTTACAATTACTTTAGCACAATTTTTAAAGCAGGGCTTGGAATTTCAAAACACTAAACACAATTTGCACAACCACACACACTGTATAGCCCTCAGTAGGGTCCTCGAGGGTGCATGGGAGTTTGCTCAACCTGTCCACATGTGTTTTGTGGACTTGGAGAAGGCATTCGACCGTGTCCCTCGAGGAGTCCTGTGGGGGGTTCTCTGGGAGTATGGGGTGTCGGGCTGCTTGTTACGAGCCGTACATTCCCTGTACGACCGGTGCCAGAGCTTGGTCCGCATTGCTGGCAGTAAGTAGGACTCCTTTCCAGTGAGGGTTGGACTCCGCCAGGGCTGCCCTTTGTCCCCGATTCTGTTCATAACTTTTATGGACAGAATTTCTTGGCGTAGCCAGGGTGTCGAGGGGGTCCGGTTTAGTGACCTCAGGATTGGATCACTGCTTTTTGCAGATGATGTGGTCCTGTTGGCTTCATCGAACAGTGACCTTCAACTCTCTCTGGATCGGTTCGCAGACTCCAAATCCGAGTCCATGGTCCTCAGCCGGAAAAGGGTGGAGTGCCCTCTCCAGGTCGGGGATGAGATCCTACTCCAAGTGGAGGAGTTTAAGTATCTTGGGGTCTTCGTCACAAGTGAGGGAAGGATGGAACGAGAGATCGACAGGCGGATGGGTGCAGCGTCTGCAGTAATGCGGACTCTGCACAGGTCTGTCGTGGTGAAGAGGGAGCTGAGCTGGAAGGCAAAGCTCTCTTACATCTCTCGGCTGGCCTGGGAATGTCCTGGGATCCCTCAGGAAGAACTGGACGAAGTAGCTAGGTAGAGGGAAGTCTGGGCTTCCCTGCTTAGGCTGCTACCCCCGCGACCCAACCCCGAATAAGTGGCAGAAGATGGATGGACACTCACAATATGCAGAACACCTCAGATCCTGTGCAAAATGAAACAGTCTTGTAAAAACTATTTACACAATTAAAACAACCAAATTATGATACCATTTGAAACATACACATATCATGTGGTTTGATTCTGTTTGAACCAGTTGCACTCTGCTGTGTTTAACTCAAAACACTTTTAGCAATTCTACCTCTCAGTGATTAGACTGCTGTAAGTGAAGTACACAGAGAAAGTGCAAATATACAACAAGGTAAATTCACCAAACACAACACAAGATCAATGCCGCAGACTATTGACAATATGTTTTATTTCTCTTTATATAACCAAAATCAGCCAACATTGATAATCACAACAAGACATATTTTCCTCCTGCTTCAGGTCTTCCTCTACCTCTAGCTCCTGCTCCTCCTCCACAGATTCCCCTCTCACCCCCACTCTTCTTCCTCTGACTCCTTCCATTTTGGATGAACTCCCCTGCTGCATTTTTAAAGTGTTCAAACCTGATTGGTGTGTCTACAATCAAGCAATCATGTGTCAACACATCTGATGTGTGTTTTTAATTAACTGACTAATGGGTGTGCTGATCTGTCAATCAGTGCTTTGGAATTGCAGGGATGTGACATCATGAAATACTTCTGCGTCTGATGTATACAAGTTAGTTTAGTGTTTCGCAAATCACTGCAAAAAGTGTGAGGCTGACTTTGTGTTTGTAGTGGTGGAAATCCGGTCTAATGTTTTGCACCTTTATTGTCAGGTGCAAATAATTTTTTAAATTCTTTTGTTATTAGTGTTTATGCATCATGTTATAGCCAACACTGATGAGCATTATGTTTGTGTGTGTGTGTGTGTGTGTGTGTGTGTGTGTGTGTGTGTGTGTGTGTGTGTGTGTGTGTGTGTGTGTGTGTGTGTGTGTGTGTGTGTGTGTGGGTAGAATAACTGGAAGGACAGCAGTCTTACTCAAGGAGACAAACTGAGAACCCTGAAGGGGAAACGTCCACCCCGATCATCCTCCTCTTCCTCGAGGTACAGCCTGCCTTAACTCATTTAACTGTTGGGCAATGCACTTTGTTCTTATGAAAGGAAGTCAACCTGCAACCTACAGGGAATCAAAAATATTACTTCTATTTGTAATAAATAAATATGAGGCAAAATTATCAAAGAACTATGTCTGGTGGTGAAGAGCTCATTACCTTCTTTCTGAGCCACACCCACTGCTTTACATATTAAGAAAATAATAGGTTCAGAGATTAAAGGTATCTATAACTTCACTGTCTTATATATGCCACTTTTCTTTTCTTTTTAAAAAAAAAAATAAGAATAAGTCAGAAAAAAACGGCATACTCATACGCCCAGGCATACTCAATTTTTTTTAACAAGTATTGTCTTCTTTAATCTTCTTTTAAACAACTATTTCACTATTCACTGTTACTTTTACTACAAGAAACATCTTGATAATAACAAAAATCACTACACACGGTTTTAAAACCCTGAGTGAAACTGTGCAAACCTTAACACATGAACTCATCATTCATCTTTTGTGTGTAAAGATGGAAATGTACACCATTTTCTCCTCTCATATTATTTCTTGTGTTGTTTCTATTTCACCACAACTTGTAATTTACCTGCATACACACTGTCACGTTTGTGTACCTCAGTCACATTAAACGCTGTCATATTAACTGCATTACTTTAGCTAGACATCAACAAATACACAGCAGAATATGAAAATGACTTGTTGCTGTATTGTGCTCTTACTAGGTTTAACATGTCCAAGGCCCCTCACTCCTCCATTCTCATGCCTCAGAAGTCCCCAAAAGTCTCTTTCTCCTTCACCTCATCTCCTTCCTGTTCTAAGAAGCTGGTACGAAGCGCCTCCTCATCAACTCTGCAAGTCAAGAAGTGAGTAACAGATGATGTTTCTAAATATATCACTAAAATTAAAAGTGGAAAGCAAAAAAAACAAGATGAATGTGAAAAAGGAAACTGATAAAGAAGATTTTTACACCCTCATTGTCTTATAGTGCATGACTTTTGCAATAAAGATGGATCATGACTGACAGTTACAACAGAGGTATTACTGAGCAAAACAGTCTCACGTTTGTCTCATTAATTCTTAATTTTCAGCATGTTTCTTTAAATAAAAGACTAGTGCATGGCTGTCATAGCATCAAGCCTCTGCAGATCTGTTGGCCTTGTTTAACTCTTAATAGAACCCCTGGAATAACGGAGAGATCCAGAGCTCCACTGATTGTCCATGAGCTACAGAGACTTTGTACAGTAAAGAACTTTTCTGTGTATTTCATTTGCAAGTCTCTCTCCTGGACTGCATGACATAATTTGTTGCAACCCCTTGCCTTTGTCATTCTGTTGACCTCTCAGCTGGAGAAAAAAAATCATCACGCTTTTTCTCTTTCTGTGTCCCTTCTTCTCTTCCTCTGTCACAAGTCCATTCAGCCTCAGTCTGTTCAGTACCAGGCCTGCTTGACTTCACCGCCTTGGCATCTCCGTTCTGCCCACTGGTCGAAACAGCTGAGTCAAATCAGGACTTCTAACACGCTCATGTTGTCTGGGCCTTAAGAATCATCAACCTCGACCACCAGACTCAAAAAACTTTACAAACTTTCCCAAATATGGCCCTGACTACCTGCTTGGATCCTTTGCACTCAAATTGTTGCTGTTTTTTTAAATTTCTCAAGTATCATGAACATTGTGAATGCTAGCCATCAAACATAATAAACATATAGTAAACCATAGAGTGGAAAGGCAGAAATAAGTCTTGGACATCAGTCTGTTCTTTCTTTGGTCATCATTGTTTATGAATTCGTATTGTGTTTGTGTCGTATTGTGTCGTGCAAGATGGCTACTCACAAACCACTTTTTGTTCTTTTGAAATAAATGACTAAAATAAAACATAAATTCAAACCTTGTTTAATTTTTTAACAACCCAGAAACATTTAAGGTATTTTTATATCTCTTTTTAATTAAACCTTTGGTCTAAGGAAGCCTCTTCCTCCCGACAGGTTATTTCTAAGTCACCAACCTGTATAATCACCTAATGGTGCACATAGCAATGCACAGCTCTAAGAAGTTAATTTCCTCTTATGGAAAATCTACTTATTCATCGGATTCATTTCTCTGAAAAATGCAAATACCAGATCCTTCCTGAGGATCTCAACATCAGAGTGCATATAAACGGTACTTGCATTAATGATCCCCATCCATACTCTTTTTCTATGAGGACCCTGGAGAGCGTGAACAGATATCATATTTTTACATCACCTTTCAACAGAGGGGCTGTCTTCCTGTTTGGGACTTACCTGTCTTCAAGGTAAGTCCCAAATGGATACAAAGGCACAGTTACCATGGTAATTACAATCTTTTTTGATTAACATATTTTAAACAAAATGATATTTATGTAACTTGAATTGTTAAACAATAGTCATATTAAAATACTCTAGATGCACACAGGAGGGCACTGCTAAATACCTGCCACATGATTATTATATGATGTATGTCACACAACCATATGACCAAAAAAAAAAAAAATCAATTCACAGCCTTCAGTCACAGAAACAAAAATGTGTTAACTGAAGAAAATGCATTTCGGTCTTCAGGCCTGCCTTCGTCACTTTTGTGATACTTTATGGTGCTATCATTTTTAGTAGACATTACAATTTTCAGATTTTTGTTCCAGGTCGGTGGTCTTCTCTTACTCTTGTGATTTATTATGGCAAGAGCCACCTCAATTTGAGAACCAGAGTTTCACAGTGGACAACTTTACCATAAATATAAGAACCATGGCTTGAAAAATATCATTAACAGTCCGAGTCAAGCATCTTCTTCAGAAAAGAAACTCAGGTGTGACTGGGGATTCAAAATCCTCAAAAATAATTGATCAAGGTAGAAACTGCCATCAGGATGATAAGTCCAAGATGTACTTATTTTTAATGTCAAGTTTTTATCATAAACGAAATGCAACAGAGAGATTAAATGTACACATGTATTTGCTTAAGTGAGTGTGTGTGTGTGTGTGTGTGTGTGTGTGTGTGTGTGTATGGGGGTGGGGGGGTGGGGGTTCTGGCATGAAGACTAAAAGAATTACAGTGAGCACAGTGGTTGTAAACACTTGTCCTAAAGGTAAAATGATGGGCTCATTCATGTGATATAAAAGATGAGGTGAGGTGGTACTACCTCACAGTCTCACCCTTTCTCAGAGGGTTTCTCCGGTTTAGTGGCTCATAAACTTCCCTCAGCTTCACCCTGCGACAGAATCCCTGCTGAGTTTAACTGTTGCTGCTCTGAGGCCACCAGAAGGAGACGGTAAGTCACAGCGGGGAGTTTCCAGGAAGGGAGTGAATGAATGAAAGGTCAAGTTGTTTTGAGATATGTTCATTTACACAGTTAAAAACAAAACACTTGACTCTGCAGGTGTCCAGAAACAAAACATGAATCAGAAAAATTACATTCAAATGACTAATGTGGAGTGATGAATTCAAAGTTAAAAGCACAGATTTGTGTTTGTTACTCATAGAGTTTAACCATTATCCTATAATGGAGGAAAGTTCTTTTTTTTTTTTTTTTTTTTTTTTTACAATTTTAGACAATATTTATGTGATAAATCCAAAAACACAAGAAATAAAAGATATTCAATAGACGATAGACAACAGCTTTTTTATTTCTCCTCTTTTTTTATTTCTTCCACCATGATTAACCTCAAGTAACCTTTTAAAAGATAAATTTAGCAGATGAATGTTGACACACACAAATCAAGAAAATCAGAAGACAAAATCAATTAAGACATTTAGTTAAAAAGAAAAAAAGAGGAAAAAAGTGACAAAAGGGTTTTTTGAAGAACTACATGTAAAAAGATAAGCCACTGTTCTGCCTGTTGGGTTTATGATTTTAAGTCTTTGCTTTAATATCTGACTTAGACTTTTATGATCCAAAGGTGTGCCTCGAGGGTCGGCTACAAGACCCCTTTTATTTAGTATCTATATTAACAATAAAGATCATAATTTTTTTCATGCAAATATCGATTTTTACGCTGACGACACCCTACTGGACTGCTCTGCACCCACCCTAGAACAAGCCTTGACACGGTTACAAACTGCTTTTAACTCTTTTCAACAAATTTTCTTTTTTTCTTTTTTTTTTTTTTTTTGGCTTAAAACTGGTTTTAAATGCAGACAAAACAAAAATCATGCTGATCTCTGGCAAAAAATCAACACCTCCAAACCTGCCGTCAATCTGCACCCTTGATGGGATCCAGAATAAACGTGTATCACATTACAGATATCTTGGTATTTTAATCAACGAGGTTTTGACTTTTAATTTTCAGAATCAGAATACTTTATTGATCTTTGAGAACTTCATCCCTTACAAGACATATAAGAAGACAAACTCAGACATGGGAAAACAGACAGGATTGGGATTAACCTAGGAGCTGCTAGCTCGTACACGCATGTCAGCTTGTAAAAAGGTTGAGGCTAAAGCTGGGTTTGTATTTTAGAATCAGATCCTGCCTTTCCTTTGAAGCTAAGAAGAAATGTGTTGCTGTTACTTTTCTGTCTGTTCTCCATTATGGTGATGTCTAATACATGCTCGAAGCTTGCAAGCTCTGGATACTGGATAGAATAGAATAGAATATGTCTTTATTGTCCACCAAAGAGGAAAATTGTCTTTGGCTCACCAACACAAGAGACAGACAGCACTAAGTTACAAAGAATGTCATACATAAAAAGACGAGACACAATTTACAGGCTAAGGTAAAACAGGATTTAGTTAAATAAATTAATAAACCATGGAGCCTTGAGGTTCATCACAGGTTTTAAAGCATTGACTCACCGCTACTTTCTCTATTCTCATGTTGGGTGGCCTTCCTTGTCGACATGCAGACTAAAACATTGGTATCTCTTCATTCATAAGTGTGTCCTAGGTCTGCTTCCACCCTATCTCCTTACCTATATTGTGCGGAAAAGCGCAGGAACCTATGGCAGGAACCCATGCACTTCAATCACAGGATCTTATTTTACTATCTGTTCCCAGGGTCAGGGGAAGTTTGCAGCGCCCTCTAGCTAGAACAATCTGCAGAAAGACTTGAAACTTTGCGAACTGTGCTCTATGGATGCTTTTAAACAGACCCTTAATGATTTGGAGGCAGATATAACTACCTGCAAGTGTCTTGTCTGATTGTCTGGAGGTATTTGCCATATTTCTGTGCTGTGTTGTGCATAGTGTGTTTTTGTGTCTGTGGTGGAAATGTAACTTTTCTGCTGGTGTCTTGGCCAGGACACTCTTGGAAAATAGATTTTTAATCTCAATGAGTCTTTTTTCCTGGTTAAATAAAGGTTTAATTAACAATGATTTTAATTAATCTGTCCACATCAGCAGAGAGAGAGGAGAGGAGACATCTGCTCATCCTGGTACTCTCTGGATTTTGGTCATAACACTGTGCTCCTCTAACCCTGATCTGCTTTCTCTTTCTTCTGATATGAGTGGAGCAGCGTGTTTTCTCTAAGATGGCCTGTAGATGGCAGTAGACATTCAGCACTTTTCAGGGCACAAGTACTGAAAGACATTTTCAGAGCAATCAGGTCTGATTTTTTTGCCCCTTGGGAACACTTTCATGAGTGTGTTTTCTTAGGAATACAGATTAAGTTTCATCAGGGAGGCTGTCGGAGCAACAGCCTGAAACTGAGCCTGAGTCAACACTGTGAGGTCACCTCTTCAGCATATGAATCATAAATGTGTTTTGTGCAACTTTATAGGAGAGTCATGGCCATTAATTATCTAATTTTGTTTGACAAAATCCTTCACTGTTGTGAACACCCTTCATGATTTCATCAACGTCATACAGAAAGCAGATGAATCACACCTTACAAAACATTCATGTAATCCCCTGAAATGAAAAGCGAGCAGATGAAATAAAGAGTGGATAGAGAAATCAGGTTACTCCACCTCCAGTCGGAGCTGTAAAATATGACCACGTAGATGTTTCCCAGGGCCGCTCTGAGTGACCCAGGTTGGCGTTACATGAGGTAGAGGCTAATCATAAAAACCTTACTCACAGAAAGAATTATGTTTTTACGAGTTGGGGCCTCTAACTTCCAGTTTTGAGGAAATCATAAACTTACACAAACATTAAAAAGTGGTCAAAGAGTGGATGTCATTGAAAGGGCAGTATTATGAGCAGATAAGATTTTACAGCACCTGTCAGTGCAATTAAGAGAGATTTAGTGTGAATCATAAAAAGGATGCAGGGTTTAGTGGGGGAGTTGGCTTCCTTTTTTTTTTTTATCCAAATCACCTGAAATGTGAAGAGCAGAACAGTGATCATTAAAGAGGAGTTATCCCTCTTTCTTTGACATTTAATGTCACAAGGACCAAAGTTCAAAATGAGCCGAGAGGAAGTTTGAAATGAAAAGTTAAAAACATGTTAAAGTAATCATGTGGGCAGCTCTGAATGCTGTGTTTCAGATACAGATGGTACAAAAAGTGTCAGCAGTGTAGTTCCCAAAGCCACTTTCTCTACTCTAACAGGAAAAACATGGCTCCAACCAGGAGATCAAAATACATGTCAAATACATGTGTCTCAAGCCTCCTCTCTGTCAGTTCACTTAATTAAATCCATGTTGTTTCCAGTGCATGAGAAGAAGTTTATGATGTTTTGTTATCTGATGCCAAAATGAGAGGATATTTCATGGTGATTGGCAGGCGCGTTGATCAGCACAGACCCCTGCAGCGTTTGTTTTGCAGACTAGAGAGGGAACAGCAAGAGAAAACATTACTGAGAAAATTTCAAGAGGTTTCTAAACTTTTAAGAACTTGATTTTCTGCTTTAAATCAACACAAGAATTATTACTACAGATCCCCCAGGACTGTACAGAGCTGAGGGATTCACACACTGTTCTGTTGGTAGGTTAAGTACGAGTTTTGGTCTTCTTAGCTCTTCTTGTTGCTCTACCGGCCAAATCATTTTACCGACACCCCCTCTACTAAATCTTTAGTGCTAGCACATATTATCAGTGCTCACTAAAGTTGTATTTTGGCTTATGTTTAAAAAATAAAATGAATATTGGCTGAGCCTTAAATTACAAAAGCAAGTAGATCACTGAATTTATAAAAATGACCGATACATAACTGTCACTATGTGAGGTTTCAAGCAGAGTGTCCTAACACACCAGTGGGCTGCAGCGCTACAGCTTTCTGATTATTATAGGCTGCACATTAACCATGGTTTGATTAAAAAAAAAAACAACAGTCCTTCCTAAAATCCTTCTTCAGTCCTGCCCATATAACGTGAGGCTGCATGTTTAATAACTCCTTTAATTGTTTTGGGGGGTTTTCAAGCGAAAAATCCAAAATCAGCTGATTTTTATAGAGGATCTGCATACAACAATAGAACAAAACAACTTGAAGTTACAAAATTCCAGAATGTTTTTTTTCAACCAGTTAAAAAAGAACTTTGAATATTATTATTATAATTATCTTTTTTTTTTTTGCTTAAAGAAAAGTTTAGGGTGGGCTTAATGGAAAGTTGGCAGCCCTGGGACCATAGACTGTGTAAAACACGGACGTAGTCTCCCCGATGTCACCCGTCTGTTTCTGAAATACAAAATGAAGCAAATCAGGAATTGTAGCCATAATGGAAGCAGCAAGAGCTTCACGTACAGCTATAGGATGCCTGTCAGTCATGTGACCTGTGTTGTGCCTCTTATTGGGTGAGATTGCGATCTTAATATCCTCTATACCGCCGACTTAGACGTACAGTGTGTGCTGATAGTAAAGCTAGCAATTAAGACAGGAGACATTTTTTGAACAAGGCTGTAAATAGGCTTATTTCTTTTTTGGCTTGGAGTGTATGTGACTTCTGGTACTTCTGGAGCTAGCCTCAAACGGACGGTCGAGAAACAGCAGATTTTAGCACTTCCGTATTGTCTCATATTCTTAGTCCAGAGGTTGTTTCTTGCTTGGGATCTTTGGGCCCATCCATAACACCCCCTTTGCAGACAGGACAACTCTTCAGATTTTTAAAGTTTGTTCAAGGAGTTCACATCACTAAGATAAATTTCCTTGTAAGACCTCATTGAGTTCTCTTCTCAGTAAGACCCATTAGAGAGCTAGCATAAAACAGTCTGTGCTGACTCATCCATCTGGGACTCTCTTAAAGAGCCAGGGCAGCAAACAGCGAGTCATTTTTAAGTTATGCTCTGTTTCGAGGTCCAAGCTGCATATTCTTAAGTGCATAGTGTAAAGTGTATGAGGACATGTTTGACTTTGTGTCATTATTGAAGCAACACGAGTTGGCTATAGTCCATCGATTAATCTTCAATGTTTTTTTTGCATGACATTGATCAAACCAAACAAGTCATGGCTCCCCTTCAGTTCAGCCAGATGTGCCTGAAAGCGAAAGCATGACAGGAAGAGGCCAGAATTCTGTCATTAACAGAAAAGCAAGCGCGTTGTGAAGTCATCTTGTCCAGCCTTCAGACCTGCCCTCCATGAAAATCTCAGGACATCGAGATAAATTGTCCTGCTGTGCAGGATAAGGTCAGCTCTATCATGGGATATCACAGTGACGCAACACTCGTGCTGCACTTTAGCATATGCATGTTAGGACCATATATCTCTGACACGTTTCATCTTCTACCTACAGCCAGACAGATTAATGTTTTACATTAGCCGTAGCATTCTGAGAAGCTAATGGTTATTTTGCACAGCTTGGTTAAAGCTTTACAGGCATAAAGCTTTGAGACATGTGATCCTATTTCAGACACTTTTATGAATAAATCTGGTGATACTCATGTGGGAGAGAAGTGACCACACAAGCTTGTTTTCCAGTCAAGCACAAAAAATTTTAGCTCATGATGCAGAGCGGCAACAATAAACAGGCCACTCATCATGTGGGCTGAATTCATCACACTGATTTCTTATAAACACAAAAAAGAGAGGAGGAATAGGCATCCAAACAACCTCCTGGTGAAGCTTAATTCCCAAGTGATTAAGCTCGAAGCGTGCCGTGTGTGTGTGTGTGTGTGTGTGTGTGTGTGTGTGTGTGTGTGTGTGTGTGTGTGTGTGTGTGTGTGTGTGTGTGTGTGTGTGTGTGTGCGCCATTGCATGCTTGAGTCAAGGGGTCAGAAAAACAGCGCAATGCTGAGGCCACTAGGCCAGGAAATCCTCCAGGTTCACATGGTTTGTGGAAAACACGCACATGCACACAAAGCCAAACCAGGGAGGGAGGACTTTACGGCACAATTAGACATTAGACCATGAAAATAAGTTTCCTACGGATAAAAATAAGCGACCGAGTGTGGAAACCTTCACCTGTCACATTTAGAGAACACAAAAAATGGTTTGTTAATTTTTCTAAACTGAAATCAGGATGTTGAACTGACTTCAGAGAGGACTTGAGCAGGGAAGGACCTCATTTTTGAAATTACTCACCCAAGAGTGAGCGGAGAAGATTGATGGCTCTTTAATGTTGAAGGGTGGAATTTATCTCCTCCTCCAACTCTGCAGAAGAGTGAAAAAGCATATTACCCCAAATGTCAAACTTTTTATTTAATGTTCTAACTGACATATTTGGGATTTATGAGAAAAAAGGCACAAGATTTAGAGCAAAACAGTACGTTAATAAGTCCCTCAGCTCATGAATTTTTAGCTGGGTAATCGTGCTGCTATGTGCATCTGTTTCCATTTAGGAACCTACAGAGAGATTAAATGAGTGTGGAACAGTAATGGATCTCATATGTATGGGGAGGCCCATTTACATCCTGTAATTGTGCTGTGTTTATTCAAACCATGACATAAAGCACAGCTCCCAGGGCTGAGAAAACACATAAATACTGTATTTACAGTGTGTGACTCACATAGAGAAGTCCATGTAGTCCCAGTAAAGCGCTCTCCAATATTAAAAAAACATCAATACCAGACGTGCATAAAAAAAAAACCCTCAGATCAACCTGAGCAGAGTCACATGGACACGCTCAAACAGATAGCCCCTGCTCTGACTGCAGGGTTATCAATTGATTATGGCTGCATCAATCTCTGTTGTTTGACCAGATGGCAGATGCACCAGAGAGCCTGCGCTGTGCCTGATCGAGTGCTTGATAGGAAAGCCCCAAGGAGCCCGTGTCAGAGGCCACAGGGGCCAGTGGATTCTAAGCACATTAACATTCCTGAATAAATAACCTCAGGGAATGTTATTGTGGAGACGTTAAACAGGATTTTCCTCCCCAAGCCCAGGAGAACGGCCAGGCATCACTTTAGCGTCTCCATCGCCTCAGGTTAGGAGGAGCTGAAGAACCTGGTGCCAGAGAGAAGAGGTCTGTAAGCCCCTCATATCCTACCCTAACTTAGGAAGAATGTAGTGAAATGTTGCAGCAAATTGCACCACCTGAAGGAATCCTGCCTTATTCAGATCTGAGCAGCGTCATCCTGCAAAAATACACCAGGTATAACTGCGAGGTACTAAATGTATACAACGTAAAGCAAGTGCTACATTATTCGTTGTTTTATCCCCTCAAACACTGCAGCCTTTAGATACACATTAGGTTTGACCCTGTTTTTCACATCTGTGTGTCCCAATAATAAACAGAGCATTGGTAGTGAGGAGGTTAAGTACAGTAATCTTGAGTTAATTGTATTAAAAGCTTACATCACAAATAAAGAATACACCTCACCCTGCTTAAGCTGACAAAACGCTGTGGTAATTACATACCTTCATCAATTATGTGTAACTTCCATCTAGTTTGGTGCATATCTTAGATCCTCCATTGATTGAATTAATGAAACTATGAAAAATGCTCCCGGGCTGTTTTGTTCCTCACATTGTTCTATTTACATTATGACTCCATGGATGTTTCACAGACTGCATCATCACACCTCTAATTCTTTCATGCTGCAGTCCTCAGCTTGTATTCCTTTCATCCTCTATTGTCAGTACAGAATACATGGTGAATATTTTAGAGGTGTTTATTATTTAATGTATCGCATATCAAATAACTGCTAAGTTTATCAGGTAGTGAGTGCTAGTTAACACCATTGCAGATTCATGCAGCAGCATCTCTCAAGAACAAAGAGTGCTGTGATCTGTCTATATCACAGCCTAAGGCTACAACATGAAGATTCAATAAAATTTCTTTCTACCAATTTGTACATATACTCCCTACAAAACATACTCCAACCAACAGGAGGCTTTTTGTGTCCCACCTAAATAAAAAACCTGGTTTATACTTCTGTGGTGACCCTACTCTGTAGTGACCTTCATGAGCACTACATACTTCTGTGTTGATGTGTCCACGTTATCCTCATCGCTCTGCAGTACTCCTCCAAAACACTGGGGCAGTATGGTATCTATGATCAGTAGATTGCCTGTTTCCAGTCTCATTACATTTTCTGCCTGTTTTTTTTAAAAGGGCTTTGAGAAGTTTGAAAGTGATCTTCTTGAAAAAGTGTCCCCTCTAGATATATGCCTAATCATAATCCACACTTTAAAATGAGATTATCAACACCAAAATTGCTGGTTACAGGTTTTTTTTTTTTTTTTCAAAGTGCTACTTATTAGCTTCCAGGGCGGGTCGTACAGGACCGGATTGATCTATGGCTGTTTCCCAAAGCCCAGGTACCTTGCCTTGCCTTGCCTTTGAAGGCAGTGCCTCCGAAGCCACTTCTTTCCAATCCAAGGCAAGTGTCCTGCCTCTGCTCAAAAGGAGATGCTAATGGAACAGCCTACAAAGGCATATTTTTTTACCATCAGATTCCTTTCACAAATTTTTGTGTAATGGGAGTTACATTGTCTCACATAGCATGTGTTGCACTGTGGACAGTGCTTGGAAAGTTAAATACAAACGTGGGAGTAGATCGTATGCTCAAGTGGCTACAAATACTGTCATGGCTTGCCACTTTTGTATGCTTTTTGCTTTTTTATTGTCACATCATTGACACTCTGCAGGTGCGACTGCTCAGTAATTATAGTTACGTGAGTGACACACAAAAGAGTTAAGTGGTGGACATGGTATAAGTTGTTATTTTCAAAAGGTGTATTTTGTTGCTTACATTTGAAGTGGAATTTACAGCGCGCCTCCACTGGAGCGTCTCTCTCTGGAGCGTCTCTCTCTGGAGCGTCTTTTCCTTCTATCTTTTTCCTTTTTTGTAGATTCATGCGTTGCATGTTGGGTATTTATAGCCATGGCAAGGCAGTGAAGGATACACCTGTGTATCCTTGGTCAATTAGCCACATGCTAACCAAACGGAGGACATATGGCTCCGGAGGACATGAACATTGGAACAGCACTTGGGCAGCGACTGATGATGTGGAAGCCTGCCCACGCCCACATCAGACCAAGGCAAGGCAAGGTACCTGGGCTTTGGGAAACAGCCTCAATCAGTTAGAAAAGGGACAGAAGAGCAGAAGAAAGATAAACAGGAGAGTAATACAGCCCTGGCTTAGGGCTAATTAGCCTTTAGCTCGGGCTGTATCACTCTGTAAAACAGGGTTTAAACTGTTTGTGCTAATGTTCATTCCAAACCACAGTCAGCAGTTATTCTGCAGTGGTCGGTTCAAAATGAGAGTCTATCAATAATTAAAATGAAGAGTGAGGTTACATTAGCTCTGCTTGGTAGATGACTAGCAGAACATAGCCAGGATATATAACCAGGATTCACTAACGTCACACATTACAGGCATGTATTAGAGCACTGGGCTGCCAGCTGCGCTAAATATAAACAGCTACTAAACTACTTACAAACAGACAGTGTTTACTTGCTGTCACATTAGCCTACAGATATGTCGAAGCACCGGCTGCTGATGTTGCTACATATAGCCGGCTGCTACAACTTACCTCGGCGTGCTGTATCCAGTAAAAATTTGTCTTGAACAAAGAAAATTTGTTACAATCTGATCTTCATGTGCGGAGACTCTGGGGCAACAAGGGGTGCAATTAAATCCTCTTCACAGCATCTTTAAACCACATGGAGAACTTGCTGTTTATCATACAGCAACTTTTTACATGAACAGATGAAGAGAAGGCAATGGAGGAGATGAATTATATAGATTGCATACAGTGATTCCAGACATGTCATAAATTCAGAAAACAGGAGCCCACTCTGCCGACCAAACAAAGGGCTTTGATTCTCATCATTTGCAGTGATGAGAAAACCATGCACACAAATATGAACAAGCCCCTCCTCCATTTATGAGCATACATCACATAACATTGTGCTGGTGACATTTAGGGCCCAGTGCATACATAGAAGTAAACTGAATGGTTGAGCCTCAAGATTGAAATCACAATAAAAAGTTGGGAACCTTTGTTCTCCAATAAAGCTCAACATTTTGGCTATGTGGGTTGAATTTAGTACCAACAGGGCAAGAGTGCACACCACAGCTCTGGAGATGCTCATAGCTTATCTCATCCACAATAAAATGCAAAAAATTGATGCAAACATGTCTCCAGGACCTGGCTTGATTATAATTAGCATGATATGTGTTGTTAATGAGGCCTTGAGACAGAGCAGATAGCTGGGTCAAATGATTCACATTCCTGGTGCAATTAGTGGTTGCGATCCATTCCTGGTTAATTCCCCCTCAACGCCCTTGGAGCATGTTTTCCGAATGAACTGATTGTGACTTAGCCAGGCTTATGGTTGACACCTTATTTTCATTAACCTGCTGTGCATGTACATTTGGCACTTTAAAGAAGGCGTATGCCTGTTTGTGATCTGTTGCTATGCAGCACTGTATGTAAAATGTATTGTGTTAAATTTATTGTGTTAAAGTGAAGAATAAATTAAAATCTTAAAAAAAAAGAAAAAAAAAAGTTTTTTTAATGGGTAAAAACCAACGAGGCAAGTATCTGTGTTTTGCTTCCCTTTTTCATGATGGAAATCAAGCTTGAGAAAACAGTTTGATCAGAATTTATTTCAGTCTTTCAACTTGACCTGTGTTTCATCTGTTATAATTCACAGGCTTTATGTGTGCTACAGCCTCCTGGCTGTGGGGGGAGCTCTAAATGTTCTGGTTTCACTTTCATGTCATCTGTCCTGTCAGTCACCATATACGTTGCTTTAATATGAAGCTTGTACACATTTCTCCTTTTGACTCCAAACTCCTTGTAAACTTAATTGTAGCATAATTAAAGTTTATTTTACACAGGCTAATTCTGTTGTTATTTTTGTTTTGTTTCAGTGATCTGTACCTCATTAACTCCAAGCATTTACTTCTTTACTAAAGAGGAGAATTATTTTTCCTTGACCTTAAATGCCCAATTTGTTATTCCCTTATTCCCCATTGTTAAGCTTTCTTCCACCCAATGAATAAACAGGCACTGAAGGTAAGAAAGGAAAGCTGTTTTATAAAGACTTACTGCAGATTTTCTAACTGGACTCTTTGTTTCTCTCTGTGTTTCAGTTGTGGTGTGCGTGCTGAGTTATTGCTAATACTTCTGGTGAATGAGGTTGTAGTTTCTGATACAGCTGTGATTTATTGTATGACATAGCTGGGACCAACCATAGTCTCTAAACGGTTTTATGAACTCAAGCATTTATTCAGTGATATTAACCTTGTGATTGTTCATTATCTTTAAACCTACTCAGTCTGTCTGGTTGTATGGTCATAAAAGAGTTAGATTTATATGTATCCTGTTCAAAAACAAAAATGAAAATAAAATAAATTAAATTAATTGAGTTACATAACCATATGCAAGCAATATGGAGAGAAATGACATCATTCATGTCACTTGGTCAATAGTACAAGCATGTATAATGAAGAAGACACTAATAGATGTCCAACAGAAATATTGATATAACTCTAAATCAATTCTACCACAGGGAGAAAATGTGATTTTGTTTTAAATCAATACAGCCTCCCACAGTGAGGATGACAATCAATATCCATTTCTCTTCTAGTTGTTCAAATCGGCAATAATTGATTATCTTCTGTGACAAGGGAGGATAATTAGCTGTAAATAATGTTATGAAGTTTGAATGATGACCCTGGCTGCCAGTAACAAAGAAGCGTTGTATTCACACATCTGGTAGACACAGAGAAACATCAGCTTTCATGTGATGTGTTTGACCCCGTGGCTGCTGAAAATTTTGTCAGATAGTTCCCTATCTGACACCTGGTGCTTCCAGCCCAGCTCAGCTCTAAATCTCGAGCCAGACTCTTTTCCTCTGTTGTGCCCAAATGGTGGAATGAAGTACCAACCTCTACACAATCCACAGAGTCCCTTTCTACTTTTAAGAAATGTCTGAAGACTCATCTGTTCAGGGAACACTTAAGCACTTAAGCTGACCCTTCTCTTTGTCCTCAGGGGTAGAATGAGGGGCCGTTTACACGACAGTGGTTTTAGGGTGACACGCAAAAGTTTTATTGCATTTCAGCCTTGTGTGTACTTGTAAATGGCGTTTCAGTTGACCTAAAATGCAAACTTTTGAAAAAAGTCTCCAGGGTTGTATTTTTCTGAAACGCTACCGACACCGTTGCCTTGTAAACCGGAGTTTTCAGTGGAAAAGCTGACATCACACTCTGCTTCATGTGAGCGCAAACAACAGGGCAACAGTACCATTGTTACGATCACCATAAAGTACCGTGTCTTGCTTGTGCTGCTCAATCTACTGTATCTGCCGACTGTCTTTATACAAAATGTGCATCTGTTGCTCCACTTCTGTACTTAGTATTCCCCAATGCACCAGATGATCGGCTCAACTCTACTTCAGTGGAGATCTTCCAAAAGCGGCTTCTGGACAAGACAGTTATAGCACCACCTGCAGACCTTGCATGCTCACTACAGCGTTTCCGTGTAAACACATTTTTTTTCACTGCGTTTCAGCGTTTTCAAATGAAACGTTGTACAAACGGGGCCTGAGTCAGAGGGTCTCAGACTGAGCTCTTGGTGAATATTTAGCACTGATCATTAAATGTTGTTGATGGTTGAACTATATTGTTGCAATAGTTAATTGTGGTTAGTTATAGCTGTGTTATTCTACATGGGGAAAAAAAAACTAATGTTAATGCCTTGCATTGATCCACCTTTGAGTGCCCAGACCTTCTTTAAACCAGCAGCCCATTCAAAACTGGGCTATTAAAGGAGAGACACTGAGTGAAGTGCCTCAAATTTGTTGTCCTGGAATGTGTCAATGGAGCTATATCTTGGGGCAGATGCCAGTTACAATCTGTCCAACCAATTACACAATAACAATGGGCTGGGCAACTGATGTGGAGATTCACTAACTATGCTATGAGCCTTGATTGCTAAAATGTCAATGCAAATGTTGTCAATGGATGCAGCACAAAACACAGTGAGGAAAAAAAACCCTCACCTTTGCTCAAGCAGAGCAGAAAACCAATCCCAATCCATCTCACTGTTTTACTGTATTGAGCCAGTGCTGAAAGAAAAAGCTGAGTAGATTGTCAGAGTTTACAGGTATTGCTTGGTACTTTGTTTTGTTTGTCTACAAAAGAACTTGAAATACTTTCATTGACTGCGGACGGTAAAGGTGAAGGCAGAAGTGATGGCTGCCTCACAGTGGGGATCTGCAGAGGGAATATGTCTCTACGTCTTTGTCTCTCTTTTTGCTGAAAGCAGAGTGTTCAACTTACATGGCGTACAATATACCTGTAAATGGGACCAAGAATGACGTGCTTCGGTGGACCAGTCTGTTCTTTGTCTGAGCCTTGCTGATCATTAAAGGTTACTTTTGTTCAACCCTAGAGATACAGCTCGGGGGTCAGCCAAAGAGCCACCATGATTACATGACATTACTATCAGCACTGCATTGGCTGGAAAAGAGCATCATCACCGGATGTACCATTCTATTAACCTTGTTATACTTGCCCACGGACACACTGATGGAATAAGCACAGGTCAGTTTTAAAGTCGAGAGTCTTACAGCCTCTTACCAGGACAATTATGGACGATTTAATGATGGTAGGATCCGTAACAGACTGCAGTTGATCTTTTAAAATCCTGAGGAAGTCGTGAACTGGTTGTTACAAAAGCTTCACAGGCCAGTCACGCTTACTGGCACTTAATCTCCTTGGGAATACAGGACTAGACAGGAGGAGATAAATTAGTCTAACAGTTGCCTCTGAGGAGGCGTTAAGAAAGCTTTGGATTAGACAAGGTGATCCGTGAACTACGCAAACTACTTTGACGGAAGAAGGAACTGTTCTGGCTGCTCTAGCTGGGTCATCCCAGCGTCACTGGTGTTGTGTCCAAGTTGCACCATAAGGTGTGTTAAAGCATTTGCATCCGCGGCTTAAGTCGGTCCACCACTTTGAGCCAAATGTCCTGAGTCAACAGTCAGTGCTTTTATCCTTGCCAAACATGCTGCAGATTAAAGAGGACGTTTCTCACTACATCATGGCGTATTTCTAGGTTTGTATGAATCATAAATAAGTGCCACATTTGCCCTCAAAGCCATCAAACTGTGTGAGTACTAAGGGCCATTTTACCCCATGGGGCCATACTTTGACATGCACAGCTTCTATTTTATTTTCTTCTTTTTGTTTTGTGGAACAACATTGATACTAAACATGCTTCAGCTGTTGCACCAAACAGTATTTTTTCTTCCTTTCCAGGGCTTTGTCATTACACTTTGAGTTCTCCATTCTAATCTCTGTTAACTGACCTAGTAAACAGCTGGCTTGTGATCCAAGAGGAATGCTACACAATGTGACCCCCTGCTGTTTAATGGCCCCACTTTTACGTAGAGAAGCTGTTATTGCCAGATTCTTGGAGACTTCTCCACCCTAAATCTGTCTGTGCGTTTTGTGGTGTTGGAGATGTCAGGGGAGGAGACATAACCCCCTGACAGGACTCCTCTGGACTGACCTGTAGCTGTTAGTGCAGCCTGGCATTAACTAGATAGGAGCAGAGTGCACTCTTTTCCTCCCCCGGTGAATCATACATTCCTGATGTTGGAGGTCAGAATTGAGGGAGGACCACAGCTCCAGACTCACTGATGATTGCCTGAAATATTGCTGCTCTTGATTGGGTGATTTTTCTCTCACAGGCTAGTGAAGGTTTTCTGTAAGTGATCTTTCTCCTGAGACGTGTATTCATTGCCTGAAAGGTCACGACTGAGCTCCTGCCAAGTGACATGAGGAAGAAAGTGAACAAGGTCAAAAGCCTGTGGCCAGGTGCCAAAGGAAATACAGGTTTCAGGGGGAATGAGTGTGGTACCTGAGATGGAAAGTTAATCACACAGGGAAATTTATACCCTGTCTTCCCCCCTGCAACTTTCTTTGCTCATATTTTGTCCTGTCTGAAGCTTTCTTCTCTGCCGTGTCTCTGGTTACTGGATGAAAACACATGAGGCCCTAAAGAGGGGCTCAGGGACTCAGTTACCTCCATAACATTGTGCATATGAAATGTTTATGTTTTATTAGCACAGTAACTCTTTCTTATCTCTTGATTGCCTTATCTTTTATTCACCTTTGGAATTCAAACCTTTCTCTGACAAATTACCTCATCAGTGATAGCACACAGCTTGACTATCCTCCGTGCACCTCTTCATCTCAGATACTGAACAACATGTGGCATAAGAAGATAAAGAGCCTGACTGGTGAGAGGTTGCTGTGCTGTCAGTAAATAGCTGCCAGTGCCAGGTGAACATATGGAGAGCATCAGAGCACGCTGCTCACCATGTTTGATGAAGTCAATGTTTGTGTTCTGTCAGCAGTATATTCTTCTTGGCCCTTTTCCCATGGGGCTCCTTCAGACACATATGGAGGTAATTTGTTCAAATTCTTCTGCAGAGAAAGAAGTAAGAGGGGGAGAAAATGGCCTTGGGATTTTGGGGTTGGAAATCAGTTTGATAGGCTGGGTGAGGGTTTATGTCTTTGGGGGTACAGGGAATGAGGGGATTTTGTGAGAAAAGGGTCAAATGTTGTGTTTAGGGATTTAGATTGCAACATAACTGTGACATCATATAGAAAACAATGGGGGAAGTCTGGCACTAAAGTAGAGCTTTAAATCCTGATTTACATCCTCAATAAGTGCTGGATAAAACAAATGACATGCTGTTCTTTTCGCTGTTCCTTCTCCCTTTCTTTGTTTAAAAAATACTTGTGGAATAATTCAAAAGAGAGACCTCCTTGTAAAAATCGAATGTCAAAACAGAACCTTGAAAAAGCAAGAATATTTCTTGCAACATTGTCACATGACAAATTATGCAAGAGGTTGCAAGAGTTATCTTGAGCAAATACTATTTAAGATTTTTATCTTGATTTGGGATGCCCCACAGTGACCGATTGTAACATAAGAGAATTGAATTTCAACGAACTGACAAGAAAAATTCAAATTAAGCACAATTTATTGAACACAGCTAAACACTGGATCACAGAATCTGGTTTGACAAATGTGGCTAACATTAGCAGATCTAGCAGCACCTTCCTTTGGTCGTTTCTGCTGGTGAACACCCACATGCCACATGTGTTGGTTGTGTATTGCCCAGGTCAAAAGGTTAGATGCTAGCTTAAAGCTATGGTCTACGATCTGAAACCCAGTTTGGCTGATGAGACACGTTTCTCTCCCCCTCACTCACCCCTCCCCTCCATTTTCCAAGATCCCACCCCCCAGCTCAAATTGCCCTGCCTCACCTCCAAACAACACGCCCCCTCCAACAGAGCAAGAAACAACCAGTGGCGTGGCGTGGAGATTTTTTTTGAGGAAGCCAAGCGAGACAAAGCCTGTTATCTGTATTTTTTTAGGGAGTGGGGTACATAAAAGGCTATGTTGCAGTTTGGATCGCTATTTCATGTAATGGACCTGTTAGAGTGCCCAGAGAGCGCTCGTTTTACTTACTTTGAACACCGACACACGCCCTTTAGCTCTCCCACCCTCACTCACTCATTCACACACGTTCATTGTCCTCTTGACTTAGCTTAAACATCTTATTAATTAATTCAACCGCCCACTTAAACACACAACCGGCCGCTTCATGCACACTGCCAATGTGCTAACCTCCCTGATTTCATTCAGTGGCTCGAGGATGACGATACTGTGATTTGATTGGTTTGAGGCCAAAGACGGGGTGGCTTCCCTTGGCACACTCTTGGTCAATCACAGATGAGCAGTGTCATGACCACGGCCTCATCTGATTGGTTAATCATTCTTGTTTTTTTCACCAAGGGACGCCAACTCTGCTTGGCTTCCTTGCGGACAACAGCGTGCAGTATCGTATTTTCACCACACATTCGACACAGAACATTTACGAGGGCGCTGTTTTACACTTTGTAAAATGCTCAATAACTAGAGGAGAGGAATAAGGAAGAGATGACAGTGACCAAACACAGAAGAAGTATCGAAACTGTTAAAAAGGAATATTTTCATTAAATCACAGCTACAGTCTAAAAAAAGAGAGGAAGCATGGCTTCCCTTGGCCTCCGGGAGAAAACGCCACTGGAAACAACTAACAATTAGCCGGCGAAGCAGGTCTGGCGTTGCCACTGCCAGCTGATCAGAGCAGAGCCGACTGTGGGCGAGACTTTACCTTTCCTTGCATGTCTTCACCAGCCCAGTTTACAGTGCTAAAGATATGTGGCTAACTTATGCTAAAATGTATTGACAGAGCCGACCCGTTCCGACCAGCAGCGTTCAGTCATTAGCCAGTATAGGCACAGACTATCCAGCGTCAGTCTTCAGTCCCAAATCCCTCTGCAGCTTTTTCCACCAATCGTACATTTCTCCAATATACAAGCTCTATTGGCGCCTGTATTGCTCATAATTCTTCCTTGCTTCAGCCTTTTCCTCCAAACTTTTTCATTTTCTTCCCTTCGCTGTGGAGGGTAACAGTAACAGCTTCCTAGTTTCGGTCTTCTCTGGCTCCATGATGCTTCAGCTGCTTAGCAGCTAGCTGACGTGAGAAGGGTCGTGGGGAAGGACAAGGCGGGACCATGGGCTGGACTGTGCGGAGCAGGGGAGACAGGGGATTGGATGGACTTAAACACAAACCCAAAATGAGGGGAATGGCACTTTGGATTGGTCAATTATTATGCTTTTTTGCAGCTGATGTACTGAATAGATTTGTTTTGTTCTTTTTGCTTTTTATATTGCATAGATCAGACCATCGGACCATAACGACCTCATCAACAATGTTATTAATAATTACCAAGCTTCCAAATTGTAGACCATAACTTTAACTAAACACAGTCTATAAACAACTTTATCTCCAATTTTAACATCAAACTACTGAAAAACCATGCTGGTGCTTTTATATTCCATCAGTCATCTGTGCTTATTTACATCCAGGTAGTTGAGTGTTAAAGCAGATTGGCAGAAGCCATTGAGCTGAGCTCAAGTCCTGGCTTACTGTGGGTGGCTGTGCTTAAGCTGTAACACAACAGATGATCAGCAAATCACACCAAAACAATAATGACAACAAAAAATGGTTTGTTAAACAGACTTGCAGTTCTAGTGCCGACTATTGTCCAACCCTAATGTTACAAATACAGAAGTGTGAGCTCAAAATCTGTAAAGGATCATCCTCTGAAGTCCATATTGGAATTGAATGAACTTAGTATCAGACGGGGGCTTTTTATGTTTATAAGAGGAACCTGTGATGTAAGACTAGCAATAAGATCTTTTTTCCCCTGAGAGCACAGAACAGCCAAATCAAATGGAAACCTGGCCAGACACTCGTTTTCTTGACGCCCCTGCACTTTAGGTCATCCTGCATGTTTCTGGGACATTAGAAATTTTAAAATTCCAGTGAGTGGCTTTTGGATACAATTTCTTGAACTTGAGTTCATCAAAGGAAAGTAACCCAACCTTCATTGATGTTGGCACCAGGAAAATGTCACGTCTTTTTTTTTTTTTTTCAAGGAATGAAGTTTTGAAGGCCGTGAAAAAAGTTCAGAGGAGTAATTGTTTCCAAGAATTCATGAAAGTGTTTGTGACTGATCAATAGACCGTCTGACTTCATTGACAATGGGCCCTGTCGCCAGCAGTAAAAGATCCAACAGCTGTAAAGGAGGAATGGATTTGATGGATAGCTCTTCAGCCATGTTTTCATACCATGGCACATACTCTAAGAGCAGGTCCAAGGGATGGATGGCTGAAATCTTCAGGTCGAGGTGGAAAAAATGCCAGGGTTGGGTTAAACTATGAGCAAAATGTGGGGCCGTTACAGTCCAGACCTTAATCACACTCTACACAATGTGTACATGAAGCTGAGGCCCGGTCAGTGTAGCCCTGTCTCCATATCAGCTGTACGAGGGGTTGTGATGGCAGTGAACTGGCCTCCCTCTTGATGTTTACATTCTCCAGACACAGGGGAGGATGAAGGAGAGAGAAGGGGGAGAGGGGGGAGAAGGGGAATTGGTTACAGCTGCAGCACTGGAACTCCAAGTCATCCAAGAAAAAGGGCTCCTGGGCACGGACACAGCATATTATGGCTAACATTATGGTTTGGAGTGGATTTTTATGAGGGGCGTTTGCTTGTTTTGTGTGTGGATGAGTGAGGGGCAGATAAAGGGGACTTACGTAACATTTCTCCGACCCGCTGTCTTCGCCTTGCTTTTGTTTCAGTCCACTCAAACAGAAATGGTCCGAGCAATGAATGTTCTTGTAAACAACTGGTGCAGAAGGATTTAAAGATGTGGTGCATTCTTGTGCATGTGTGCTTCACTCTGATAAAGTCAGTCCTGAAAACAAATCGAGTTCCACAAGTCAAGAAGAGAAAAACTCTCAGAAAGTATGAGAGCTTGGCATTGCTCGAAAGCCAAAGTCCCTGGGGAAGAGGCCATCATCGTGGTGTTCTGCGAATTAGAAAAACCTCCCCAGTGGAGCCCTAATGAGGTCACTTATCAGGCAGGGCATTTGGAGGGTGTGCCGCTTCCTCTCTGCTTCCCTCCATCTGTCAGGGAGAGGACAAATGACCTCAGCAGACTCTGCCAATAATGTCATGTGGCGTCAGACTGTATGACATGCTTCAGTTTGACTGAGAGAGGAGACCGGCCAAACTTTCTCCAGTTCAGTCCGTCCAGAAAAGAAACGCACCAGGTCAAGTTTCATCTTAGCCTGAATGATATTTAAAAAAAAAGGGAAGTGTTTGTTGCTATTTCTCCCAACAGCTGGGACAAGCCAAGCCAAAAACAACTCCTATAATGTGAAATACAGTTATATAAACAGCCTAATCAGTGTGTTTGTGTGTGCGTGTGTTGTGTGATGGGAAAATGTACAAACTGAAGTGTTTTCAGTAACTGCTTGAAACAATCTAAGTGCAAGATGGGAACAAGGGTTTAATTTTGTTTATTTGTTGTGGATTACAAGAAAAGGAAGGAACCTCAACATGAATAGAGTTCATGAGAAGAATTTGTAAATCACAGAGAGTAATTACTTCACAAGTAATAAGGGTTAAACCGTGGTGGGAAAACACAACAGCATTTTTTTCCTCCAAACCACATGAAAAGGATTCCAATATTAGAATGCGTAGTGAGGCTGATCAAAAAAAAAAAAAAAAAAAAAAAAAAAGCCTCTTTGAAACCAAATGAGGAAAATGACTCCAGCTGAAGACATGAAAAAATAAGTGCCATGTGTTGGTCTGGTGATTACTAAAAATATACCCAGCATGTTGCCTCTATCACATTCAATTACAGCTGAAGGTATCTTTGAGAAGATCTGGCACCGCGGACGGTCTAATGAAGAGGTCACGATCGGTTCACAGAGATAAACACCAAGTCTAGCTCTTGGCACCGGACCCAGTCGTGCAACTCTCGTGGACTTCAATGTGCTGCCTTATTTGGAGGCAGAGGTTTTAGACCTACATTTAGTTCCCCTCAATTTCAGTGTGAATAAAGGAGAAAGAGAAATGGTGTATTGAACAAAGTGCGTGTATTTTACAATTAAAGTTGACAATACTATACTTAAAAGAAATCTCCTCACAAAATTGCAGGTGATGGTAAAATATAACATAGTATTGATGCAATATGTTTACTATTTCAAAACTGTCATTTGAAATTAAAATGATGGATGATGGGAAAAGCTAAACAGTGGAAAAAGTCATAAAGGTGAGAGTTTTACTGAAAACCATACAGTAGTTGTCAATATATTTCTATCTGGACCTTCAAGGCCCAGTGATGTCTATTCTCTGATGCTAAGATAATATCCCGTAAAAAACAAACAAATAAACAAACAAAAAATCTGGCTCACTATTTGGATGGTCAAACCAGGACAGGCCAGCAATTTAATTCCTTTAAAATATATCAAATACCTTAAGTTATGATTTGGGGACCTTTAAGACTTAGCCCCTTATACGTAAAATCAAAAGGTACCATGTTTAGATACTTAAATGTATCCTTGTGACTGTGAGGGAACTGTGTGTGAACACAACATTGCAAGGTTATAAATTGAAGAATAAATATGTTTAATTAAAAAAAGGGTTTATTATTGAACAAATTGATATTTTTTACCACATCAATACAATAAAGTACTGAAAATGGGTACCGTTGAGTACCGGTACTGACTGCACAGGTACCGGGCATTGGTACCATATTGTTTCAAATGTGAAAGGTACCCATCCCTACCTGCTGGTGACACTAGATTTTCTTCTAAAGGGTCATTAAAGTGGTTCTGGGTTCATCCACTGGAGACTGTTTGTATTTCAAAACTTTAATGGTGATGTTGAATTCAACAGAAAATACGTGGTTCTAGTGAAAAGTTGCCTTAAAAAACAAAGCAAAGAAGAAAAAAAAAGAAGCAGAACGTGAATGTGATCTGCTCGGTGATCCTTAGGGTCACCGGGGTTTATCCTGGGACGACCATGAATAATATTAAGACAATCCTCCAGACAGCTCCTAAGATAAATTAGTTTGGACAAAGAGGTGAAGTGACACTGAAATCCCTGGAGCCGTGGAGATAGCTTAGTAAAGAAACCTAAAGGCAAGCCAGAAGGAGCTCACATTTACAAGTGTAGTCTTGTGCCCATTCAACTCACAACAAACAGTAATTTATTTGTAGCCATAACACAAGATGGCTCCAACACAATAGTGTCACCCATGGCGTGGCCGTAAAAACAAACACATTTTGCAGATTATCAGAGTAATGAACCCTAATCTGCTGGGCAATGTGCCTGACCTAAAGTGAAATCAATGAGCTTAGGATAACATGTGAACACACTGACCTAAAACTTAGCTCGTGCTCTGCTGGCACAGACACAAGCCTTGAGATGCACAGGACGGCCTGCACAAGGTCCAAAGATAAATATGGTTTATTCAGGTTCTGTGTGGAGACTAAGTGGTCTGCAAGGATAATACAAAGAATTTCAGGCTAATTATACAGCTTCTAAGCATTCTCATATGTGAATGTGCTCTGCCACTCTGGCATGCTGTCTGCTGTGTGGAGTCTATATTATTCCAGAGAGCCATTGGGGAGAGGGGTTAAAGCCTGGAATGTACACTATTTCCCCACAGGAAGCCGAGCATGGAAGTCTACTATTGCCCCACGCCCAGATCTCTCCATCACACGCAAAGTCGGCCTGCTACTGAAAATAATCCAAATTCAGAGAGCCTTACTCATGTATGATGCAGGGAATGAAAAGCACCACAGGACGCTACTTTTGACCTTTTGTGCTTTATTAAAGACATTTTATCTTTGATACGTCATACTGTTGCATTGTACAAAATTTCACAACACATTACAAAAATATCGGAAAGCTTTTCTTAACATCACTGTACTGACGCCATCTGCTTAGAGAGCTCTGTTTTTCATAAAACTAAGTATTCACAAGTTGTCAGCTTTACTGGAGGACATTGCAACGTGTTGCCTCTTTAGAGCAGCATGGTTTTACATTTACACAGGTCTCAACACAAGTCATAGTGGGAGTTTCTTCATAAGATATACGGTTTATACACAATGATACAGGATTGTACAACATATTGCAGCACGAGGAGTTTTGTAATGCTGTGCAGAGTAGATTTTCAAGGCATGAGTATAGAAAAGTAAATTATATATAAGTCAGATCAAAGTCTGTCTCAGTCACTCTTAACTGAGTTAGGATGATGCTTTTAATCAGTGGTTAAAAGGTTTTGTTGTGTTACATGAACGTCATGTAAACATATCTACATAAGCATTATTTTTTACACTCAAAGTGATGATTTTTGTCTATTACAGAGGAAGCTTTTTTTATACAAGAATGTAAAAAATATGTATCCAGTAAAATGTGCCAAAATAATGAATTGTTTCTTTTTTTGCTGAACTGTGCTTTAGTACTAAAAGCTTTCATAAAAATCCATCGCTCCAGGAGTTCCCTCTCTTTATATGAAACATATACCTTTATGCCTGAGCAGCACAGAGTTTATCACAGGATTTTTACGATGATTTATAACATACAGTTATAGTTTTGTGTGTGATGCTATGCTTCCACAGCGTTTCTGTCTCTAGTTACACGTGTCTGTTGGAGCAGGTGCCTGTTCCCTGGCTACAGAGGAGCACACTTGTAGGCTATAAACACGGAAATATATAGACATGACATTAATACACACTGGCACGCTCACAGAAAAGCCTCACCCAAACACACAGACATACACAGGAGTATACGCAGAGAACACATATACACTCACACACTCTGACCTAACACCCGTGAGCACCCGTCTGGTACATGTAACAGACAGTCATTTCATTAAATGGCTCAGTGGGGGCTCGTCCTAGCCAGCAGAAAGAGGCCCACATCCAACATATACACCCTCCCCGTACTTTCCACCTACTGTAACTTATGTGCACCTTCGAAGGAACACTACATTATGGACATCATAATAAAAGCATACAAAGTGTTACAAAGCTTTTCAAAGCTTCACTTCAGGTCATTCAAGTGGTGACAAACAGTACTGAGTTTAGCTAAAATAGTGCTATAAATCACACATACTGTACATTTCTAATGCTCGTAATAAAACAAAAAACAACATCCTTCATGACATAAAAGGGATCTGTTTTTTTCGTCGTGATTATGTCCCAGGCTGGATGCAGCTGAGGGGTGAAGGCACAGGAGCCACACACAGCTTTGTTTACAGCTGCCCTTTCTCAGTTCTGTTTGGTTCCAGACTTTTGTCCATGGAAAGGTCTTGACAGAGGAGGATCTCCAGTAATCTTCCTAACAGAAGAGGAACAAGTATCCCTGATCCCTCGCTGTCTCTCCGTATTTCTTTCTTTTCCACATTAAAATGTCAGGAGAGGCATGAGGAAAAGATGAAAAGTTCACTGGAGAGAGCAAAGCTTACTCAACTGTTTTCCACCGCCTCTTCTCGTCAACTGAGATGCTCAAGACACCACATTTGTCTGCATTATCCAGGTTGTTTGAGAGTTTTCATCCAGTATCGACCAGTGGCTGTAGTAGTGATTGAAATGGCACAGGTCAGGATTATGTACAGTCAGATTGGAGCCTTCTCTATGCTATAATGAGATGGTTGCTCCGCTCTCTGATGTCTGCTGCAGGAACAAGGTCCTTTTTCACAGGGGTAGGAATTATGGTAGAACGTCTACCTTTTGGCTTGAACAAATCAGAGACGAAAAATACCTGTAGGAGAAACAAAGGAGAGAGAAATGAAAATGAGTCTTGGGAGTGTGAGTAGATTTACAAAATGACTCAGTATCAACAGATGAGCTTTAACAGAAAGGGATTTAATAAATCTATATTTTGCTCAAGCGGCAACCTCCGGTCTAAGAATATGAGACAATGCAGAAGTGCTAAAATCTGCTGTTTCTCAAGTGTCCGCTTGAGGCTGGCTCCAGAAGTACCAGAAGTCACATACACACTAAGCCCCCCCCCAAAAAAGCTGTTTTCAAAGCAGAAATTAACCTATTTACAGCCTTTATCAATATGGCCGCTATAGCCAATGTGCTTCATTTTCTGTTTCAGAAACAGACGGGTGAAGTCGAGGAGACTACGTCCATGCTTTATACAGTCTATGGTTTTGCTAAGTTCCCATAACCCTTTGCTGGCTTGAATAAAGCAGTTGTTACTGTGCTTAACATGTACTACCTATGTTTCTCCTCTTGGACCAATTGTTCTGTTATTAAAGGCAAATACATTTTCTTTTCCTTACACTTTAAAAATGGTGTTCCTCAAGGTGCTGTATTGGGTCCCTTTCTTTTCACATACATTATATTTTCTTATTTGTGTGAATTTATACAGGGACAGCTCAAACAAAGAGACTTAATCATTTGTTAATGTATTTTTTTTCTTTTTTGTCTATGGGTGCCTTTTTCTTTTTTTTTTTTACCATCATGGTGATCAACATTTTGTGACTTGATAACATGAAACATCATACCATGAAATAAATTTTTATTCAGAAATATCTAGAAGCCTATTACTGTCTGATTAAATCTATACAATACAATGAAATTATGTAGTAACGACTCACTATGCAGTAGGCTACCAGGGCTCCCTGAACAAAACCTGCCAGGACATCAGTGGGGTGGTGTTTGTGGTCAGACACACGGGACAGGCCAGTGTAGAAGGACATCATGATGAGGGTGAACTGGGTCAGGGGGCGCAGCAGGCGGGCGCCATGCCAGTTGAAACGAGACTGCAGGTAAAACTGTGAAAGACACAGAGCAGAAATAAGCCAAGGAAACATAAGAGATGATTGTTTTTGATATATTGTGGTGGACGTCACAACACAACAGAATGTGTGTGTACGTTAAAGCACATAGCAACTCACCACCAAGTAAAGCATGGTGTACATGGAGAATGATGCGTGTCCGGAGAAGAAAGACTTCCTGAGAAGACAGAGGACAATAAAGGATCATTACAAACAGCTTTCATTTTAAAATCAAACCTTTTTTTGGTTGTTTTTTTAATCACCTGGCCTCTGTGACTTTGCTCTCTGGCCCCTGACACTGATAATCAGTGATGTATCCCAGGGAGCAGTTGATGGTGGAGAAGTCAGGTTTGCACACATCCAGGAAGTGAGGCCTCATGCGGCCCACTGACACCTTGGCGATGTCGGTGAAGGACTGACTGATGGCACAGCCAAAGATGAACACGCCCACCTGCTTGTAGAGAGCGGAGATGTAGGGGTTTCCAACAAAAGACTTGGACCCCTCATTCAGATAGTATATCCTGTAGCTTTCCCCGATGATAATCTAAAAATAAAAACAGAAGAGATGATAACGTGAGTGAATATCATGAAGTGTTCTCACTCCCTGAGTCCTTCAGTCCAAAACACATAAATCTCCAGAGTAATGTGTGAAAATGTGTTGATGAAAGGATGCCAGATATTTGAGTTGATACAGCTCTGACAAACCATGTATCTTGGACAGAGAAGACTGTTGGCCAATTAAGTGTGATGTTCATATTTCACATCCAATTTAATACACAACAGGGTGTCTCGTCAGATATGTGAACATTTGAATAAAAGCCCAATCAACATGTTATTATGAGGTCTGTTTTCATAAAGTCTGACATTCTGCACCATTAATCTTTTACCAATTTAACAGTTTCAACTGTGAACACAGACTTTGCTCAGTATAATTCCCTCAAGCAAAGTCTACAGCATAGCAGAATTATAGACTGTATGTATTAAAGTCCTGAAATGGCTTATCAAAGAGCCTTCAAGCCCTCGCTTAATGTCACAGAGGGACAGAGCTAAGCTCTCAGGGACTTATTGGAAATGTGCATCAAAGTGTTTGATTCATTAAGGGCTGGACATCTGAGAGTGGGTTACAGAATTCTCTGCCTCTAAGTTATGAATGAGATCAAAATAACATTTTCAGACTCAAAATGTAATTATAAGGCTTTAAATAGAATTGCCCTCAAGTGGTCTAAAATTCCCACTTTATAGTTAAATGTGTTCATCTGTGTCATTTTCCTGCAGTGAGAAAACAGTGAGTCGACGTGGGAGGCGACTCAAACTGTCGGCCATGTATAGTTTTCTGTAAGAGTGTAAATAAACCACAGTCTAAAACCGACAATTGACGCGCAAGGCACACTGAGGGGGGAACTGAGCGGCCATAACTCAGAACAGCTGTTGAAGCTCAAAAAAACGCCTTCACAACCCCCTTCATCTCCTGTTGTCTTCCAGTAAATGAAAGAGTGGATGAGGAGTCAGAACAGGAGAATTTAGAAGAATTGAAGACAGAGCACAGATAAAAATGCTGAGAGAGAAAAAGGAGTGTGTGAAAAATGAGAAAAAAGATAAGAAAAGAAGCAAAGGGGGCGAGAAGGAGAAAGGGGAAGGTGAGAGGAGGAATGAGGACTGGGAGGGAGAGTACGGAGGGGGTTGGGGAGGCACCGCTGGTTCTAATCAGCAGAAACGCTGAGCTAGGCGACGTGTCTGATTTTGGTGGCCAGACTCCACCAGGCGCACGTCAGGGGCACGTTTGTTTTTCAGCGCTCCAGCTGTCTCTCTGAAACAGCTCCGGTTTCACCAGGGATGTCTGGCTGTTTTCATGTTAGTATCTCTGTTTCATCAGACATTCTTTCGTGGGGCGCAGAAATAAGTCTCATTCTGGGAAACACACTCTGCTCAGGGATAGCCTTTAAGGAGATTTAACAAGCTGATAGAGTGTGTTGTTTCCACCATCCAGGCCTTTAGAGCCAGCTCGATAAAGCCCAGCTGCTTTCATGGGAACGGAAAAGTGGGAGAACACACATCTGGTTCCCCATGTGTGAAAGATTCGACTGTGTGAACGCATAAATGAATTGGAGTTGCAGGATGTGTAACTGTTACACTAAAACCTCATGAGATAATCAGTGGGGGTGACAACTGATTTGTGACTCATGCTAAATGTCTTTCATTCCAAAAGTAGAGCCCTGGTGAGATCTGAATAACTCAAAATGACGTGGTCTCTCATGCTTTTTCAATCTATTCAGAGAGAACAGAGCCCTGTGTGACTAAGCGGGGGTGTTTTCAGGTTCAGTAACACAAAAGTTGGACAGAAACGCTCTGTAGACGGAGAGATGGATTATAAAATCACGTTTTTTTGAGTGGAAAGTGATATATCTGGCAGAGTTGTCTTGTTTGGGGCAGTCACCACAATTCCACCCCACCAATTACAGTATTTAACCAAACAACCATTGCGTCAACCATAATTACACGGGGCTACAACTCTTCTCACCATGAAAACCCTTGTGGCCTGAAGCCCATATTATAGTCTGCTCTCTAAGAGGAGGGCAGGACAGGCTTCAGGGAGAGACGATGGAGAATCCACGACATGAGGCGAGGCAGCTTAGGGACAACTGCTAATGCTTTGACAGGGCTGAGAATCACCAGTAGGCTCTGCTGCTTACTGTATATCACAGGAATCTGTTTTGCTAGCCAAGTGCTGACCTATCACCCTTTCACTCTGTAGTTTTCTACATGTAGCTAATGTGCTAGTGATGATGTTAGGCGTCTACATTATTTCTACATCGTTAGCTAGGTTTTATAGTAACTCTCCTTTGTCACAAGCGTTTTTTTAAGTTGCGACTAGTGTTACATGCATGACATTCTCTTTAGTTAACTGGATGCTAAACAGTTACAGTATAATTTCTATTGAAGCGACTTGGCTGTTCACAGTTACCCAACTAAAATTAGCCTCCCAGCTTTAGTTAGCTAGTTAAGCAAACACCCTGTATTAAGTAGTGGGTAGCCAGTTATCAATACACTGTTACTACAAAGCTACTTCTCTTGATGCTAAGATACAAGTATTTTCTATGTGGGAACTGTAAGTGCTATCAAAATAAATTTGCTAAGCTCCTACAAACAATGTCAGTGCATTAGCTGGTGGGTTGTCTGATCGTCCCCAGTGTATTATGAATATTTAGTATTTGGGAACTTGCTTGTTTGTACCTGTTGTTTTAAGGTACATTCTGTACAAATGGAAACATGTTGTGATATAGCAGTCATTCTGAACAACCACTGATCAAATGCATAAACATAAATGCTACTAGTTTGCCCACTTAGAGCGACTGTAGAAATAGGGGAGGGCAGGTGAATTTTAAGGTGCGATCCAATTGTACACGGAAGTCCAAATTTACGTGTTCCAAGGTCGGAATTTCCTACTGGGAGATCGGTTTATCCACACCATTCCTGAGTTTTTGATCAAAGATGACTGCCCCCGGTGTAAACAGTAAGTAAGCTCCTGTTCTTTTATGTTTATTTTAGCATTTCTGACTATGTAGTATTGTTCAATGTTTACATATAGAAATACTGCTGTTTCCGACATGGCAACTGCAATAGCAGTTCTGGTTTTGGTACCAATATCAAGATGTGAATTTGGGTTACGTTTCACACATATTTGGTATTTACAGCCCAACAGGATTTTGATGCTCAAATATTGACAAAACTTCTTTCAGCTTGAAGTTATCTGTGTTGCATTCAAGTGTAATTTTAGTGATACATGATGAAATCACACCTGAAGTACAGCAGTTTGAATCAGTCTGAGAGTTATGATTGGACCTGTGAGCTGTGTCAAATGCAGAAAATGTACTTTAAATTGCAGAAGAGAAGGAAATTGTGTACTTTGTAGATTATGGGTACATTCCCACTCTTTTCTCCCAGGAGATTATAACAAACCACTTAACACCAAGATCTCCTTATCATTGCAGTAATCTTGGACTCTACAAGATAAGCCTGGTTGTTGGCTAGTTTCATCTAGGATGTGTTGAAGCAAACCAGTGTACAGTGTACAGATGTGGAGAGGTGCTGAATCAGTAATCATGTGAAATAATCTCAGTTTATATACCCACAATGAGCCCACTGACAGATAAACTCCTCTGATGGAGTGTGTGAAGTATAAGTGTGTGCAGTGGTGTGCTGTGGTTTAGTTAAACGAAAACATGAACACACAAAAGTCATCGAAACAACAGTTTAAAATCTTCACATCATGTTCATATTATGAATTGTTAAGTTGTGACTGTTATCATGAGTAAATGATGACTAGGCTGCCAGTAATGGTGAAGGCTGCTGAAATAAATGAAGTGATGATGACATTAGTGATCAGAGTGAGGTGACTTACAGAGAAGATGGTGATAAGAATGCCAGCAGCGCTAAGCACACCGTCGCTAATGGTATCTCCGTTTTTGGCCGGGTACTTGATGGACTCATCGTCGCAGTAAAACCCTCTACGGTAAGGTTGAACAGCGCTGGTCTCAATGACCAAGAAAGGCAGGCCGGCTAATGTGAAGAAGCAGTGAGCAGCATAAAGAGAAAAAGGGGTGGTGGGGGTGGCAGAGGGGGAGAGACAGATGGAGGTGCTGGGTTAATGATATGCAAATTACAGAGGTTACAGGTACAAGCAAGAAGTAACCAGGGGGCATCTGGGACTGGATCAGTGCACCTGAGGAGGTTGTAACCTGAAACCAATCAGGAAAAATTAACTCAAGATTTGATCAATTTTCAACTCGAATGGGATTTTGAGACCTAAATGGCAATCTTTTAGGGGAATATCTACTGTCCAACAATTTCCAAAGTGAACCACAAGAATTTATCTGAAGCACTTTTTTAAGCTGTCATGGCTTCCATAAATTTTACTTTTGCACACAAGACTTGTTTCTTTGTCAAAAAATGTTGTTTTTTATTTTTTCAAATTTAAATTCTTCATTTTAGTTTTTGTGTATAAAGTGGAATGGAAAAAAAATACCACTTTTCTCCAGCAGAGGGTGAAATGTTTCTCTCTGACTCATGTGATGTGCATTTTATGGGAAAAGATTGCTCCTGATATAGTCAGTAGACATTATCATCATCATTTAACTTTTTAACAGGGTCTGGTGTTAAAAAAGCAAACTAAAAATCGCAAAAAAAATTGTAACTTGAAGAACCGCAATTGAGTTGGGCTCACACAAATCATAATAGAATCGAACGTGACAATGTTTTTGAATTATCTGATAGTTAATCAATCCAGAAAGAAAGAGATATAAAAAATTAATAAACGGAAAAAAATACTTTTTGTTAGAAAACTGTAATCAACTGACCAAAACTAATGTTCCAATGAGAAATTTTGTTTTGCATCAATTTCAGTTAACGCTATCTTGTCTCTTATCTCTAGGCTGATATTATATAGATAGTAAATTTAATGATCATTAGCTAAGTAATCATTCACCTGTTTTCCACAATTCTAAATTTACCTCTAACTGTAAATCATTGCTGTGTAATACATGACCAAAGGCTAACCCAGCTATAAACAACCTACTGCCTGAAAAAGAAAAAAATTATAAAAAAAATTATTAAATTCTTAACTTTTTTTCCATGTAGTGAAATAAATGGAAACCAATGACTTCTTGTTTTAAATTCAATTTAAATGTTTGTGATGACACACAGTCACTTTGGAAAATGGCTGTCAGTAGTGCACAGTTCACATTATTTGCTGTATATGAGCCACAGTCTGTTTAACCAATCATGTCTTTGGAGGTGTCAACCTTCAGATGCAGTGATTCTGTCCCAACAGATGCTCTCTGGTTCTCTCGCAGTACCACCACAGGACTTACTGAGACCACAGGTACAGTGAAGCCCACTGCTGTGAGTACCGCGTTGGACACTGTGCTGTCCTTATAGGCAAGCTTGATGCTGTTGTCATTGCAGAAGAATCCTCTCTGGTAAGGCGGGAAGGGAGACTTGTGCAAAAACACGGCAACAAGTAACACTGTATGGATTGGCAACATATGAGTAGAGGTCAGACAGATATATTCACCAAAACAGTGACAGCTGCATCAACAGACATCATGAAAAGAAAACACATGAAGGCACAGAGAGAAATCCAAGACAGCTAAGAACCTTCCTGCAGGCGAGACATAAAATTGCATTTTCCAAACAGACACTAATGCTGTCATAAGAAAATGAGGCAAAATAAAAACAACAATTTGTAGAAATTACTACTTAATCAGAGCTACTCCTCTGATTTAGTCTCAAGAGATCCTTTCATGCATTAACTGAGCTCGAACAGGCAGAGTGAGCACTAAAAGGGTTGGATGTGGCATGTTCCTAAGAGAAACCATTGCCGCTAACTGACAAGAAAAAAACAGAAGCACTATCAGAGCCGTCCTTCCTGTCTGCAGAGGCTTTCAAGTGCACTTTAAAAGGCCCACTTTAAGATGCCTTCAGGGGGTGTCTGCGTCTGATCAATTTAGTGTTTTTCACCACTTAAAGTGGCAAAAAGATCTTATTTATCTCCAGACAACAAACACAGAGTGGGTGTTACCAAGATGCAAGCCAAAGAGGACAGCTCTGTTTCCCCCATTTACCAAAGGCGCTAAGGGAGGCCTTTGAAATTTGAGTGTGGACGTGGTACCCAAGAGAGGCCTCAAATCTCTGACAGAATTTAGGAAAAACACACTTTCAGAATCACTTCAAAGCAGCGTTTAACTCATGTAGGAGCTTTCAAGTCACCCTTTGAATAAATCTGCGATCTGCCGATACAAAGCAAAACAAACACGAGTACTCTGTCCCCCTCACGCGCTCTCTTCTTCTGTCTCAAAAGCCAAAAAGCACCAGGGTGCGGAGGTCACTGCATAGAGAGCTGCTGAAGAAAGGATGGCTGTGGAGGGTTGGGGGACATGATTTCTCAAACCAAATGTCAACACATGCTTCAGTTGCTGATCCCCCTCCTCACACGAATGACGATGGCCTTTGATGGGTCCAGCTGGGTTTAGTTCGGGTTACAGACACAGCTCTGCTGCCTGGTGGGAACTGCAGGACACTGGGTTTTCCTTCACTTTCAGCGGGGCTTTCATTATTAACTTTCTGATTCTTACTCTTGCTCTTCAAACAAACACCAGGCTGAGGCTGCGATCAGATCAAAGCGAAAGCGGTCTGATGGTGAGACAGAGATCTGGGCTTTAAGTCTGCATGGACTGTGAAAACATACAGTAAGTGTGCTGAATCCTGAATGTCTGATCTCTTTTTGTTAGTTTAGCCTGGCCATGATCAGAACCACACAGAGCTTCCCAAAACAAGGAACACCCCCAAAAATGAAAAAAGGGCTGAAATCATTGGATGTGGGAAAACCCAGAGTGCTGGTGACCTTTAGTTACACCTCTGGACATTTTCACAAGACAGGTAATGAATTGTGTTTTTTTTTCAAAACCAATTTATCCATGAATAACAGAATTATTACAACAGGGATCAACACAGAAACTTGAGAATGACTCAACAGTAGACAGAGGGATTTGTTTGGGGTGTCGGTTTAGCTCAGTAGTTAAGCCGTGCCCCCTATTAACAGAGGCTATTGTCCTTGAAGTGGGCAGCATGACCCATGGCCTTTTGTCACACATCAGTCCTCACTCTCTCTTTTCCAGCAAATACAGGTGTTAAACCCACCCAACCCCCTCACAGAAACTGAGAGCCAGGGACAAAGAGGTGGCAAGTCGGGTTGTCTCATGACTAAGTTCCCCATTCTTTAAATTTGACTCACAAATTTGTTAAAAGATGAGCAGAATTGGTCAAATATGGCTAAGAATGGGTGTTAGACAAACTGGTTTTGTCATGTGTAGCTACGGTTAGCAGAGTTAGCCCCCCCTCCTCTCCAGTCACCACTGCGCCCTGCAGGTTGACATGCCTGTGCTAGCTGCACATTGCTCAGAGTGATTTCATGTTGGTTTAGCCAGACCCAGCTAAACATCATCACCAGTCTACTGCTTTAAATACCGCCAAACCAGGCTGTGCTGCACGGTGCCATCTGTGTGTGTTCACACGGTGGTTGATTACTCTATCATTAAACTGAGCTACAATCCCAGGCCCCAAATCACGATAATTTATTAACCAACTATTAGTTCTGGCCAGCGAAAGTGACAGTGTTTAATCATTGAGCTGACCGAATGTGCACTCCTGGTGGCAAATAGATTGATGAACTAACGTGTCACCAGCTCTTGAGGATCAGTGTGGGTCAACTGTGTTAAACTTTTGATTAGAAAGAAGGGAATATAAAAAACTTTACAAGACCTCATCCTGATCTCTTTTCCAGACCTCTTATGTTTTCTCAGTCTGCTGACCCTTTCCATCTGCCTCAACGCTGCAGCATCAGCATTGCATGCTAGGATTTTCCCCTCCTACCCTCTTCCTCTTTTCCCGCTTTCAACAGGCAGGGGGTGAAGAGTAGGGGGAGGAGGAGGAAGGGAAGGTGGGTAGCTCCTGCCAACAACAACACCAGTCAGCAAGCATGAGTATGTCTTTTGGATTAGCTCACCAAAGACAACAAAAACAAACTAATTTGATTTTTTTTCACCCATGTTTTTAGTTTCTGTCATCCTCAGGTGCTTTCTGTTCAGTTCTGCCTCTCATTGGTTTTTCTAAACCATCAGCACAAGAACTCAAGCTGCAAACTAACAAATACTGTACCTGATGATTTTCTCACATCAGAAAAGGAGAGAAGACTTATCATTAACGCACACTTGTTAGAATTTCACTCACTCTGCCAGATTGCCTTTGCCCTAGTTCAGAGCCGGCGTTTCCATGAAGCTGCAGTTTGTGGAAACTAGAATCAAAGTATAAGCCTCACGCTGAATTAAATCCCCCACCATAGTTTGGAGGCGTTTGCCAAAACACTGAGTGTGACTATTAAAGCAAACAGACGCACATTTTCCACTTGCAGAGATCTCTCAGTGTCTACTGTTGAGCTGTATACATGTCTGAGGTAGTTGTGGTGTACACACAGATGTAGTTGTTTTTACTTGTAGCACCCCTACACAACCTGTCTGTCTGTCTGTCCCTCCATTTATCCCTCTCCCCCTTTTGCCTGCTGCACAACTCTTTAGTTTATAGCTTGACTGTGGACGGAGAACTAGACGTGCCTTCTTGAGTTACATATACTATACCTTTCTACTGGCAGAAACGTCTTTATTTTCTGATTTCACTCTCAAATTCTTATTAAGATTTGTAAACAATAACACAAAAGGCAATTCCCAGTAAATAATTTTGTTCCTTTTTCATTCCTCGGCCCTCTGAGCACATCACTTTTACAGAAAAAAATGTGCACGTCTGATTAATTAAATAATTACACTTTGACACCAGAATCGCTAGTTGTTTAAATAAAATATAGATTATTTCATTTTTTTTCCATACCTGAAATGCTTTTGAGTCTAAGCTCTGTTTAGTTTTTTTGGCGTCTGCTCTAATGCTACGATGCTCTACTACCTGGATATAAATAAACACAGGGAACAGAAGGCATCTTGTATCTTGAAGCCAGTCTGCATGCAACAACTTGACTGGAGAAATTTTTAATCAACACAGGCAAGTGGATGTCAACGGGCACCATTAAAGACTGGTGATGCTAACTCTGCTATCATTAGCCAGGCTCAATAAACCCATTTAAAAACTGCTTATACCCCAGACACTGTTATCGGGTTTGTTTGAATTTTCATTTCCTGGATCTCCTGGTCTTGGAAACTGTTTTCTCAAGAAGATCCTGGACTTTAGACATCACCAAGTCAAAAGGAATATTCAGTATCAATGGAACCAAAGTGTTCAGAACAACAGCAATAAGCGACTGTTCCCAAAATTAAGACATGATTAATGTCTAGATGCCAATTTTTGAACAACCCAAGACTAAAGTTCTTCACCTCAGAAACTAAAAAAAAATTAGGGCTCCAACTTGTTTAAAAACAAATTTAAAAAAATCTGTAATAAGCTTTTTTTTTTTTTTTTTTTTTTTTTTTTTAAGTTGCACTTAAGCTACCTAAAAGCAGAAATTCTCCCAAAATAAAGTACTTCTGTGTGTTTGGTTAAGTATTTGAGAAAACCATGAAGAGAAAAGGGTTTTTATTAATACATCACCTTTTTTGATTACTATTTCTGTGTACTGACCCTTTAACCGTAGCTGTCCAAATACTTTTGTGTTCCAGATATTTAGAAAACAAAGGATGAACCTAAACCAATAAACCACCTTTGACCCAGTCTTGAACCAGGCCAACCACACATAAAAACACTTAAGGTGATTAGCTGAGAACTTGAAAGCCACTTGTTGGAGCTTAATGAAAACTGAACCTTAACACCTCACATGAGTTTCAAAGAAACAAAGAAATCAAGAAAGAAACACACTAAACAAGAACCAACGTCCAAACATGGAGCAAAGACCAGCCAGCTATTTATAATATGAGTATTAGGAGCTAGGATCCAGTTGCTCTCAGCTCTAAAAGTGTCTACTGACTAATGTTAACCTTCCTGGTAGTGATGGTCCACTGAGATCACAGCAAGATATAACCCTGGATGCCGAAATATGAGAACAGCAATCAGTGTGAGAGAGTGGAGGAGTGGTGTTTACAAGTACCAGCCCTCCATTTCCTCCTTGTGGTTGCTTGTGTTACACCACATCTGAAGGCACAAAAACACTGCTAGTTTGCTGACAACCTTCCAAGTGGGGAGACTGCATACAAAGTAAATGATGGGAATTTACCCTCTATTGAGACAAAAACTATACTAAACTAAGTATAGCTTGTCCGAGAAACATTGCTCAAACTGTAGATGTTTCATTGAATTGCTTGAACAATAGCTGGTGCTTTCCCATGTTTTTGCAACAATATTATTTTGAGCTGAACCCCGCTCTGCAGTCTGCAAGCCTGTTCTTAAACAAACGTCACAAAGTAATCAAAACATATTCAACATGACAAAATAAATGAGTTGAATTAGTGAAAGGTCAAAGGTTATACATGTGAAAAATTCTTTGCAGGAGTTTTCGACTCATGAATATGGTTTCACCCATAAAAACAACCTGAACACAGTGAGAACAGCTGCAGAACTTCACAGGACCACTGCTGATGAACATGAACGCACTCAGGGCTGACCTTTTTACCGCCAGCCTTAATTACTCCACGCACACTCATATACATGTCTGAGGCCAGATGTTGAGATCAGACTTTGGTTGAGATCAAGAGAATTCCTGGTGGTGAGGAATGTGAGCCTTTCTGGAAAATATAATGAGGAGTCAAAGTAGACGGCGCTACAGCACAGGTGTGGGTGGAGACCACAGAAATATATATCCCTGAAGGAGGATTTATTAGTTTCCTCTCTGCCAGCACTATTTTGTTTTGGTGGGGCTGACTTCCACTGACTGAATGAATGTCAGTTTGGCCAAAAGCTGTGGTAGCTGAATGTGTATAAGCAGCTTTAATGAATAAGGTGTCAGTAACACAGTATAAAGGTTTTTATTTTATTACTTTTTAACTAACACTAAGCAAACTTAATCCATTACTATTTAGTAAGAATAGGTGAGCGCTTTATCTTGTGAAGTGTTGGATTATTATTGCAGAATATTGTGGTTAAAAACCTAAATTAACTAAAACTGACCCTGTTCATAGATATATACTAGTAGCAGTATTTGATCTATTTTGGCTTATATTATTTTAATAATGTAAAACTGGATGTCTTAATCTAAGGTTTGTCCTTTCAGAAGTCTAAAATATGAAGAAATCATACTTAAATGACACTAATCATACTAAACGACAAATGAAAGTTTTTGGGCTGCAGGCTGACCAATTGATTCTTACAGATTTAGGTAAAGCAGCTTAACAAACAAAATAGAAGAGACTCTGTTTAATGTAAAAGGTCAAATTGAAGGTTGTTTTGTATTTAATTTGGGCTCACTCAAAAACAGTGTGATAAATAAAGTTAGGATTGTCACTAAAATGTCATTACAGTGATGCATCTGAAACCCTGAGAAATTTGTTAACAATAAAAAAAGGCGATAAACAAACTTAATCGATTTCAGAATCAGCTGTTTGCTAAGTAGTTATCCAAACATCTGAATCCACACTGACCCAGACTTAATTAATTGCTGGATCACAAATAAGAGTTATCAATTTATAGGTCGGCATGTCAGACAGTAACATTTAACCAAACTTATACGTTTGGGAAAGTTAATCAAATTAGTTTAAGTGATTACCAATGTGACTATTTGAAGAGACAACACAGTTGGAGTGGTGAGAAGTGTAACTGGTCACGTTTATTCACTCCTTTATTTTCTTACCTAGAAACAGGCAGAAGAGATCCACTCCGATCAGTAACTTCCTGCGGCTGTGGTCTTTGCAGTTATTGTTGTTCAGTGAGCTCCCGCCGTTCTTCGTCTCGGCTGCCATACTTTTCTCATAAATCAAACAGCGTTGCATTTAAAACGTGTTGTGTGGTACGAATCAAAGTGAAGGAAGAAGTTGTTAGAAGTTATCGCAATGAGGCATTTACTTTCTACTTTTAAGAGTCCTTAGCAGGAGTAGTCATTCAGCTCTGTGCTGTTAGTTAAGTGTTAGGAGAATCAGCGCATTCAACCTCTACTTCCAAACAATCTCGCTTTCTTCCAACTTCTAACCATCCTTTACTCCTTTCCTCCGGGGTAGTAGAGTCATAAGACAGCCTTCCAAGAAAACCACACCCCCGGCCCCTCCCCTCTCAATTAATGCCATATGGCAGCTCCTTCTCAGGATTATTCCCACACTCACCTCTGGGTGTTGGGGGAGAGACTTACTCAATGCAGCGGTAAGAAGGGGAATTCACAAAGCAAAGTCAGCAGGAAAACAATGGGAAAGACTCAGGGGTGGGAACTTAACTCTCAGACTACAGCTATGTTGTTTGAGATACCTGATATAAAAAACTGGTCCCTTAATTTATTTGCACAACTGGTAAGAAGTATTGCTCTCTGAAAAAGACAAACCGGTGTAACACTGTCTATAGCTGTAAGAAACAAAATTGAAGTAACAAAAATTAAATTATCCCACCAAAGTGATAAAAAAAACATTTGGTGCTAAAAAAAAAGAGATCATATCAGTATCACTTCTCTCAGAAGGTGATTACTAAAAGCATTTGTTTGCAAGTTTTGCAGGAGCTAAACAAAATAATGAGCAAGCTTGTCTTATTCTAATCAAGGAGAGCACAACAGAAATAATTAAAAAAACAAATGTCAATGACAAATATTTATTTGATTGAACTAAGAAAAAGCAAAATACAGTGAAGATTTCCACAAACAAACAAATCTTTAAATATTCAATCCTAAATGTGAGCAGCAAGCTGCTTCATCACTGTCATTTCTTTAAGATAAAGTGCAACAACTCAATTTGTGTTCTACTAAGAGTTATATTGTAGGAACAAGGTGAAAATAAAGTGAAAATAAACAAAATATGAACAAGAAAGTGAAATCAGAACAGTATTAGTCACACCAGCAGCTCTCCGAATTATGTTTCTTTGATCCACTGTGAAAAGTCAAAAATAGATGTCATTACAAATCAGCGTTATGACACATTCTTTAAATCAAATCCAAAAAGTTTGTCTTACAAATATTACCAGCTTTAGTTAATCTGATGATCAGAAGGTGTCGGCGTATAGCGGTGGCGGAGGAAGGAGTTCGAGCTCTGTGAAGTCAACTTCTTGTTCGCTGTTACACAAAACATAGAGACGTCAGTTTCCAAGGAGAATGTGCCAAAGCACCTGCAGAGCTCGGATGTTGGCAAAGAAGCACGCACAAAGCCTGCTGATGGGGATAAAAATAAAAGATCAAACGTCACCAAGCTTCTCTTCCTGATTAGACAGAAACCGTCGACACTTACGGATATGGAGGCTCCTCGACGGCGCACAAAAAGTCTGGAGGAACACAAACACACAGGAATGTTACGGTGTCATTGAACCGTTTTAAATGGGTACTAAAACATGTCTTCAGCTTGAAGAGATTAGATAAGTGTACCCCACGAGTTATTTTCCATTACAGGTGAGACGCCAACCAGTGTAGTGCTTTAAGAGATCTCTAAGTACTCCCCTCTGCTTCACCACTATCAGTGAGAGTGATGCAAGTGGTGACAGAGGAGACATGGAATAACATCAAGTCAGTAAACTTACCCTGTGGCTCAGCACTTTGCATGAAAACAACAGGACATTTGAAAGAAGTTATAAGAAAATAGTGTTTAGTGATGTACAATGTGATAAAATGAGTGAGGTAGAGGATAAGAGAAAACTTTACTTCGTAGGGGTCACTCCCCCGCAGTCATCGATGTCATCGAAGTCGTCTCTGCCGTTTTGGAAGAAGATGGCCAGTTTCTGCAAAGCCTCGTGTCTCGTCCTGAAGGTTAGAAGAAAATGTTACTCTTTCTATAAATATGACTTTTCATATAAATCAATAGCATACAGAGAGACAGAAGTGCCTACACAAAACATAATAATCCACTACAGCAACGCACTGTCAGGATATAATGACTAGTGTTTATCCTCAAGGTGCTGACACTCACTTTCTCCCTGGAGGACTTCAAAGGTCAGAGGTGATGATTACACAGAGAAAGAGTATTTGAAAGGAGTTCAATACATTTCCTAAGAATCCCATTTTCACTGTTTGGCTGAGTTTCTATTAATTATTTCCAAAGAAAAAAAACCTTACAAGAATGTCTGCACATTTCAAGGTCATCAAGTTAAGAGATGTTAGCTGCATTAACTCCTTATTCTCCTTTAAGAGGAACTTAACAGGGAAGTGAGATATCCAGTGTTTGTTAAACACAGACAGATAAAGGCAGATGCTTTTAAAAAAAAAGCTTCAGTTCATTGCAAAGATTGCTGAAGTCAGAGCTTTGTGCAACGCTGGCCTTAGTGTGACTTCTGTTTGAAACAAATAACCACGGCTGCGTCCTCTGACCTCTACAGAAAATATCTTAAAGGCTTTGAGCATCCAAACTCCCACTCACAGGATCAAAGTTCAAAACGCTCACACTGAAAAAGTAACACCAGGTTTAAAAACTTATTTTCATCTAAAGAAAGTTTTGAGTCCTACACCTTAAGCACAAAAAACAGTCTGATTGACAGAAAGTGAACTATTTTAATAACAAATTCAGGTTTTCTCTCAAGCAAACATTTGCTTTTTCAGTCTCTGTTGTGTGCAGAGCGGCTGCCTGCTGTGCTATACAGTGCATGATGACTGACTGTATTCTCAGACTCCTTAAAAAATCTTTATGTATAGCTCACCTTAGGCTCGAGGAGTGGGTTGAAATACTTTTTTAATCTTTAGATACACTGCAGACAAAATGTAAAAAATGGAAGCCCTGGAAAAAAGGCCCTGAGGAGACTTTATAAGTGAGGGTGAAATAGTCTCACTTTTTTTTGCTCGATCATAATCCATGACTTAAAAAGAGATCATCAGCACCAAAATCAGATATTTCTAAATGTTGTTTCTCAGTATCCATGGTCAGGTCGGATTTTCCCAGAAGAACACAGATCAATGTAAGGCACATAAACCAAAAGCACTTTTGCTGGCACTTCAAAGTTAACCAAGTGTTGAAGAAAGATCAGTCCTTTTTTCTTGATTTTAAGGATTTCTTGGATTTGTTTTGTAGTAATGGCGGACACTGGAGCTGGACCGTCAAAAAATTAAAAAGGACAGAAGAGCTGGAGAAAGCTAAACAGAAGAGAAGTAGAGCACAGGCTGGCACTTAAAGGGGACATATCATGCTTGTTTCTCCTTTTCACTATGCCAGACTAGGATGCCTGTAAAGCATTTCTGCCCTCAGTACAAGTCATTTAGTTCCTTCATTTCCCCACATTAGCGTTCTCAACATCCTCATTTTAGGCCATTCTGAAGATCTCGTCGAAACGCTCCGTTTTGAGAATGACCTCCAGTAACCTCACAACGTCACAGCCCTTTGTGCTCTGATTGGTCAGTTCTATCAGAGGGGCGGAGGGGGTAGAACCAGGGGGGGCGGTTTTTGCAGCATGGCAGTATTTACAAAATCGCCATATTGGATGGGGCAGACCGAGCGAGTTTGCTGTTTGCCAAAACTTCACCGTAAGGCATTGATAGCACTAATAAAATGGCAGAGTGTAGGATACGTCCTTTTGTATTGGACCCCGAGTCAGACCCTGCAGCTCAGGAGGAAGAAAATCCATCTCGACACAGATCATCTCAGGACGCTTCAGTGTGGTGAGTCAAACCAGTACTGTAACATGTATAGTTTATACCTTTATACTCGGCTCTTTGTGGGTGTATCCCTTGTGGCGGTTGTGTGACTAACTGACATCACAGAGGAGGAGCTGCTTTATCAGATTACTCCAATAAAAAGAGAGGATCCTTGTGTTGTCACGAAGGTCGAAATCTCAAAGCCAAATGTCAATGACCTATTTTCAGAGGCATCAAATCTTGTTCTAAGATATCAGAAAAAATACAATATCTCATTTTTTTAATTCAGGGGGTGACAAGTCTTGTTTTTAACTTTATTATTTTATATGTAAGTATTAAATCACGGATCAGCATGATATGTCCCCTTTAACTAAGCTACAAACTGAGATTACCAACTTTGTGTCGTCATGTTCCAAATAATAGCGCTATGTAACTACAAATATGGGTAATGTATTACCTTGTCACTTTGTATTTTGTTAAAAAACTGTCTTGAACAAAGAAAACTAGAGTTAAACAGATCTGACATCTGCTCATTTGCTTTAAAACAGACATGTCTTGGCAAGACTCACTTCCTAAGAAAGTGGTTGATAGTGCAGAGCCTCAATTAAGGCCAAAGGTGTCACTGCTGTCAGTGCCAAAAGGTTAGCCCTCAAAGCCTTTTGTGTTTAGTTAAAGCTTGATTCAATAACTTAAATTCTTTCCTTAACACATGTATCATTACTATCATGTTCTCTCTTTTAAATGTTTAATATTTGGGGGAAAAGAATACAGGTTTTTCCATACTTCACGTGTCCAAACTCACTGTCTTCAGAGAGGGGTAGATGTCTAAAGATTTGAGCATGTCAAAGTTTCTGCTCTGACACCTGTGTGTTGAAGACTCACTGTGTGTGTAGGTCCTCCAGGTTGGCATCACTCAGAGTGTGCTGGGCGCTGACATGGCTGCACGCTGTCAGAGTGAACACATAAAGGTTAGAGGGGAGTGAGGAGGGGGCAAGTTATGCAAGGGTAGTAAGACAGAGAAGGGAGGGAGAGGGAGGAAATGGCATGGTAAAAGAGCACATCAAAGGCATGTTTCAGTCTGACATATGTCAGTGCAGAACATAAAACAGCCACTAAACCAGACAGCAGAGAGGGGGAAAGCATTTTCTCTCCACTTCAAAAGAGTTGCATGTAAAACATACTCACACATATCAGACAGTGAGGCCGTCTGCTGGGGAAAGCTATGATGAAGAACACAAAGAAAGGCCATAATTAAATATCGTGTGTGATAAACATTCAGACATAACTTCCAGGTAGGACAGCTCTATTGGTCATTCTCTCAGAATGGAGAGCAAGCCAGTCTTACTAGTTCAGATTGGTGGGTGAGAGGGTCTCGTCTTCACAAGCCCACTCCTCACTGTCATCTGTGACTGTGGGAAAAACAAAAGGGAGTTGGATTTACTGTGATGATGGATGTTCTGCAGCGTAGAAACCAAAGACATCAGTTTACTCGGAGTTCCTTTACAATGCTAAAATAACAAATGACGCTCTAACAGATGACAACTTGTAACATTATTCAGACCAGGCGTCGTATTGTGTGACTCTTTGGCTGTGAGCCAACTTGTGTGCAACTGTTATTCATCAGTCAACAAGATTGTGTGTTATATAAGGAAGTTGTGTGTGTTCTCTCTTTATAAAGCCACAGTGCTTTGTGAGAGGACAGAGGTTACAGACATGAGCAGCTTCATAGAGCTCAGTGTACACAGGCCATGTGTACTTACAACTGCTTGTTAGCACAGGGTGACTGGAAGATCTGAAAAATGAGAAAAGGAGGAAACAGTTATTGATCTTAAGACACTGATGGTTGGATGCAAACTGCTTTTAAGCGAGAAAAAAAACGGTATCAGGGATCAACCTGCTCCCAATGCTGATGGTATCTCCCTCTTGGTTTCCTCCTCGTCCGGCTGCTTGGGCTTTCTTGCCAATTTCAAGCATCTCTTTTATATTTAGCTCCACATTCATGACAGAAATATAACCATCTGCAACACACAGGGCAAAGCAGCTACTGAAACTAATGACGAGATGTGAAAAAGACAGAGCACTGGAGAAGTCAGCACATGCTCTTATTTTGGTTATAAGTCAAATTCTGGTTTTAATTTAACTTCATGTCTTTACTCACACTTGTGGTTTGCGTCTCGAGCCAACCATTTGCCTTTGGGGCAGCTGGTAGTGCGAATGATGCTGACCATGTCCCCGGTCTTCACGGGCAGGTCATTCTTACGAACCTTGCTCGCCACTATCACCTTTGCGTGGTACATGGGCTCCTCTTCACCTGTCACCTGGAAGAGACGAATATCAGTAAAACCCCTGGGAGAGGTGCAAAAGCTTTTTTAAAGCTTACGTTTTTGATTAGTCCAGGAACTGAATAAAAAGTGACTGACCTTGTACTTCTTTTTCATCTCATTTTCCTTCTTCTCTCTTTCTTTTTGCTCCTTTTTCTCCTTCTCCAGTCGCTGCTTCTCCCTCTTCCTCTGCTCTTTAAGGTCTGCAGTGTTGGGGCTCTGGGGTTCTTTTCTAGAAAACAAATTAGACTGCTTGCTGACAAATAAAAACAACATTTTCCCCATTCAACAAGAAACACCTGAAATATAGATGAACCTCAAGACTTAATATATATATTTTTAAAGGGAAAATGGATAAGCCTGGAACAATCGATTTCGTTTTCACCGCAGGGGAGAATAAAGAGGTTTTGTGTACCATACCTGAGGACATGGTTGTGAGTTGAATGAGCATGTTCTGCAGCCACAGCCGTCCTGATGGAGAACAACAATCAGAGAAAAATCAGTGCCTGCCCTCCAGGAGGTAAAAACAAACGTCGAGGATGAAACACAGGACTTTTGTGTTTGAAAGGAGAAAGGCATACCAGGGATTCTTCGGCCACATGTGAAGACACGCCTCCTCCTTCTTGAAATAAACACAGAAAATTCATAATTAACCACAGATTGTGAGGGGAGCAGATTTTTTCAATAATGCAGAATCCTCCTTATAATTTCAGAAACTGGGGAAATGTGTTACCGTAGGAAGGTTCTCTGCATATGGATCTGTTAAAACAGGTTAAAAAAGTTAAAGACAAATAAAGATCTTCAAAAGATATACTTAGGCTATGTTAAAACTACACAATTTAAAAGATTCTTACTCTTCAGACTCCCTTTTCCTTTACGGAGATTCTGGCTCAAGATAAACTTGTTGAGATTCTCCACATCCTCATAGACGTTGTCACACGCCTCAAAGTAACCCTGCTGTGGATTTGCACTAGAGGAGAACAAAACAAGTAATTTGTACCAAAATGATATACATTACACTTGAAAATTTACCAAAAATTAATGCTGGGTACCTTGGTTGTGGTTTAGCCTCATTTAATGCTAAGGGGTTACTGCTGGTTGTGTCCTCTGCAGCACAGTCACACTCAGCAGCTCCAACATCAGCTTCATCAGCTTGAGAGGTTGACAGTGGCTCCACGCTCACCTCCTCACTCTGGGACCACTGCTCTGGTTCAGCAGGCTCTGGGAACTCAGAGAGGTTTATTGGTTCAGGGAAAGAAGCTGGATCAAGAGGAATTAGGTCTTGATTGCCAAGGTTCAGATCTTGGAAGTTGTTGTACATAAGGGGCTCTGCTGGACCACACTCTGCCAAGTCAGGTTGCGGGTCTTCAAAATCTGCGACCTCTGGCACAGGAAGTTCAGTGCTGACAAAGTCTAAGGTCTCTAGCTCCAGTGCACCAATGTCAACAACTTCCTCCTCTGCTGTGTCAACCTCTGAATTATCGAAGTCTGGAAACTCTGGAGCATCCAGCACAGGGTTGGGGATGGACTCTGGCTCATCGCTTGGTGCTTGGCAGAGATCTGCTGACACCTCTATAATAAGAAACCAAAATCAGTTTTAAACAGATGTTCAGCCTTGCCACAAATAAGTGTAATGTAAACTGCAGAGCGGATAACACACGGCCACTGATGTCCAAGGAAAATACAGCTTTTTTCCCATTATATTATCTGGTCTGTGGCCACAAAGGGGGAAAACAAATGTCAAATACAGTGCAGCTATGTAAATAAAAGACGGTTATTTTGTCATACCATTAACAGAGGATTTGAGATAAGCACTCAGATCCACCAGAGGAGGTCTGGGAGGCTTAGGTGGGGCTAAACCCAGTGTCCACAAGTCAGGCATGGGCTTCTTAGAAGGGGCAGAGGGTGAGTGAGGTTCAGCAGTTCTGACAGACGGTACCTCAGCTTTATTTCTGCCAAACTGCTTATTCAGTGGAGACTCTAGTTTTTGGGAAATAGAAATATGATAAATCACACATAAACAAACAGCATGAGGTGTCAGGTTGTCTGAAACAGTAAATCACTGAATGTAACTTACTTCGAGTAGAGTTCTTAGCTTTGAAGAAAGGCCGGGCTGAAATACAAGCCAGGTGTGGGAGACACCCTGCTGGAGGTAAGGACAGCTCAGGCTCAGCACTTTGAGTGGGTTTTGGCGGTGAGGGGAATGTTTTATCTCTTGAAACATCATCAGGGGAACGCAGACTTTTGGATTTTGCAGAGATCAACATCTGCCTGCGTGAAAACTTCTTCTTAGCCCTCTCCAAGGTGCTAATGATTTTGCTGTCTGAATCAACACTTGTCTCTGCAGGAGGAGGGGTGAGTGGAATATCTGGACTGGAGAGGGGGAACTCTGTGGCTGATTGGTCACTATGCAGAGAAACCCTGTCCTCTGCGGTTTGTTTTTCCAAAGAGGGCAACTCGCCGGGAGCACTGGCAGGTCTGGTGGTCAAATCAGCATATGTAGGTTCTTCTCCATTTTCTGCACTGACTTTTGATGCTTTGGCTGACTTGAAAGGAAGCAGCAATCCTTTCTTCTTCATTTTAGTGTGTGGTAGGGCATCTTTTCCTGGCTCTGGGTCCTTTTTGGCTGGTGGTTCTACCCTCTGCTCTTTCACAGGCAGGGCAGGAAGCACCAGAGGCATGTGTCTGTCTTTGAGGGACTGCCTTGTTGTGTTGTCTCCATTAGCAGGCTGAGATGAGGGGGAGGTCTGAGGCTGTGGTGGGAAGGAAATTGGTCGCTTGCCTCCAGATGACCGCAGCCCATTTCTGAAGATGACCCGGGGAGCTTGTGTCTTGTTTTCAACAGCAGTATTAATACTGCTGACCACAGAGCTGCAGTGACCGCCAGAAGGAAGAAGGTGTTTGGGCTTCTCTGCAACAGCTGGTCTGCTGGTTTTCGACTGAGCCAGCAGGGCCTCTTCCTGAAACTTAGCCCTCAAAGCTTTGAAGTTGATCAGTCCCTCCAAAAATGAAAAGAGTGAGCAGAAAATTTACAAATCATTACCAGACAACTCTCTCAAGGGTTTTTCATAAAAAAGGCTGTCACACAACCATGAAAGGTTTGATTTACCAAAGTCAAAGAGCTCACCTGCTCTGATTCTAAATAGTGATTAAAACTAAGTGATGAAAACCTGGAAAACAGATGGTTTTGTAATGAAATCTTTGACCTGCAGCAAACTGTTGGCTTGTTTCACAGTCTGGAATAGATTTGAAGTCAATATTTTCCAGATAAAGGCTTTCAGTTGGGTTTGAACAAGATACTCGAAAACTTTAGCATAGATTTTACTAGTCTGATGAGCAACATCAGTTTTTAGCTATCAAATAAAGCAATTAATGACTTTTTATATATCTATATCTATCTATCTATCTATCTATCTATCTATATATATATATATATATATATATATATATATATATATATATATATATATATATATATATATATATATATATATATCAAATGCATTCTGCATTCCTCACAATATTTTTCATACTCGCACAAAGATCCTCACAAATTCACGAAAATAAGTTGGATTTGTTCAAACAAACAGCCGATTTTTTTTTAGCTCCCTAACTTGATTTTAGGGTTAAGCTGGAATGAGCTCATGGAGGTTTTCAATCAGTTTTAGAAACAATAATTTTACCCCACAATTAAAAAACTGTTTTGACAGTTGAGACGTAATCTTTTACTATACAAATTAACGCATAAAGCAATTAAAATTCACTGAAATTGGGACAACAGCTAGCAAACAACATGTTAGTGAGGCACCTCGAAACAAGCTAGCCTCTCCTCCAACAGTCCTCGAGCTTTTGAAATTTGAGGAGAAAATTCAAGTTACCTCATCCATTGTGACTCGTTTTGTGCTTCACTCTTCAGGTTTGATCATTTGAGAAGCGGTATGAGCCTGAAACAAAAAGAAAACTCACAGCTACACTGAGTTAGTCCAACAGACTGTTTATGCTAAAACAATCAATTTGAAAGCGCCGCCGCCGCGTGAGAGACGTAGGACGCGCCTACGTGCTGCGCGTGACCTGGTAACGTACACGGTCACGTGTGATAGTCAAAATATAGGCGTCACAATCAGAACTGCTGTTGCGTAGAGGCTCGAAAAAAATAAAGGAAACAAAATACATTTTTTCGAAAAAACTTTCAACAACAATTTGCTTATACTACGACTGTTATTTCTACGAGAACTGCTGAAAACAATGTATTTTTTTCCGGCAGAAAACTGCATTTTTAATTTTCAAGTTTAATTAATCTTTTCTGATAACGGCTTATGTGTGTACTTGAGCAACACATTCGCCCTGATGAGTTTTTTTTTCCTGACGGGAAATTGGGCTTGAAAATCATTGAAGAAAAAAGTTCCAATATGTTGTAAGAGCATGTGTTTACTTTGGATGAATCATTCACTGTGGTGGTCACGGCTGCAGTTGCAGAAGTCCCCACAGGAAAACTGTTTTTTTTTTGGTTAAATTGTTTTTCTTATTGAGGAATAGCTTCTGATTTTTCTATGGAGTTATTTATGCATTTACCTCTGATCTCTTGTTGGCTGTATCTGTTAATCTCTCAAAGCCCAAATGTGGATGCATCCAGGAGGCCATGGACAACTGCTGATAACAGGTGCTGTATTCCTTGCTTCACTACCTCTTATTTTCCCTTGATAACGTCTCAGTAGCTGTTATTTAATACATCCTATACCCCACGGGTATTGGAGGGAGAACAGGGATGATAAATAGCTTTTTTTTTTGCATGACGCAGTGAGGCTGGTACCAGGAGAATCAGAGCTGTAAACAGACCGATTTCTATCAACTGCAAGCTGGGGCCATGGTCTGCCTGGACTCCATGTAATGCCTGCACAGACAAAAAGGTAACTGTGTATTTTTTCATCTTAGTTCATTGAAAATATTTTAAAAGACTCTATTGAGTGGACTAAAACTAGAAAAGTCCCCCCAAAACATGTTTAAGCTAGACAGTCTTTTTGCTTGGAAGCTTAGCTCAGTACATTATAGATAAGTCAAACAGTGGGTACAAAGGGAGTAATGATTACACGTATTCAGCTCATCTGTTCCAGTGGGATCAATAACGGTGGGCTCTGATAAATAAAGATACATTTTCTGTCCTTTGTATGTGGCTTGGAAGATATGCGGTAAATACAGAAAAATATAGCCTTTGGGGCCTGTGTCCACTGATGACATATTCATGACTGTCCAAAACCTCATATTAGCGTCTTATCTGGGTCCATATTTTTCTGAAGTTTAGGAGTCGTGAATTAGTTTTGCTTCCAAAGTTATTATTTAGTTTGGTTTAAAATGTCACTCAGCTTCAATACTTACTTAGCATCGCTCATCTCCAGATGGTACAGAATGCAGCTGTGGGTCTTTTAACCGGCACACATAAATATGACAATATTTCCCCCCTCTTGAGCTCACTTCACTGGTTGCCCAAACAATAAAGGGTTAATTTTAAAATTCTTTTATTTGATTTTATCTCTCAGTGGTCTTGCCCCACCCTATCTCTTTGAGCTTCTACACCCATACACACCCACTTGTTCTCCCTGGTCAGCTGATAAGCTGCTCCTAAAAAGTGCTGAAGACAAGCCGAAGCTCAGAAGGGACTGCACGTTTACACGGCTCTAAAACTTTTGAATGAGTTACCACAGCTTGTCAAATAAGTCTCTTCTCTTCCTATTTTCAAATCTCATCTTAAAAGCCATCTCTTTTATCTGGCCTTTGACACACAGTTGTCGACTTTAAAGGAAATAGTTTGTGGAGATGGTTTTGTACATTGTATGCTGAGTGCTTATACAAAAAAAAATGCAATGGTTTCATGCATAAAGTAGGTGTCACCAGTGCAAAAAAAAAAAACAAAACAAAAAACAAACAAACAAAAAACACTGTCAGTGGTAACAGGCCCTTCATATGTTGGTTCACTGGTTCCACAGAATGTATGTTGGCATTCAGGCATTCAGAAAGTTATATCAGGCCTGGTCTTACCACAGTATTAATGAAAATGCTATTTACCTTGCAGCACGAAACAATGTATCAGGAAAAATGGGTTAAATTTGATGAGACATCTCAGCTCAAACTCTTTTTAAAATTTGTTTTAGTTTCGTTTCCGATACTTGGAGAAGCCATCACAGTTTGGTGGCTCAGACTGCTATGAAACACAATGGGATCAGCTGATATGTCCAACAGCAACCACAGAGTGTCTGGTTCCAGATTACTGTGGAGAAGATTTCACCTGCAAAGAGACGGGCAAGTCCTAACGTTAAACTCTCTAATCAAACATAATGTTTTAGATGTTGTATGTGCATGGACATTTAGAATAGCTGTGTGTGAAAGTATTTCTCTGTCTCTTTAGGGCGGTGCATTAGCCAGTCCCTGCGCTGTAATGGAGAGTCTGACTGTGACGACTTTTCGGATGAAGATAACTGTGAAGACTTCAACCAGAGAGATGACATATGCTCCACCTTCATGCCAATTCCTGGAGCAGGACGTGGCACCCAGGGGTTAATACTTCTATTGACATACACTGGATACAAACACAGAGAAACTCAGCAGTTCCACAATCATGCAGCAAAGTACTTTAAATATTTTTTTGTTTGTTTAGATACCATGCCTTGATTAACGACTTTGTAGATCATGTACTGGACTCAAAGTACTTTGGAGGAAAGTGTGAATACGTCTACAATGGTGAGTGGAGAAAATTCACCTATGACTCATTTTGTGAGAACCTGCATTACAATGAAGAAGAGAAGAACTACAGAAAACCCTACAACTATCATGCCTACCGCTTCGTGGTATGTAATTGCAACAGTGTTTTTCACCTCCTGGTGTAACTCAGTTAATTGGCTACAAGAGCAGATACTATCTTTTACATAAAGATATTCTGACATCAAGTTTTACTTGTTACAGGCTGAAGCTACTTCAGAGGGCTCTCATGAATATTATGAGGATATGGCCAGTCTGCTGCGGGCAAGGAAATCAATGTCATCAGGCAGCTCTGGATTCACTGTAGGGGTGTATTACGTGGAGGCTGGAGTAAAAGCGAGTGCTGAATCTGAGTTCCTCAAGAACATAACTCAGTATAAAAGCCAGGTATGGAAAATCTGAAATGTTCACAAGCTTCAAGTTAGTTTAGGTATGTGTGAGAGGAAACAAAAGAAAACAGCAAATTTGAGTCCTTCCAAAATCGACAAAATATTGAAATGTTCTCCACAGCACCTTTCAAACATTTTTATTTTAAATCACAGCACCATAATTTTACAAATAGTCAAGATTTTCCAGTTTCTTTTCTGGATACTGTGACAGCCAGCAGAGACCTCATGAAAAAAAAAAGGTTTTCCTTTAGAAAGTTGGCTTACACAAATTATTAACATTTCCCCTTTTCTGAACTATCAGCTCACTTTTGTACACTTAAAAAAAACAGTAAGCAAGTATTTAATTATACTGGCTGAATGCACTGTTTATCCATATCACAAGCCTTTGTTAGCCAAGTATGGAATAGCGTATGTTGAACTTTGCTTTGCGGCAGGGTCACACTCACCCTGTTGGTATTCAACTTTGCATAAACTCTACGAAACCACACAGCTTCCAATTATAGACGCACTATAATGGTTTGAAGTTGCTTTCGTTGGTATAAATATGATTTCTTCTTCGTTAAAAAGTGTCGACTCTTCCATGGCCTAAGACTTGTATCATCCTCCTTGCAGCACAGATCAATACCAAATTAAACATTTCCATTAAGGGTCATGTCAGTGAGGGTGAAAGGGACTTGTAGAGGATTATTTATGTCATCATTTTTGTAGTAATTCAGCCCTTTTTCTTAGACCAGTTGACCCATCTTAAAACATGAATGCGGCAAATGCCATAACTTTTTACGCTGATGCAACAGAGGTCTCTAGAAGCAAAATGGTTAATGCAGGCACTACAAATAACAACAAACCCCCTACGATACAGTTAGGTTGTTTCTGGTGTTGCCTGCTATTATAGAGTATGAACCAATCAGAATCAAGTATTTAACGCAGCTTATTGATTGACAAACAAGTGTTAGTATAAGTTTCCCTTGAAACCCTTTTTGAGCCTCTGAACCCAAAACATTTCTATAAACACTTTTTGATATGTTCACAGGAACTCGGATTTGTAAGGCTTAGGTCCAAAGTGCAAACAGCTCACTTCAAAATGAGGAGTGATAAGCTGATGCTCCATGAAGACTTGTACATGTCCCTCATGGATCTCCCTGAGCAGTACGACTTTGGGATGTACGCCCGTTTCTTCAACACATTTGGCACCCATTATGTCACAGAGGGAACCATGGGAGGAACCCTTGAATATGTTGTGGTTGTCAACAAAACCTCCATGGCAGAATCAAGTACTGAGGCATTTTCTGTTTGATCATCATTTTAACGTGGTAGTGTAAGGCAATGTCATTTTAAATTCTTTTCTTCTGCTTTCACAGACATGAGGGGCGAACAAGCTGGTAGTTGCTTTGGTGGCTCAATTGGTTTGAATATTCCCCTCGGCTCTTCTGCAACAGTAGGAGGGAAAGTTGAAGGTGAAACGTGCAGTAAAGCAGGGTCGTTTGATAAAGGTGAGAAACACAGTCACTCTTGCTTTTGTAACATTCAACCATAATGTATGCTGCCGTTTTGAGCGGTCATTTTTCCTTCCCTTCAAATGCAGCAAGCACTTCCAGTTCAGGTGTGATTGAGGACATTGTAACTCTGGTGAAGGGAGGGATTTTAGAAAGCAGCAGTGGTGTGGCAGCAATCAGAAACCCTGAAACCTACAGGAGGTGGGGGGCATCCCTCAAATACAACCCGACAGTCATCGACTATGAGGTAACTCACTGAAAGAAACAATGCATGGTTTACAGATGTGAACATAGCCTAAACAAAATGGATGTGTCTCACTTTGGTGGTTGATCGCTGATCAACACGACACCAGGGGCTCAATCTAACACTGTTATTTCACTAAATATGAATGTAGTAATTTAATGCTTCAGAAAGATGTGACTATCAAATTGAGGGGCTCTCCTTCCTGTTGGTGTTCTTTTGCATTCCATAGAGTCGTCCCCTGCTGGCAGTTAGGTTAAAGCTGCTTCTGCACTGGCCTTTGCATTAACACTGTGTTATACAGTTAGGAAGACAGTTCTCTGTTTGACGTAGGCTACTACTCTCTTTGCAGGTATGGTTGTCTGCTTCACTTTTTATCTTTTTTTTCTCTTTCTGTCTTCAGATAATGCCGATTTATGAGATGGTGCGCCTCAGCACAGCAGCTAACCATGTAGGAACAAGACTGGCCAACATGCAAAGAGCATGGGACGAGTATCTTCAGGAGTTTGACTCCTGCCGCTGCGCCCCCTGCAGGCACAATGGTATCCCTTTTCTCAAAGGTACCTCTTGTAAGTGCATCTGCAAGTCAGGTTACCAAGGAGATGCCTGTGAGGAGACTCTGCGAAGAGGTGAGTCATTGGTGGCAAATCCAATTTATCTGTCATTGTACAAGGATAAAGAATTTCCCTGACAGCACCTGTTGGGTTTGCTTATTAAAAAGGGTGGAATCATCTGCATCAGACTGTAAATACAGCAGGCCTCTCTGCTGGGCCTGAGAAACCTCTAGAAACTACTATTCCAGGCCATGAGAAGAAACATTTTGTGGTTTTAAGAGAACAGAAACCAATGAACTTGTTTGACGCTATATCATACTTCCAGTCCAAGCGGCAACCTCCATTCTAAGAATATGAGACAATGCGGTGGTGCTACAATCTGCTGTTTCTTGAGTGTTTGCTTGAGGCTGGCTCCGGAAATACCGGAAGTCACATACACACCAAGTCAAAAAAAGCCATTTTCAAAGCAGAAATTAACCTATTAACAGCCTGGTTTAAAAAACGTCTCCTGTCTGAGTCGCTAATTTTACTATCAGCACCCACTTTACGGGGAGTGAATTTTTTTCTAACTCGGCTTTTCAGAGGATATTAAGATCCCCCAATAAGAGGCACAGCTGAGGGTCACGTGACCGACAGGTGCCCTATGGCTATAGGCTAAGCCCTTGCCACTACCAATATGGCCGCTATAGCCAATGTGCCTCATTTTCTGTTTCAGAAACAGACGGGTGACGTCGGCGAGACTACATCAATGTTTTATACAGTCTATGTTCCGGTCATAGAGTTAGCCTTTGTTGCAAGGCTATAAGCTAACAGGCTATAAGCTATAAGGCTGTAAGCTGTAGCTTCAAATAAATGGCGCAGGTAGGACAAGGTCTAACATTAAACACATTATTGACCAAAGTCACTGGTGCATTCAGTTACTTTCCAAATTTGCTAGTAACTTCATTTCAAACACGTTTATTATTTGTCTGTGTGGAAAAAATGAAATTTTGACTTTTTCCTTGGTTGAAAGAACAATTTCTTTTTTGAGTGTGCAGACGTCCCCTATTCTGACTGTATTATTGTACTTACAACCCACCTGATTCTACCTTACAGACACTAAAACAGACGGTTCATGGTCGTGCTGGGGGCCCTGGTCATCCTGTGCATCAGGTACAAAATCTCGCACCAGAACCTGTGATCATCCTGCACCTGATGGAGGTGGCGCACCCTGTCTTGGCACCTCCTCTCAGAACCACCGCTGTTAAGGCCTGCCGCGAATCATCAGTGCAATCTGCTGAGAGATTCTTTAACATCCTTTCCACTTTTTGCTTGAAAATGAGAAAAATATTTGACCTTTATCAAGACGCACTATATGATAAACTACAGACTGCATTCTTTCAAAGACTGAATAAATGTGAGGACATTACTCAAAGTTTTTGTGAGAGTCTTTGTGTCTGAACTTTTTGTAAGAATTAAAAACTATCAGTTTTAGAGATCAATGTTATTTTTGACATTTCTTAAATATTCTTCTTTTTTTGCTTTAAAGGGGAAGAATAAAGAGGATCTTTCTTACAAGTAAATGTAAAAGTTATTATCTGACTGCTATATTAAGCAGGAGTCTTTATAAAACCTGTTTTTATAGTGACTAGGATTCATAGTGCAGGGCAGCATGAAGACACACCACACACTGAAATATTTTCAAGGTTTTTCCTTTATTAAATGTTTATTTCAAGGTTGACATCAGGGCTGGTGTTTTAAAAGCATGAAGTGGACTCTTGTTGCAGTCCTCGACAGGTCATGCCTCCATTACTGGGTGCAGGGTTGTTACACTGTCGACTCCTGCTCATTGTGCTTCCACTGCAGGACGACCATGAGCCCCAGCAGCTCCAGCTGCCATCTATGGCAATATCTGCCGGAAAATGACCAAATTGTGTTGTTTACAAATGTCTGAAGTGGTTAAAGAAAATGTTTTGTGTCCACTGTTGTTAAATTCTTGGATAAAAAGCTCTAACCTTTTCGCCTCTGAGTGATCTCACAACCTCGTCCACTGTAGCCAAGAGGACACACACAGTCACACCTGGTGCCTGTTGATGGATAAAAATATGTTATTTTGACATTTTCAATCATCACTTTTATCATTACTGCTAATGTCATCTTAATTGGGGTCACTTTCTTTTTTATTATTTGTGAAACAAATGACAGCTTTTAGCTTACTGGGAATAAAAACAATGGCTGGAGTAATTTTATGATTTTTAAAAGACAAGACTTGGTAAATTATGAAGAACCAACAAGACTTAGGTACAAAACATGTCCAAATTACTCCTTTTACACACACAAAACACAAATCATCATCAACTTATTCTTTTTCAACAAGAAACATGGAAGAACATGAGGGAAGACAAAGTGCATCTTTGCCTTCCCTCAGATTGATCTGGCTCAAAAGAGGTCTGAGACAACCAAAAATAACTCTTTTTATCGTCAGAATTTTGCTATTGATTTCTGTGGAGATGGAAAAGGACTTTCCCTCAAGTAGCTCAATAGCATGAACCTAAGGAAGAAGGCGTATGAAAGATACTTAAAACATTTTTTGTTGGTAATTGATGAGGTACCTCTCAAGACAGCCACACCGTTGTTGAGGCAGGGAGCACATCGACATGAATCCGCCTCTGTCAGGTACTCTGACAGCGCTCTCTTCAGGTTTCTTTTCAGGGTGGCATGATGGGAGAAGTCTCTGGAGGTCACCAGCTCATACAGAGGCTTAGTCTGATGCATAAAACATGTCATTATTACAGAACTAGGTCCTCTCCATTGTTCATGTTTCTTTGTTTCACACTGAGCTCAATGAAATCTTGTGTGTGTTGGATCAAAGCAGCCTGTGTATTTGGCACAGCTGGCATCTTTTGCTGATTTCCTTCCAAATTGCTATTGACCAGCCTGGCTGTACTTTGCCCCTTTGTAATTCTGCTAATCTGGGTACAAACCCCCTGACCCATTCCTGTGTTTTTTGTATCAATTATCTGGGTCAAACTCCTCATAAATAGTTTTGTTACAGCTACAAGAAGAGAATGTGAAATTAACAGGGAAGGATGAAATTCAAGAAATGTTAGAAGAAAACCAAATCATGCAAAAAAGAAACTAAAACTGATAAGGACAAATGAGGTTACAGAGAAACTTACCGTTCTTCGGAGGAAGTCAGGGTTAAAACGCACGCCCTCACCCCACAGACCCATCAGCTTTGGAGTTGGAAGTTTTTTGGACACTAAAGCAGTAATGGATTCACTGCTTCCACCCCTCACAACTGCAACAAAGTCCTCTACCATGCTGCCATGTGCTGTATCCGCTGTGGGACGATACCGTGACCTCAGAGTTTCAGAATCAGTTCCTGTGTTTAAAAAAACTAATTCTGAATGAACACACAACCATACCTCCCATCTCATTCAGCAGGCCGTTGCAGGATCCTCCACTAACTCCCGCAGATACATAAACACCATATATGTTGGCTCCAACCTTTAGGCCTGCCTGAGTACAGCGCTTGTAGTCCTCCAAAGAATAGTCTTGAAGAGAAATGAAATACAGTGATTGCTCACAGGCCCCTCTCCTCTGGAATAACAGGGTGAAGTGTGATGAGATATCTGAAGTTGTAATCTGATGCCACATAAATCCAAATTGGTTTACTGAGACTGACTGAGGTGAACCACTTTGCTACATTACCTGTCTTCTCCAGCTTCTCCTTGTTCAGGATGATGGTGTGCTCATAGTCCCCTCCCAGCGCTGCCTCTGTGACGTAATGGGTGCCATAGTCTCTGTAGATCTGTCTGTATTCCCCGTAAGCATAGGACTGAGGCAAGGCGCGCAGCCGCTGCAGAAAATCTGGATGAAGCATCAAACCCTCTGACTTTAACATGTACTGGGCCAGCTCCAGCTCTGCTTTGGCTCTCACAAAGCTGTTGGTCTGAGGAATGGGAATTTGCAGAATGTTTATATAGATCACTGTTGTGGTAATTTTCAATTTAAAAAATGTCTGCTTGGTTTATTAAATCAGCAGATTCTCCAAAGTTCGGGACTAAAATCTCACCGTGCCGGAAGCACGGCGAATCTTCTTGACTGACTTGGTGTATTTGGCATCGTTGAAGTTGAAGCCAAATTCCATAACACCAGGAACTGAAAACCCAAAAGACACACTGACTTGAACTGAACGCTCCCTCATGGTGTAGTCCATGTAGTCTGAGTAGGATTCAAAGGACTGCAGGGTGAAGTCATATGAGCCTCTCGTCTGTAAATACGAAGAAACACAACTTATTGCGCAAATAATGACGATAAAATGCCTACCCAACATAAAAAAAACAGACCCAAGAATTACATGATTAATAAGACAAATATGATATTTACGGTTTAGATTTAAGTCTCATAAGATAAAAAAAGCCTGTATCAGTTTAAGCTACTTGTATTTTAATTTTCACTTTTTAACTGTGCTAAGTAGTGTACCATAAATAGATAAAATTATTTTTAGGCTTCCACACCTAAGAAAAAAAAAGAAACAAAAAAGATGAAAAAAACTGGTGTATTTCTTCTGTTTTTTTCCCCTTTTTTTTCTCTTTAAGTCTTTTAGGTTTAAATATTAGAAAGTGCATCAATTTCCAAAATTTTGCCGCCTAAAATTTTTTCGTGTCCCCAGATTTATTCTGTGGAATGACATCAACAAATTACAGCCACTAGTTGCAATTTAAAAATTAACTTTATGAGGTAATAAAGAAGAAAGTAGAAAAAAAAATCTCCCACTCAAAGTCTATACTTTAACACACATGTTGGATAATTTCACCTGTAGAGTGTACTGTTCGAGGTTGTATGGCTTTCTGAATGGGACGTCCTGGATAAAGTGTGGCATGCAGCTGCCGGCGTAGTATCTGTTATCAAGTACCACTCCCTCCAGCTTACTGTTCAAGATGTTAATCCTGAAAAACGTGTAACGACATCCGCATTTAACGGTTAGGAGATTAATTTAAGAGATTAATTTAAGAGGCACAAGGTCTGACTCGCCAAAGGATGACTCACCCTTTGGCAAGATTTTCAATTCCCCAATACTCTTCTGTCTTCTGCCTGCAAGGCTTGGCAGTCTTTTTACAGCCGGCTTCATCTGACATGTCCCCGCAGTCATCCTCACCACTGCACTGCAGAGTTCTGTGAATACAGCGACCTGGAGGAGAGCAGAAGTGTCTGCAGCATTTAGTTTAAGTCTATCACCAAAAATAGAGACTATTTGAAAAAACATTTCAGCAATTTTACACATGCAAGTTCCTATAACTACAGCAACATCAGCTACGGTAAATTTAACTAAGAAGCAGTGATATTATTTAGCAGCTAGCCAAGTTCTGTCAAAATGATTTGATTGGACAAGTTGCAGACTAAAATGAACACCTGTGGAAAATACTTTTTAATCTTTGCTCCAGAGATTTCATTTGCCTGTTGTTCAAAAGAACTGCTAGCTATCCCATCTACTTTTAAATCTTTGTTATGCTAGGCTATCAGCTGCTACTCAGGCTTCATGCTGGGCCTCCTGACATGACATGCCAATTTCTCTGCAGTATAAGAAAGTAAGTGTGTTTAGCTTAAGAGTCCAATGATGATTCCATATAGAAAAGCTCTTTAATATGTAAAGTAAAATCTTCTTCTGGAAATGAAGATGACTCACATACCTTGAATACAGTCATTAACATTTTTCAGTCAGTGTTGCTGCTGCATGTTTAAAAATGTAAGATGTCGCATGAATCTATTTTTTTGAAAATAAGAGAGCAGTGTAAAGAGGAATGGATGTACCTGTTTGGGCACAGAGAAATCCCTCACATACAGGTACATTGTCACAGGTGTAGCGGGCTGGAACATCGCAGGCCTCCTCCTGCCGACCGTGGAAATTGCACGGCTGTCCTCCAAACTGAGATGGTTGCTCCAGTTTGGCAAAGCGAAACTGAATGGTCGAGAGAGACAAACACATAAACGGTCAGTGAAACACAGAGGAAGGCTCGCCACTACCCAATAAAAGTGGTGGAAGAGCTCGGAAACTGCCCCGGGGAACTATAACAGCCGTAATCCCATTAGAGGGCTGTTTTCACTTTGTCATGTCAAGGTTATTAATCCCCCCTTCTTGTAAAGTGGATGAGATGGAGCGCTGAAGTACATCAGCTGAAAGCCTTGCCAGCAGAGGAACTCTTTACCTCAGAAATACAGCCCACTAGGGTCACAATGTTGAGTGTCTCCCACTGCTGAATTTTTATCATTTCTCAATCCTAGTGCTACTTGAAGTATTTGTAAATGGAAATAAAACTTAAACCATGTCTATTTTTATCAAAAGTAATTGTTGTTGTCAATTGTTTGGTTGGATTTTTCCAGTGATTGGGTTACCCTGCACAGTTTTTAACCTAGTCATAAATATCATTTTACATGTAGTTCTCAGGTTAAAAAAAAGTAATTTTGTATATGTAGACCACCAACATCAGCGAGCTTAGCATTCTTCATCTTCTACTTTAATCTTTTCCATTTAGGGTGGCCACAGCGGCTCACTTAGTCTGTTATCCTTGGTTCGCTATCTTTAATATGGTAAAGTTTTACATTGGATACCATTCCTGTTACAACCAGAGACTGTAAAAATAATAGATGTCATCTTGCTCTGCTCGAAGAGAGGTCGCCACGAAAACTGCCCCCCCCTGATGCCTGGCTGCAGTATAAGTTAAAGAATCTGACTCTCCAGCCATTCCAGATGGGCTGTGGTCAAACTTAAAAAAAAAAAATAATAATACACCTCATAGAAATGTTTCTCACATCCGATTGTTGTGGTGGCTTGGAGATATAATTTGGCTGTCTTGTATTCAGGTCCTCTTTTTCCTGAAAAGTTTTGTTTTCATTAGTTATACGAGGTTAAAAACAAGGCTTTACGTCACATTTAACAATGATTGACAGCTGCTGTTCTTGTGTATTAATTTCGAGGATTGTAAAATATGTCAGGAGGTAGAGTCAAGAAGTGGTTAGACTCTTGAAAAAAAAAATATATATAAATATATATATTTTTGTTACCCAGCTCCACTCAGATTCTCCCAGAATCCCTCACAGTCTCTACAGCGCAGACTCTGGCTGCACAACTGCTTCAATGGCTGCGCCTGTGGCAGGGGTATTTTTGCTTCAAACCGTACAATGATAAATGGCGAAGCCACACTGTCCACTCTATATACAGTCCATGGTTACAACACTGCCCAGTTATCCGGGCTTGGGACAGGCACTAGTGGCTGGCTTAGTCAGCCTAGTATAAAGACTGAAAAAAGGCACATTTGTTAATATTGAAAAGTCCAAAAAAAAAAAAAAAAAAAAAAAACCTCGGCCAGCTATTTTTGAATTGGGATAAATTTTTCAGGTGACACCATTTAGAAAATTGGGCAGTTCTTTCTAAAAATTATAATTAATATTACTTTTTTTGTTTTTAAAAAACAACCTCTAACTATTAATTATGAGTTAATTGGCTTAAGATGGATATAATTTTTGACAAAGCTAAGCTAACTGTTTCTGCATTGTCTTTTTTAAGTTTTGTCCCAAGAGTCCCAAAAATATATCTGTGCCACATAAAGTTGGCTCCCCATTCTTCTTTGAAAATTAAATAATAAATATTGTATTTTGTTTGGATAACCTTTTTTTTCTTCACTCCATGATGGTCTAGGTGCTGATTCAGGGGTTCTCCAGAACATTTAAATCACTGACCATGTTAAACATTTAGCATATGTTTGCCCCTTTTCCAGACAGAACAAGCTGGGCTTGTATTAGCTGGTAGATTCATAGCGCTGCAACAATATTTTTGATCATTAGCTCATTTGCTCATAATGTCTAGCACACACCAGACTGCCATCAACCAATAAAATCCATGTAGATGTAAAGAGACTCTTTGACTGCTCTTCACTCTTACTTATCCACATGGATATCAGTTTTCAGCCACTCGCCTATCATGACCCAGATCTGCTCTTTGCATGGTATTTTTAGACTTTATCCCATGTGTGTTGAAGCTGCACCCCCCAAACCTAATCGTGCATTGTAGCTGTAAAGCCCCCCAGGCCCATCATCACCTGTCAGGTATTATTACACTCACTCGTTTTTTCTGACATATGTCGCAGCGTGACCATGAGCTCCACTCTGACAGAACACAGTCCACGGGATGAACTACAACCTGATCGCCCGCTGATCGAGCTTCACGAACGATTAGTTCTTCTTTGTTCACTGCTGCGACTTGACTGTGACAGACAGATGAAATCAGATCAAAACAAATCAAGAGACATCAAGAGACGATTTTTAAATCTTTGAGTGCTAAAAGGCTTTGAGATTGTTGCTACAAAAGACCAGAATGACAGGGATCAGCATGTTTTCAGGGGAGGTGTTGTATGAATTAACCCCAATGGAAATTGGGCTCAACAGTTGAGGGAATAACTGTGAACAATTTGTTGAATGGATAATAAAAGTCCTACCTTAACAGCGCTGAGATCAAAGTAACACAAAGTACGAGACACTGCAAAGTGAGTGCATTCCTCTGTATCAGCATAGAAAGCATGGCTGTGTGTTGTTACTGACTGTGACTGAGTTGAGGACACTATTCAGCTCTCTATGTAAACACACACCGATCAATACCAGCCTGCATATGAACTCACTGCTTAGACTCAGAGGGAGAACTGAATACACAGCAAGCAGGCCTCAGGGACCAGAAACTAAATGTTGTGTTAATAGGTCTTGTGGTCATGTGTATTTAACACAGGTATGACTTGGTCCTTAGGTTTATAGTAAAACACTTTATAATCTGGCAACCCCAAAGGCCTGGATTTATTTCCACTCATCAAACCTCATCATGTGAAACTTGTAGATCTTTGATCATCTCTGGCTAGAAAACATACTTAAGATAACGTGACAGAGGAGGAAAGATACAGACATTTAATGAAGTGAATTCCAGTTACCAGGCCTCTGTGGTCGAATCAATCAAAGCATGACTCATGACCTTTAAACTTTGCTTAACTTCACTGGTTTTAGATTTTACAGAATGACACAATCCTGTGACTCACTGAACTTTACTCAGTGGAAAGAGCCAAAAAACGCATAACTGATATTGATAATTTTGTGCTCACCGCTCAGTACTCTAACAGTTTACATCCAGTTATAGGGAGCATCGTATTATGACATATTAATGCTGAAATCAAAGTGAGATTAAATCAGTTAATCCATATTTTTGGGCCTAAAGGAACTAAATAAGTTTCTCATACAACAACAAACATAACGTCTTTTATTAACAGTGAATGTTGCTCTGTCTCTACATTTCAGAAATCGATTGTTGGAGGTCATGTGTTATCTGCAACCTTCTGCCAAGGTGTGTCTGGAAGGTCATAGCAGGTTGAAACACCTCAGTAGCTCACTCTCCCTAAACCATCTCATTTGCTGATGACAAGTTAATGAAATTGAAGTATTGTTTAAGATTAATGCTGTTTCTCAACATTCTTTGGCTCATGACGTCTTTCTGTAAGCCGATTTCTGTAGGTTATGAGCTGTTCCTCCAAAAGTGATTTCCTCATTAATCTTCTCAAATTACTTTAAAGGGCTGGGATTGTGACTTTACTGATTTCTCACTAAATAAAGAGAAAAAATAAATTAATACTTGTAAGTGTGTAGAACATGGGTGGCCAACCAATAAGAGGCCAAGAGCCACAAAAATTACTGTGGTACTACAAAGAGCCAAATCACACACAAGGTTTAACAAACACACTTCATCTCACACGTAAATAAAATTACATGAAATGAAAATCAATACATTTCCGGTTTTTAAAGCAACATTTATTGTGTTTGTAAGTGTGTTTGAATTTGTACTTGGAGCCGTGTCAAAGACAAATTTCTGTTTTTACTGCAGAAGACACAAAGTTCTATCCATCTATCTATCTATCTATCTATCTATCTATCTATCTATCTATCTATCTATCTATCTATCTATCTATCTATCTATCTATCTATCTATATAGCTAGCTAGCTAGCTAGCTAGCTAGCTATGAGAACTAAGCGATTGAGAGGAGCACATTTTGATCCGTAGAAGAGAAACTGAAACTTAAGCACTAGTCTCTTGACCCAATTTATCAATACTAATCCCAACATTAACATCTCTCTCTCTCTCTCTCTGTAAATACACATACACACACACATACACACAAACACACACATACACACACACACACACACACACACACACACACACACACACACACACACACACACACACATATATATATATATATATATATATATATATATGTGTGTGTGTGTGTGTGTGTGTGTGTGTGTGAATGAATCGAAGAGCCGCACATCAAGAGGCAAAGAGCCACAGGTTGGCCATCTGATGTAGAAGATAAAAAACGAATGCAGATATAAACAGGAAAACTTTTCTTTTTTTAAACCCTATTATCTACTTTATGACCCCCCTGTATGTTTGAATCAGACGGATGGAAAAGTCCTGTAATAGAAAACCTCACTTCACTCATACTCTGCTTAATATGCACCAGTTGCATACTGTCTTTACTCACTTTTTATTGCATTGTTGTAATGTATGTGTTATATTCCTTTATGAGGGGAACTTTTGTATTAACTTAAAATATTCCATGTACATTTACCTAAAGTCATTTAATAAAACAAGCTCCAAAGACAGATCAGAGTAAAACTAATGCACCACAGACATATTAGTCACACGGCAACATTTGACTGCACTTGAGTTTTTCAAAGTTTTAGTGTGAGGAGAGCAGCCTCTGTTGGCTGCTCCTATGATCTTTCCAGCAGATCATTAGAGAGATGGTCCAAAAAAAGTCAAAGACTGCAGAAAAACCAGGCAGAAAGTGGGAATCACATGATATTTTATTTGTGACTGAACAGTGGATGGATACAGTGTATGGGGAAGTCATAGACGTACAAAAAGTCCTTTTTTTCTCTTTTCATGACACTTCTTAATTCCATAAATAAAATTTACAAAATATTTCGGACTATTTCTCATTTTTCTTACACGAGCAGGGGTACAGTTACCGTTTGTTATTGTAAGCCTAGCAGTTAATAGTGATATCTCTATTGTTCATTTTACATAATGTTGCCTTTTCTTTCTCAACCATTTCTATACCGTGGAGCAGACCTACAACACACCCAAGTGCTTTGTTACAACAATGACCTGTTTACTGTTTACAAATGACCCAACGAGAAAAACAGTGACTGGACAACAGAAATAAACCTGATAAGGCATAGAAATGCACTCTACTGGCTGTCAGCTTCTGGTTATTAAGCTGTTACGCGTCACCATGGGTTTATTCTGCTTTTTTTACTCAAGAAAACAAACAGAGATATGATTCTAAGAGGCGAGTTGTAAACAATGTGACTCAGCTGGAAATGTAGAATATCTAAAAACAAAAGATGCAGGAAAGTCTGCCTTACCGTTACTAAAAAGAAGTCTGAAATCTTTACGCAGTGGTAAGTTTATCAACCTTTTCCTTTCTTTCACATCGGGTACAGCAGGCTTTTATTTTGAATAACCATGTAACACAGATTCACAGTTCATACCTCACCAATCCAACAGAAACAGACATTTTCAGAAAAAAAAATGGCAGAAAAAGCAAAACAAACATCCAGACGTCAAAAATGGATGTGCTGGTAGGGCATTGCTTGAGATAAAACACAGGTAGTTGGCATCCAAAGAGGCAGAGAGCTATTTTATGGCACGGAGGCTCAGGTAAGGGGGACTGGGAGGATTCTTATTTACAAAATAGATGTTTGGCAAATTTTCAGTTTCCACATTGATGCCTCAAAGTCATTTGGATACCTCTAATGACTCAGCGCCATCAACAAAGAATTCACAGCTTATAAAATAAGAAAAAAAACAAACATGTTTTTTGATTTGTTTCAGGTCAAGAGGGAAGCTGCAGAGAACAGTTTTTGCTCACAGCTGAGTCCGCTGAATCCACATTGAGTCTGTTCATGCAAAATGGACGAATCGGTGGAGCAACACGATGAGAACATTTGGCAAATCCGTCTGCTGGGTGCAGTCTTTGCTGGTGGCGGCTGATTAACTGTAGGTCAACCACATATTTTAGGATGCTGCTCCGTAACCTCCTTTAAAGGTTCTGAAAATAACCTGCATCATCTTGGCTGCGTAATGTCTCCTCGCAGATAATCCACTGCAGGAGGCAGCAGTCACTTCCTTCCGTAGGTCTCAAAGATCAAGGTCACTTCCTGGTTAAAAGGTTTTCTGACTAGACGATGAAGCCAAACTCTGGTTGTCATGCTGAGGAGTACAGTACAGTATGCGGCCTCTGGAGGAAGCAGATCCGAGGATAGCCAGCTTGCAACAGGACTGCCAAAATATCCTTCCAAGGTTGAAAAAACAGAACAATTCTGTGTAATCCAGCTTTGAGAGATGCTGCTGATCACAGTCACTCATCTCTCTCTTCTTTGCCTCTGTCTCATGAGCTTCTGTCCTGGCCTTAAGAGCTTCCATCCCCTGAAAGACAAAACAGAAACATTCAACCATTAACATACAGCTGCATAAGAGCAGTGACACCTCCAACCACCAGGTGGCAACATTGTGCCTTTCTCAGCCCTCATACCAGTGACGCAGAGACGCATAATCACTAAAACACTGAACTAAACCAAGGCTCTTTTCAGCTGGCTCGTCCACAAAGACCAAGGAGACTCACTGACAAATGAAAACATAAAGCTTACAAAGAATCCCAAGGCAGGGTTATGAAGAAATGAGAGAGAGGGGATGAGAAAATAGATGAAATGCCACATTGTGAATTGATACAGCACAAGAAAATAAGTGAACAGGGGACCTGAGATACCCACTCAGTGTCTGTTGTTCTCTAGCTGTCTTCCTGTGGACACGTCTGATCCTGTGGAGGATCAGGAGCTTCAACGGGCATCGGGGAAATCGACCTTACAACAGCAGAGCCCTGAGAGAAAGAAAAAGAAAAGGTGCTGCGGGTGAAGTGTTTTTGCTGAGAATCAACTCTTCCTCTGTGTGTGAGGGCTTGTGAAATGTGTATCAGTCAAATGTTAAGTGAAATAACTGCAGTGATTATCACATGACATAATTACACCTTATGATAAATGATCCAATCAAGCCATTTTAATCATCTTTGGCCTTTTAAGTTTAATCGTTGTGACATTTTTCCCTAAAAAGAGGCAAAATCAATCGCATTTGGCTTAGTTAATCACAAGACATTTTCTACCCCCTCTGATTGCATGTGATCCATTTGAGAACAGATCATCCATATGACGATAACAGATTATAGCATCATGCCGGTCAGATGTTAGATCAGATCCATGAATCTTATTGACTGGGTGTGTGACCTCGAAGGGTGGGGGGGACCTTACCGATTGTTCCTCCCTGGCGTTGCTGGAGTTGCCCTCTGGGTCTACAGGGGAGTGATCTGTGGGGGGATCACTGGCCTGGGAGGGGGGGCAGTCTGAGGACGAGCTCTGCTGAGGAGCTGGAGTGGATGCTGCACAGTGAAAGTAAGAGTATTGGTGAAAATTAGAAAGATAACACATAGTTTCTGAATTGTTGAGTGTTCCCTGTATTTTAGCATCAAGCTAGTAGCATGCGTTACATACACTGAGAAGCAGCAGAGTCAGATCCAGACAATGACCTTTACTGAATGTCAACCTCTTGACTTTCTTTACCTTTATACCTGACATTCTCTATTCTGTATTATATCACATGAAGACTTCAACATGGCCAGAGGAGACAGCGGGCTGCAGGAACTTTTATATATTGAGTACTCATCCTTTAGAGAAACCTCCATACCACTATCACACAAGCTAACTCTATTGAGCAATATGTTTCAATGCTTAAAATCATTGTCCTCACCTTTTTTTTAATTTATTTTTTTGGAAGAAGAAATCAACTTAGGAGTCGACTGATCATTACAGAGTAACTAGTCAGGTCACAAATTGTAAAAGCACTAAAGTAAGAACTAACTGTACTGGACCATAGACTGTTAAAAGAAAAGGAAGTCATCTCGCTCTGTTCGAAGTGAAGGCGCCACAAAAACTGCTTCCCCTGGGGACTACCTACTGTATAGTTCAAAATCTCTGTCTCCTCATTCATTCTAAATGGGCTGTGGTCAAACTTTAAAAGATAAATACACCTGGTAGAAATGTTTCTCACATTGGTATGCTGTGGTAACAGAAATATAATACTGTGGTGCATTGTGTTCAAGTCCTCTTTTTTTCTGAAAAGTTCCTTTTTCATTAGTTATTCACAAAACTGTTCACTGGTAAAAAGTTCGCTGTCCATTCTATGTATATATAGTCCTTGTGCTGGACAAATTCAGGGGACATTTACACGACAACAATTTTAGGGTGAAACGCAAAAGTTTACACGGAAACGGCGTTTAGAAGATAGAATAGAATACAATAGTCTATTCTATTCTATTCTATCTTCTAAACGCCATTTCCGTGTAAACTTTTCAACCGACCTATAACACAAACTTTTAACAACGACCTCCAGAGTGGGATTTTCCGAATCGCTGCCAACACCCCTGCCGTGTAAACAGTAAGGCCGTGTTTTCAGTGGAAACGCTGACGTCACATTTCGCTTCGTGCCTGCACTACAACAGGACAAGAGTACCATTGCTCCAGTCATCACGGACTACCGTGTTGTGCTTGTGCTGCTCAATCTGCTGAATCCACAAACTGTCTTGTTGCTCCACTTTTACACTTATTATTCCCGAATAAACTAGATGATCGGCTCAACTCTACTTCAGTGGAGATCCCTCAAAAGAGGCTTCTGGACAAGACAGTTATAGCACAGACTACAGGCCTGGCATGCTTACTACAGCGTTTTCAGTCCCTCTGCGTTTCTGTGTAAACACATTCTTTTTCACTGCGTTTTAGCGTATTCAGGTGAAACATTGTTGTGTAAACGGGGCCACAGTAAGCTGTATTATTTTCACCACAGGGGGCATCAGAATTAACACAACAGGAACATTAAGTGAAGGTATATGGTCTCAAAAGAGAAATCACTACACTAATTATTTCTGGCTGAATACACGTAAATCTCTTCAACGCAAGAACAAACAGCAACAAAGAAAACACTACACACACACACACACACACACACACACACACACACACATATATATATATATATATATATATATATATATATATATATACATATATATAAAACCAGGTACCGTTTGTTTTTACTGTATCTTGACATCATTGTCAGAGGTGAAAACCTCTATGATCTTCAGGGCTTTAATTAAGTTTGTTGAATAATTCAGCATTCAGCGAGATTACCATTATGTTGGAATGCTGATACATATTCTGATATCGGCAGAAAAAATCAGCATTAAAGTAAAGAACCCTGACTAAATGTACTTCTTTGAGTGAGCACTAAAGAAATACTGTCAGGCAAAGAAGTTTTCTGCCAAACTTATATTAAAAAATAATACCATTAAAAGTTCAAACAGCTCACTGTGTGTCTCCCTGATATGAATATGCACCATTTTTATTCTCTACTTCTGCAGGCATACATTATCTCTGTGCTTTAGTATATGTTTGACAACAAAACACTGAATTCCATTTGATCAAATGTATTTGAAGAGAGAAAGTGGATTAAATTGGATATTTAGCCCAGAATACAGTCTTTTGAACAATTCACAATTTAGTAAGATAAGTAAAGAAAAAGGCTTTAAACCAGAGAAAGGCACGGACATAAAGACTGCCAGTCAACACAGAGCAGTTTCCACATAGAGAATGAAATTATGTTGCCTTTTATGAGGATATTTCATCTTAGAGACAGGAGTTCAATAGTACTTGTGTTTGCCCTGAATACTGTACACTCTGAAACTGACTGCACCGCTCTGGTTCCCTCTGTCCATACGTGTCCCAGAGGCACATGAGCATCCATGCTCTCTGCCCCCCTCTATCATTTTATCTCCCTCTCCCCTCCTCATCCTCTTTCACTCTGGCTGCTCTGTGCTGGACCATCCTCCATCCTGGGCCTCCCTCTGTCTCCTGACTGTCAGTGTCTCAGTCCAGATGTTTGGATCCCTGTCCTCTAGGAAATCTATCCTCTCCTCCAGTCTACCTCTTTCCCTCCTTGTATGCACGTTGTCCTTGTCTTCGACTCCCTCTGTGTGTGTGAATGGCATGCATTAGCGCTGACTCTAGTGCATTTGTGTCGTCTGTTGCCTCTGACTGCACTGTGTAGAAGTTGATTTGGCTATGGTTTAAAGGCAGCAACAGGAAGCTGATTTCAGTTCTCTGGGATCATTTTGTTACCTCACAATACTTAAACCTTCAAATTCGTCATCCTGATTGTAACTGCAATTTAAGTTATGTTACCTATGATGTCCTCTGCTTGTGTTTCAAGGTTTATTCGCTCATAAAATCTATCTTCACTCATGTTTGCGAATATTTTGTTCTCAGACACTTTACTTTTGATCAGTGACTGCCATTCACTGCTCATGTGTATTTTAACTGCAATAGAAGAGAATGTGTGATGAAACTCATGCTTTAAGGTCAACACAACAACCGCTGGATTACAGGAAAAAAAATCAGTGATGGGGCTTGTATGGTGCCAGTTCTGCCACTGTATAGCAGTAATCCACTACTGCCTTCTTTCCATTTCTTTTAGCATTCGATAGAAGGTTATATTAGCCTTGCCTTTCTCCATCAAAGACAAGGCGAGCATTGTGACTTCAGAAGCTAAATACCATATCACACTGTGATGGAACAATACAGCCCCATTTCCACCAAGCAGTCCGGTTTAGATCAGTATAATTTGGTATGGTTGGCACAGTTAAGCTTGATCCTGTTTGCGTTTCCACATCCAACTGTGCCCTGTCGTGGTAGATGGCATGTAAGCAGGATGCCGACAGCCGCATCTGTAACATAATAGCGTGACGCCATAGCAGTGCGACACAGTGTACCCTGCTATTAAAATCTAACAAAAAAGAATGACGCGTCACAGTAAACAAAGAGCATAGATGAAAGACGTCCAGCAATTCGTGTTCATTGTGATTGGCTTGTGGCTCTTTGATACAAAGTGCAATCAAGCTTTGTTTCAGAGAAGACTGGAGAAATGCAGCCGCTATCGCACAGTAAGCGACAATTCTTTTGACCAATCAACGGTCTGCAGTGTTGTAGCGCCACTGATCGGATCGGTTCAGTCTGGCCCCCATACAGAATGGTCCTAGAAAGTGGGACGGCTCGTCTCGGTTATATGGGGGTTTGCCCCAGGATTCTGATGGAAATGGTGTAAAATGTGTGTTTTACTGAGATGAACCCAACTGAACCTCTTGGTGGAAATGGGGCTTACCATACCCACAATGCAACAAGGTGTAACACTACATTATGCAACTGGATCAGATACTGTACCATGTTATACCTTAGCATGGAAAATGAGTCAGTACAATTGGATAGAATGGAAATAATGCAATAAGATGCTATATAAAACACAGTACAAGGTATATATTCACTGTCCCTCTGGGTAAACATTTTTGGCCTCCATTGCTGTAAATACATAAACAACTGTCCTAACAATAGCGGTAACAATAACAAACCAACAACATGAGACAAAATACATGCTAACCATGGCGATAAATTACAAATATTGTTCATTTTAACATTACACTAATATGAAATAATAAGTGGTATAGATTCCCCACTGGATTTAGTGTGAGTAAGAATTTACTAATTAGCTTAAGATATCTAACACTGGATACAACAGCTGCAATCTTCAGCATGTTATGGCAATAAACCTAACAGAGGTTAGGATAGTCCAGTCCAAACCAAAGTGGTGGATCACCAACAAAGAGGAGGAGCTGCAGCACTAAGTACATAAAACCAACACCCATGAGTCAGCTGAGGCTGCGGATAAAAGTGCTTCACAGTTTACACATGGAGTGGTATAAACAACGTTGAAGACCACTTACGTGATTCAGTGGATGGTGACGTGGATGTACCTGGGCTCAAAGTCATCCTCGAAAGATCAAGGTCACTACAGCTCCCTTCCTCTTCCTGGGTTGCAGCAGCTGAAGGAGGAAGCAGCTGAGTGCAGACCAATGTGTCCGGTACACTCATGAGGCCCGGGGTCCCGCACCTGCTCACTGCTGCTGAATCAACGCCAGGTCCCACCCCTGCCCCTGCCCCTGCTCCCGATGTAGAAGGGCCCTCGCCTGCATCTGAGTCCACACCCAGGCTAAGCTGCCTCTGTAGTAGACCAGGGTCTGCTGTGTGTTGGGGGCTTGTGATGGCAGAAGAAGGGGCTGATAGGTCGCAGGCTTGGGGGCACATGGTGGTGATGGGTACCAAGCCTTGGAGCATGGCAGCTGGTATGGCGTGCCCTCCCACACCCACGGTCTGGGCCGGCATGTAAGCTGCCATGGCCGCCCACTGCTGCTGAGTGGCAGGGAAAATGTTGGCTTGGCTCCAAATGACCGGCTGACCACCAGGTAGGACCTGAGCCACCTGGAGGGGCCCCTGCACAGGGAACGCCAGAGTCTGAGCCTGACCAGGAAACGGCTGCTGTGCCCACTGGGCTGCCTGCACCGGACCCATTGTCATATAACCTGAGGTGGGAACACAAGAAATGAGAAGAGTACATTAAGGCAGGAAAGGGACATGAAGCATTAAAGCACAGAATACATTTTGTCCTCAAATTCAATACACCACTTTTCAAACTACTCTGTGTAACACTGCTGTCTGACAAAGAGAGCTTTTAATGCCAAAGGTACATTTAGAGCACCTTTCTAACGCTTTCGCAGTCAAAAGGAAAGACGTAAAGGAGATTTTGTTGCCAGTGTGAATCAAGCAGTACAAAAATGTCATATATATTTTGTCATTTCTTCAAGTGAATTTTGTCTTTTAATGGATTTGCAAGCAAAACTTGTCTTGGATGTTCCATCTGAAGTGTAATAACTTGAAAAACAGACTTGTTAAGCTGTTATTGATGACAGGAAAATTTTGAAGGAAATGATGGATGCGTTGAGTCTGTTCAACAATGTCCCCGGTTACTCTCAAGTCTCTAAAACTCTCTCAATTAAGACACAGCACTACACAGTGTCTCTCTGGGTAACTGCATAAACACAATGCTTCCTATGGTGTGTGGTCCTGAAAAATAGTGAGATAAATCAACATCCTGTGCAAATCTGTGCATGGCTCTTCACAAACTAAACATCAAAGTAAAACATCGCCAGCAGCACTTTATTCTCTTTTATGTGTTGTATTCTGAGGAAGATGCAGCGTGTCGGCTGGGTAGCTACCTGACGGCACGGAAGTGGGGCTGAAGGGGGCGTACATCTCAGCAGGATTGTGTTGCTGCTGGCGGCTGCTTCTGCTGGGGTCCAGTGTGTTGGCAGGTGATGGGGGCATCTGGGAGACACACAATCACAGATGTCACTGCTATCAAAGTCAGCTAAAAGTCACAGCTGCACATTTGTCTTTAATCTGAATTTCAGTCGGATATTCAGGTAATTCAGATCCTAATGAAAAGATTTAACATTACAGATGAAACATGGTGATGAAATATGGATGTAAGTTCAATGTGCAATACTTAAAAACTCAAATCAAATATTAAAGAGAGGTAATGGTACTTACCGAGGGGGGAGTGGACATGTCACCAAAAAGATCAAAGTGGTTGATATTCTGTGAGGCACAGCGCAGGAGGAGGAAAGGAGAAAGACACAAAGTCCAGTGTTACATCACCACAGTGAGATCTGCACAGTCATGAAACCTTTTAATTTATCTGCAGATTGGATATGGTGGTTGCATGGGTGGGGTAGGTGTGGGGAGTGAAATCTATTCACAAAGGCGGTTTGTGCTGCGGATGGCAAGAAACAACTATCCCCTCGTTTTCATTATCAGAAAATGGATCTAAAATGAATCTTCCATGGCTCGCTATAATTGAGTGGGTAAAAGGCTATTCAGTTCTATAAAACAGCCTCTGATTAGATGTTCTTATGTCTGCCAATCAAGAGAGGGGCTTCATGAGAGCCTGTGTCTTCTTTATCATGCTGATTCTGGCCTCTCTGAGTGGACACACACACACACACGCACACACACACACACACACACACACACACACACACACACACACACACACACACACACACACACACACACACACACACACACACACACACACGAAGGATATGTTTATTTCATAAAATGGATAAAAGAAGGAGCTCCTGAAACCACCCAACCGGGACAATGAGGCCACCCCACTCTAAAGGCAGATGTGACCCCTGAACTAGTCCCCTCTGTTCTCCACTAGCACTACTCAAAGGAGACTATGGAATGGCGAAGTTGCATGAAATGTCTCTGGGGCCATGCACAAGCAGACAATGAATCACAGTATAAGCACAGAAACACACATAGACACACAGGACTGCATGCTTTAAATAAATAGATACAAACAAATATTTAAACAAAAGAAAGAAAAGGGGAGGATTTTGCAGCAATCTGTGTTGCCACTAACAGGGTGTTTATGTCCTCCTTGAATGAGCTGGGACATAGCACATTGCACAGTTTGAACGGCACTTTGGTACCACTGAGGGCCACAGAATGAGTCAGAATTTGGAAAAAGGTAAACATTGTACAGTGAAGTCTCTCCCTGCAGGCACTGACACACATCAGGGGAGCTTGAAGCTCTCAAAAAAAGCTCCAACTGAATGAACAGACAAGCAGTAACACTTAGAGATATGGAAGCGCTGCTACTTATACCAGCATGGGCTGTTCGAGTGAGATAGCGAGAGGGGGGGGCAGGACAGTTTTTATCTGTTTGATATGCTGAACAACAAGCACACCAACAGAGAAGAGCAGAGAAGCTCCAGAGCTGTTTCAAAAGTTGCACGGAAATTCTCCCTGGCTGAATGTTGGGAGAAATAGGCTTGAAGATTTTTTTTTTTTGACTGTGCTATAAGATGTTGAATTGAGGTAACTGCATGGTGGTGAAGAAGTTATAGAGCCTCCCAGGATGAGATGTTCTCAGTCTGATGAAAGGGAGCGATCAAAATGCTTTTTTAGTTCTTTTTCTGGTGAAACTTATGGGAGCCATTTTTTTCTGACATCACACTCAGATTGGGAAGATCAAACTCTGTCATGGTTATATTTCTTCATTTCATATAGCAAATTCAATAGCATGAGGAATTCAACATATGATCTGATTTTCAAGCTATACAAAAGACTTCTGTGAGCCAAAGTAGATGCTAAAGCAAGCATTCAACAACAGTTCACCTAGCATGATTCTGGATTAACAATGGACTATATGATAATAACCAGTCCTTGCTTAAGAAATGTTAGCTAGCTCATGATAAGGAGGGGAGTTCAAAGCTAAAATAACTAAAAGCCAAAGTTCACTTACTCCTAAAACCACACTAACACTTTTAATAATACTATGAAGGGTGTACAGCCCTTGCTAGCAGAACTAATAGCTAGCCAAGGGTAATGTTAGCAAGAGAGATGATTAAAAACTAATATAATTGATTGCTAAATTCACAAACAACTACAACCTTGCTAACTTTTTCATTTATTAATTTTAGATAAAATGAAAGGTGTGTAATCCTTGCTAGCAAAATTCTGGTCAACTAATGTTATCTCAGCAATGAAGCTAATTCTTATTAAGCTATTCTTATTAAGCAAAATTAAGCTAATGTGACAAACATCAGCCACTGTGTGATAAAGCCGATTAGCCAGTCAGCTAATATGTAACAGTATCTCTGGTTTATCTGACTATGTATTCTTTATGTTGCAGATCAGTTGAGAAGCAGTGAAATGGAAAATATGTGTCAAAGTGGAGCGCAGCCGATCAACATTATGACACCTTTTGAGATTCTCATCCTGAGTTTGAAGTCGTGGCTGTGTGAATATGAATTTCTTCACATCAATGTTTTGCTTAAGGAAAAGCTTTTATGAGTGTTTGGTGGCCTTGGCTGAATGAAGCTGTGACTAAACTGCATGCAGCTCATCCCAACACCCACTCAACCTACAAACCTCTCATCCTCATCCTCTGAGGAAGACACAACAGCCACCCTTCTCATATTGTCAGTCCACTGCAAACAGATCCATTCAGACTGGGTTTGTCTGGACCATCTGGTCCCGACATGCATCAGATTATGCACAGGATTGGATTTTGGATACGAAGCCTGCCTCTTTAATGTTCTGTGAAATTGCTGACAAATCTGACTTTGGTCGACCGATCAATTAGTCTTATCTCTTCAGGCAGGCCAAATGTAGCCTTGTGTAATCATCACAATCATTGCAGGGAGTGGATGCAGACACAGACCCCTGTCTGACTTTTCTATAGTCTGAAAATGTTTCAGAGCCTGTGGGCTTTAATTCATGACTAAAACCATTAACGACAACCAAACATTGTCAGAGGGGGCTTAAGACACTTCTTGCAAGAGGATCTCTGAAGAGAGGTTTGTAAGGTGAAGAATTAAGATACAAATAATAAAAAATAAAACACCTACAGTCATGAAATGGCGTTTTGGAACATCATAGATCCCTTCCTTCTGCTGACTGGTTGGGACCTGTGTTGGATTGGAGGGCGTTCAAACGTAAAGAACAGAACAAAAACAGGAGCTGACAAGAACTCAAACATGTCTGTTGGAAAAAAAAAAAAGCTTTCTGCATCGATTTAGCTCATTTTATATATATATTTCTATATTTCAAAGCAATTGCAATGCAAATTCCACGGCTGTTTTGGTGAATCAATTCTACTTAAATCAATATTGATTGCTAACAATGATTGAGGAAGCTGTGTGCTGGTTCAGAGTAAGGAAACCTATTGTTATTCTGCAACAGTGTGTCTCAACTGGTTCGTCTGACAATATGAAGAAGCCTCCGCTCTGCCCCTCTTTGTATACTTCCCTCACATTTATTCTAACTATCTGTCACTTTTAACCTCGCTGCTTTTCTCTCCTTCGTGCCTTCGACTGGTTAACTTTTTGTAACGGTTTCCCCAAGTCTATTGATCTTGTTTCATTCTGAGATCAAATGGCATGGCAAGTGATTAATCTCTCTCTGCATCTTTCATCTTCAGAGGAATGCAAGATACAGAGAGACGAAAAGAGGAGGAGGACAAGCCGAGAGAAAGGGTGGGAGGGGGGCGGGATTAAACCATACCAGCAATCCCTAGAGTCCTAGCTGGTCGCTCAATTGGTCCAAGCTGAAAGGTCAAAGTGCTGAATAATAAGAAAGGAGCTTTAGGTGAACTCTATTGCTGTTTTGCTGTTGTTTGAGATGCTATGAGAGACAGCACTGCTAACACAGAGATGCTCCTTTATTATCCTGAACATCTTTGAAGTTACTTTACAGAAGATGTTTGTAAAGCTAAATGGTTGTCACTTCTTCTGAGAAACTGTTTCTGTTGAGTACACTCTATGACGTCCCTTGCAATTTAACTTTTGTAGGAAGCAGCCAAGTCTGCCATTTTCATTCACACTGCCTCTCTGCACGCAAGGGAGCAGTAGAGAGTTCTCTACTCAATCCAATTAAAATTTTATTTGATTGATATCAGCCTCACCTTCTGCTCTGTCATTGTATCAGAGGCTTATGTAGTCACTGCACCACATCATATTAAAAGCTCCAAACTAGAAAACATGCAAGTGTATATTTAAAGAAAGTGAGGGTGTTGTTTGGACTGAAAATAATTATCAAATAATGTGTAGCTTAGGTGACGCGCTACTTTTGGAACAGGATTGTTTTAATAGGATTGCTTAATTTAATTTGGCCAAACTGTTGACACACCAGCTCCTCTTATATTAAATGCTTTGAAGTAGCTGCTTATCTGTTTGCTCTGTTCAACATAAACCACAGGTTTTGACTGTTACCTAATGGATTACTAAAATTAAACACTAAAATTACTTTTTGCCTGCTCCTCTTTTGGCTCAAAAGCTTTTCATCTTCAGCCACAGTAAACAGAAACCTTGTTTTGATCTACCTCTAAATCTCCAGAAAATCCTATCACTACAAACAAGCTGCACTTTGTAGCCTCTACAAGAAAGGAACTATAAAGTCAGGTTGTTAGTACTGTTACTGTTATCATCTATCACAAGGTATAAAAAGGGAGAAAAGAAAGGGGGCAATGCTTTTCTTTGTACCTGATAAACGCTCTCCTCTGACTGGGGGCCACGGAGGGGTTCGTGTCCAGCCTCAAACACTATGTACTAAAGAACAGAAGTAGTGGGCGAGGTGCAGAGGTGCAGAGAATAATGAAATGGGAAGACAAAGAGGAGGGTTGGCATATTAAACAGAGAGATACAACAAGAGAGCAAAACATGACAAGAATAAATGAAAGAGCAGGGGAGTGAGGATGGCGTTGAGTGGGGAGTGAAATGAGATCAGGGATGTAAAGGGTGGAAAAAAAATAGGGCATGGGATAAAGAATGGTGGAGATGAAGAGAGAAAGAAAAAAGAGTGAAGTGGGAGGAGGAAAGAGCACAAGTATAATAGGTCAGGCAGTAGTTAAAGGCATCGTGGAGGTCTTTGTTAGAGGTCTCTTGTTCAACAACAGAATTGTGGAGCTCCACCTCAGACCAGCAGGTCAGAAAAACTGCTTGAGATCCTCAAGCGTTCGAATCAGTCAGTCTCTTGCCTTATAGTTGACATTATTAAATGTCTTCATGGATCCCAATATAAGTAGGTTTGACATTTTCGGAAATAATGTTATTCAATGTATTCCCACAATATGACAAAAGATTGACACCTTACTCCAACATATGTGGAAAATATGTAACTGTGACCTAGTTAGCTTGGATTAGCTGAGCTTAGCTTTGCATAGCACAAAGGGGCAAACTGGTAGTGCTGCTCTGCTTTACTGTTCACTGTTTACTACAAAGTTTGCCCAAAAGTCTAATTCTGTAGTTTTCATCAATTACAACTCTGGTGCAGAATATCTGTTAACAACCCTCTTAATGACAGAATTAGACCAAAAAAGAGATAAAAGCTGACCTTTCAAGAAAAACCATACAAAGGTACAACATTTTTGGTCAGTGAATAAAAACTGAACAACAGCATGAAAAGGATAATATGACCTAGTTACCGTTTTGATCCAAAATCTCATTAGCAGAATCAAAGTAGGTCATTGTACTGAAGCTCCTAATTACTTAAACAGTATTCTCTGTGAACATCAGCAGGCAACACAACATATTATGAAAAGAAAAGAAAAGAAGAATTGTTACGAAAGCTCAGAAAATAACACTGTGGGTTAAACAATGTTCCCTTTACTCTGCTTTTGTTTATAGGGAGTGATAAAGTTTCAGGTTTTATGCAGATTGTCTCTTTAAATTATCATTTATTTTGTCTGGTTGCAAGAGCAAACTGTGTTAAATTGTTTGTTTTTGTATGTTGGGTTAAGACTGAAACCATGTTCTAAAAATAACTCTAGCCTCAAACAAAGATGATATAAAATATTAATCAGCAACCTTAATGGGTGTTGATTGGACCAGAATTGCTGTTTTCCCATATTGCCACTTTTATGCTAAGCTAGGCAATCTGTGTGGTACATCTTTAAATGCACAAACATGGTTGAACTGATCTTCTCAGGAAGAAAACAAATGTTTGTATTTCCAAAAATGCCAAAGTACAGCTTAAAGATTACGGCCACAGTCTGGAGTTTTGTCAACCAACATCAACATAATCAAAGGCTGCAAATGGAATGATTGTATGCAAAAACACACTTCAAGAGCAAAGAACAGAGGTGATCTGGGAGGTGGCTGGACGTACCACTGAACATAGCATTCAGAGTAAGAGTTAGTGTTGTCTGTATTCAGTGAGCAAACACAGAGAAAACGAAAAACCATGTTCAGCCAAATAAATACACAGGGCAAAAAACAGGGGGTAACAACCAGTCAGGTGGGGTAGGGAGTGTGTCTTTGGAAGAAATCAGAACACTGACACAGATCAACTTAAAAGTATGGTTTACAACACTGCACTGGCAAATGGGAGTTGAATGGTTGAACAAAACTGTCCACTAGGATGGTCTACTTTGTATTACGGGGATGGTGAAATATCATGGCTCATTAATTCAAGCAGATAAGTGACTGGAGGAGATATCTGAATTAAGGATTAATCTTTTTTTGTGGATTCCAAGCTTTAGGAGTGAAAACAGCACCAGTGAAGCTGCAAAAGCATCAAGGTCAGCAGTGTTTGGTTTCCTGCTCTGTGTGCCTGCAGACCTACCTGGTAAACTGGATCATCCACTTCGTCCTCCAGGATGGTCTGTGCAGAGGTCGGATAGAGGGCAGATGACACAATTTGTTTTCATGAGTAAGACAGAGCAGGGAGATTTAGAATAGGAATAGAGGAAAGGTGTCAAACAACACAAAATTATCAACACTCAACTTCTCACTCAGTTATGTGCCAAGTACCCTTATACAGAGTAAAGCTGCGTTTCCACCAAGCAGTCCGGGTCGGTTCAGTACGGTTTGGGACGGTTTGGGACAGTTAAGTCTGATCCCGTTTGCGTTTCCACAGCAAACGGTGCCCTCTCGTGGTGGGCGGCACGTAAGCCTGATGCCGGAAGCCGCAGCTGGTAAACAATAGCGCGACGCCGTAGCAGCTTAGCCCGCTATTAAATCCAACAAAGAAGAAAACGCGACACAGTAAACAAAGAGCACGGATGGAAGACATGCAGCATTTCGTCCTCTCTGTGATTTTCATGTAACTCCCTGTTACAAAGTGCAATCAAGCTTCGTTTCAGAGAAGTCTGTGTGCCGCCAGGAGAAATGCAGCCGCTGTCGGGGTAAGTGACGATTCTTTTGACCAATCAACCGTCTGCAGTGTGTTGCTCCACCTCCCGAGAGCGGATCGGTTCAGTCTGGCACCCATACGAAAGGGTCCCAAAAAAGTGGGACGGCTCGTCTCAGTTTTTAGAGATCGGTCCCGGGATGAGTCAGTGGAAACGCTGCTAAAAGCGCACCGTACCGAGACGAACCGACCCGGACTGCTTGGTGGAAACGCGGCTTAACATATCAACCCCAGCAGAATGAAAATACATACAGCTAATGGAAAAATAGTGGTGGCTGATATTATACAACCCCACACTGACACTGCATCCTCTGCAAGCACCAAACTGGTGCCTAATAAACTATTACCAAGTGTTGGATGCAAACACTCAATAATGCATTTATAGATGCATTAGGAGCTGACCCATGACCCGTACTGGTTTTGGAAGGGATACTGGGATACTACATGGGACTGAGTTATCACTATCATTACTGGTACCATCAGTTAAACTGGTATTGGTAGGTACAATGATACTATATCTGTACTAGTATAATTAGGGACACTGGTATTTATATCTGTACTTTAGCGGAGCCAATGCAAGTAGGGCTACGCTATCCTGTCATCACTAGCACTGGTTTTCTGGGATTCTGTCATCTGTATAAGCTGGTATAAATAAGAACACTGGTATTGGTATCTAAACTGGTTTTGCTCAGGGTACTGTTACATGAATACATATTGCAAGTGCTAAAAACACTGGTTTCTCTATGCATACTAATAACAGTTTTGGCACTGGTAACAGGGGATACTGATATTGGCATCCACACTGATATCAGTTGGTATGCCACTTTATTCATACTATCATTTGGACAGCTTATATTAGCAGCTATACTGATTTGAAGGGACCCTGATTAGGGATGGGTACCGAATTAGGTACTTTTACAGGTACCGACTGAATTCTGTCAAAAGAACCGGGAACTGATTTGTGTAAAATCAAAAGGTACCATGTTTAGGTACCTAGATGCATCCTTGTGACTGTGAAGGAGTGCAAGAGTAGTTTTCCATGCTGGACAGGAACACAGCATTGCAAGGTTATATATTGAAGAATAAATATATTCAATTAAAAAATAAATAAATAATTTTTATTAATTTTATTAATTATTAATATCATTTTTTATTTTACAAATTGATATTTTTTTACCACACAAACACAAAAAAGTATCGAAAATTGGTACAGTTGAGTACCAAAACTGATTGCCAGGTGCCACGCATCGGTACCATGTAGTTTCAAATGTGAGAGGTACCCATCCCTAATCCTGATATCTGAACTCATACTGGTAAGGGTTAATGGTTTATATCTGATTGGTTTGTTCTGAAGGACTGGTTAAGATATTTGCACAGGATAAGTTATGTTATTACTCTCATAACAGGTATGGGCCACGTACTAGTATGTGCCTTCGTTATGATATTGGTGGGTATACTTGCATCGAAAGAGTTTTTAAAACCAAATATCTTGGGGTTATGATTGACAGTCGATTAACATGGAAAAAACATATTGATTACATAAAAGGTAAAATTTCAAAGTCGGTTGCAATTCTGTCAAAATCCAGATATGTTTTGAATTACAAAGCATTGAAAATAATCTATAATTCACTTATTGTTCCCTACATGTCTTACTGTATAGAACTGTGGGGATCCACATATAAAACATATATGAATTCAATAGTTGTCTTACAAAAAAGAGCTATATGTATCATCAATAATACAGATTATTATGCTCACACTGATCCCTTGTTTTTAAATTCACACATTGTGAAATTTTCTGATTTGTTTTATTATAAAATATTGTTACTAATGTTTACTGCAAAACTAAACTCTCTTCCTTGTGCTGTGCAAAAGTTCTTCTCAATTCGGGAGACTTAACATGATTTAAGAGGTGTTTGCAAGTTTTTTGTTCAGAAAGCTAGAAAAGGTATAAAAAGGAGATGTGTTTCTGTTGTTGGGGATAAACTATGGAATGATACTACTACTAAAACTGGCTTTGTTAAGGTTATTAATATCAACATGCATACTGGTACTTGTAAGGACACTGACATTTGTGCTTACACAGCTATCCATGGTAGGAAATAAAAATATCACTAGAAGATTTGATTTCATCCTGCGCTTCAGGAATGAAGTTTTTACTAGCCACAAAAAATCTTTTTCCTTGGTAACTTTTCTCATCTCTGGCCTTAAAACATTCTCACTGGTTTTGTTTTTAGAACATCTTAAGTACTTTTAGTTATCTTTGTCTTAATATCATCTTAGACTTACAGTCGTTCTGGGTTTAAATGACACAGTGATTTAGTTAATAACAGAAACAGACACATACACTTTCTGTCACACAAGCAAGACTCCAGCAATCTAAATGTGCCCAGACCTGTTGCATTTTCATTACAACTAAATTTTCATCTTAGAAATCAGTAGGGCATTCAAACGCAGTTTTTAATGCACTTCAGAGGAGACTTGAAAGTGTAAAAACCCCCGCTGTGTGAATGAGTTGCTGGCTGCGTAATAATGTGTGATCACGCCTCGGAATGGGAAATAAAGCTGAGAAAGAGAAAAAAAAACAGAAATGTGTTCGACTTTCCTACCTGGTAGACCGCCTGCTCGCACTGTTTGTCTTTCTGAGCCTTCTTCTCCATCTCCTCCCTCTGTTTAATGTCGTAGATGAGCGTGAAGAGGTCACGCAGGTCAATGATGAGAGGCTCAGCCTGGGAGAGGAGGGAAAGGAGGATGCAGCTAATTAAGTGTTATAATAAAGAAGGGTTTGGGGACAGTGAGACTTGAAGACAAGCTTTTCAGAGGGTTGGTTAAGTAACTTCATATCTGATTGGCTCCTGTGTGCTGTATTTAACCACTAGGCCTCACGAACATTTTAATTTTGGAAACATATAAGTGGCTGCCTGTTTAAGGTCCCATATTATGCAAAAATCACTTAATTAAGTCTTTTAGTGAAATTTGTGAGTCTTTGGTTTTTCTCCCAGCCCAAAAAATGTGATATTTAATAACAAAACCTGTACTTAGTAGTGCTTGAGAATGTAAAATCTTGACCTAAAACTAGCTGTTTGGATTTTGGGGATTTGCCGACGTCAGCAAATCCCTTTGTTGACCAATCAGAAGCAAGTCTGACTTGATTGGTCCACCAGAGCAAATACCCCTAAAGCCCCTCCCCGCCTCCTCCTCCCCGCTGCTGGAGAGATTTCTCAGCAGTGGAGAGGAGAATGCAGAAGTTGAAGAGCCATCTTTGCTCTGTTTTTGGCTGTAAACAGCCACATAGTTCCATGCACAAGCTTCCCATCTCGGAAGAAGACAAGACTAAGTGGCTAGAGTTCATTTATTAAGGAAATGTTCCAGCTACACTCAATAAAACTGTGCATGTGTGTGCTAGTCACTTCACGGCTGACTGCTTTTCCAACTTTGGACAGTACATCAGAGAGCTAGCAAATAGACTGGTCCTGAATCCAGGCGCATTACCAACCATCCACCAACAAACCTGGGACCCTTGAAATGTGAGTATTTTAAATGCTGTGTGCTGTGGAGCAGATGTAAGAGCTTTTCCTCAGTGTCCCCCCTGTCTCTGTGTTAGCTTCAGGATGCTAACTTTAGCTGCAGTTAGCCTGTTGTTTAGCCTGTAATGTTACGGTAAATGTGCTTCGCTGTTTTCTAAACATTGTGCACTCAGAAGCTTGTGGCGCCGTTCTCAGTGACGCAGAAGAGTGGGGTGGTATCAGCGGTGGCTCATTTACATACGAAGGTCACGCCCACTAAATCAGACCGTTCTGAACAGAGGGGCTATGAGAGCCTGGAAACAATGCTGCTGTGCTTGATTTATTGGCTTTTTGGACCAAAACATGTTACTACCATTTCATAAAGACATCAATGATCCATATTAAACTGCTGAAAAGGAGCAGAATATGGGACCTTAAAAAGTTCAATTTTAGGCTTCACCAAAGTCTTAAAGGTAAAGCTAATCTACACATTTTCCTGCAGCAGTTTCAAAACTTATCAAATATATTTATAATTTTACCAAAAGTATGTTCAATTTAATCTAATAGTAAATGATTCATAAGATGGTGCCAGGCCTAACATATCTGCATAGCTTAAATATTTCATTCAAAGTCCTTGGCAATGAAATTGACTCTGTCTCAGGCTTCATCACATTAATGCAGCTTTGAATAATGTTCATATCAAAAGTCACTTGAGTGGTCAATAACTTCACAGTCTAGAAGTGTCACTGGGGACCTGCAACTTGGCTTGAACAGCTTCAGCAGAGTAGAAAACAACTCACCGACTGTGCCGTCTTGATGGCCACAAACCTGTGGTGACCCTCCTTCCCGCAGACATAACCAAAGGCCCGGTGGTCCCTGGTGTCCTTGGCAATGTAGCTGATCTCATGGACCGAGTGGTGATGCAAGAGCACCTGGAGGCAGAGAGATGGGAGTCTTCACTCGATAGAGTAAAAAACAGACTATTCAAAATTAAAAAAAACACCAAAACTACTGTACATTGTCTTTCTTATCAAGACAGAAAATGAAAAACACGGTGTGGTTTCATAATGTTTTACAAGTACAAGAACTGTACACTGTGTTGGCAGCAAAAGTAGGTCAAAGCTACTTTAAACATCTTTGCATAATGTTGAGCCAAAAGCAGCCAACCAACACAGAGAAAGCCAAACTGTGTCTGACAGAGGGAGGAGAGATTCAGGCTGTGCAGATCTGTATAATATATGGATGTTTTCAAAAAGAAGAGACAACAAAAACATCACATATATAATCTTGTGGCAGGATGCTTGCTGTGTTTTGTTGCATCAGACTGAACGGTAGACATCTTGTTTTGTGATTATTTATTTATGTCTGGCTTTGGTTTCAGCAGGATTTGACGACTGTGATCTGAGCGATTGAAAGACACCAAATTAGCAAGAGAGATAATCTTCTTTTAAGTTGTCGTGTGTGTGATGTATTTGTTGATAGAGGACAGTTCTTACGCCCGTGCAGAAGTGAAAAAAAGCTTAAAAACCCTCTGTATGTACACACACATATAGAGTAATCCAGCTGTCACTCAGGAACACCCACCTGCGGCTCCACTATTAGCACAGATAAGCTAAGTCACTTGGGAGGAGCTTTCATTTGAATATTAGCGGATATTCAGTGGGGAACGCGGCTGGTAACGCCTCAGATTAATGTAAAATACAAAACTAATATGACTTGTCGACTCAATTCAGCAGAGAATCATGTCAGCTTTACATAAAGTATTTCCATCTAAATGCTCGCTGACGCTGCCGCCTGAGCTGGAGTGATCCCCGCTTCTACCATAATAACTCAGCGGGGATATTAAGTGTGGAGTGTTATTTACTGCCGGTAATCAGTAAATAAAATGAAGAGCATTAGGGGCATGATTTCCAAAACAACAAATGAGCTTGTCAAAAGCTGGTGAGCTGGTTGGTGGTGGCGGGAGGCTTAATGTTCTTTCACATTACAGCCTGAAGACACGCCACCATCACCAGCAGCCATATCAGACGGAGATATGATCAAAGATGAGGGCTTTATTTTAGCTTTTGGAAATAGATGGTTGGGGGGTTAGGGGTGGGGGTCGGTTGCCGTGGGACCAAACGCTGTTGCGTAATTATCAGTTTAGCCCTAATGACAGCTGAGGTGGAGCCGTGGTGTAATTAGCATTAGCAGCAATGATCATTAAGGGGTGGAACTGAGTGCTAATTATCGGTTAGCGCTGATGAGCAGAGTGGGCCTATCCAGCCAACACTGCGCCCCAGGACGGGGAGGGAGTGGAGCCCCCTCGATCATCCTGTAATGGAACAGCAGGCCTCAGAGTTCGCCAAGGGGGATGGAAGCCAGGACGGAGGCAGGAAACAGCCCGTCTCATAACATCACCATAACATTGCTCACTGTGCTATCATTAGCAGGCAGACAGGGCCTGAGTGATCTTAAGTGGGTCCTCCAGCAAACCCCTTAATCCTGCTAGGGTGTGTTAAAATCAGTATAAACAGGGTCAAATATCAAATGTAGGATCTGTTATTTAATGCTGTCAAGTTCAATTTCTATCAGCCAAAGGGCAAGGGCTTCATAGAAAGCCTGGTGTGACTGATTTAGCTATACGTGGAGAAGAGTTTGGCTCCTTGCAAATGCAGGGAGGAGAAAAAAAAAGCATAACCTTGTGAATAATCTGTCTCCTGTGCAGGTATTGCAGTTGTACTCATATGTCAACCGTGCCAGCCAGGCATTCAAGATGGCGGCCCTGGCAGGCGTTGTGAAGTGAACCGTGCAAGCGTCTGCCCTCTGGATGTCCTATACTGTAGGTTCATAGTGCAGCAGCTGGCAGAGGCCTCGCAGCGCAGCTCCGCCACGAGGCCATCTCGCCTGACATGCTACTCACCCCTGATCTTTCACAGTAAATCTTGATCCCGCCGAAGGAGACCGTCAAGAAGACTCTCTGCTTGTGCTCTCCTTTGGAACGTGCCGAGGATGCCATACCCTGCAAGAGATTAAAGGCAACTGCATGAGAAGATGAAAGGATTGGTGCACGGCGTGAAAAGACAGCGGGCCTTTCTCTCTCCAGACTCAGGTGAGTGTGACAGTGGGAGATATGGGTGGATAGGGGGGATGGGGGTGACAGGAGTTACATAAGGTGTGATAGGACAGAATGTTCTTTCATGTGCCTTTTCTTCAAGCTTTACTCTCAGAGGAATTCACACTTTATTATTATTGCAGCCTTCCCCCCCCAAGCACCTTTCTTCTTTTTTTCTCTCTCGTCTTAAAGTAGGTCTCCCTCACTTCAACGTGACATACACGAGTGCGAGCTAACAACAATAAGGTGAGATTTGCTGACAGAATGGATCGCGCTGCTGACCGACCGGCTCGCTCCGACAACTTCACATAGTGCTGACTGAACAGCCAATTCCAGTCTTTGATGTGCTTTTTTTCCCATGAACCTCAGCAGCTTCCTCCTTTTTTTTTGTTAAATTCCCAACTCTAATAAAGAAACAATTAACATTTTCACCGTGATTCGTTTGATGTGACCTGTGTGCTTGACATGTCTTTCACAGAACAAAGACTGCGAGAGAAGAAAAGGGAATAAGGAGAGGAGACAAGAGGGGAAGAAAGACCTGCACGCTGTGAAGAAACATCTTACAAAGCAGCAAACTCAGTAACCCCGACAAGTGAACATCAGCTACAATCCATTCCTTTAAAGCTTGGCTAATATTTGAAACCCAGGCTATTAATCACTATCAAGATCTGCTTCTGTGGGGAGAGGTGAGAGAAATCATACCCATCCATCTTTACACACATAGATGTTCATTTATATGAGGAAAGCAGGAGGAGGATAAGAAGAACAAGCAACAGGGATAAAGATGAGATGAAGTGTGTGAGGAAGGAAGCGGGCGGGCATGTGTGCGGGCGGGAGAGTCGATGAACGTTGTCAATCAGCCATCGGCTTCTCCATTTGGTGGATTAGTCCTCAAGGCAGCAAGAGGCAGCTCAATAGAGACCCCGTCCCCTCCTCTTTTCCCTGTTCAGATAATAGCAGGTTGATATCGACTGCACCATTGACTGTAACTGGCTGGTGGCTGGTGACTACTGGTGTCATATGGAGGGCATGGCAGAAATGTCAGATCCTGGCAATGAAAAGTTGTTATATTGGACACATCACTCGGACTGGATAAGGGTGATAAAAGGCTTTGCCTCCCAGCTATTCTGCTCTCTCCGTTGGGCTTCCCACACATTTAAGCTCAGGAAAAGTCTGCGTGAAGATACTTTAAAAAAAGCCATGCATATACAGTACGTCCTATTTGGGAGACGGATTTATCCCATAGCCACCTTCTGTTAAGATGCTTATGTGCTGCTTTTTCCCAACAAAGAGAGTGATAAGTATTTTCTGCTTTATACTTTGGAGCCAGTAAGCACCGCTGGCTTTTAAGAGGATACAGAATAAACTTTAGAGGAAAGAAAGCATCTCTCTGAGAGTTATGTAACTCTGGTGGATAATTGACAGTTTGCTACAGTCATATTATAACACATGCATTTAAAATGAGACAGGGCGGATAAGATAAGCTTTGGATCTCTTCCTGTAATGTTACATTAACACCCGGACACATAAACCAGAGATGTTGCTTAATTACTGCAGGAAACTTTGCTTCCCTCAGTAAGTCTTTGACAGGAGAGAAGGACTTGGACTTATTTGTGCCCAGAGGCTGTTGCATAATGAGGTCAGTATTTCATTAAGAGGACGAATAATTTGTGCAGTTAAGAGCTGGGGCTGACACGTGTGTTCACCTGCCACCTTGTTCAGCAACAGATCGTACAAAGATGCCATGAGTTGTGCTTTCAAACATGTTTATGCTTAATGCAGACTAGAGCAGTACAGCATGTGTAAAATGTAGCTAAACCTTGGAGAAGGGAACACAAACCTAAACTTCAACAGACACATGTCCACGGAGAACTTAGATAAGAAAATTAGATGCTTGACACTGAAAAAGACAAGTGTACATGTCTTATCAGTTAAAATTGTTAAGTCCAGAAGAAATATCCTTTTAAAAGGTATTTAAATACAAGAATGGGATAATAATAATGATAATAATAATAATTCAGTTTTCCTTTTTTAAAAAAAAAGCAATTCAGGTGTCTTTTTTGTCTATCTACATCTTAAAGTAAGACATATTTCTGGATTTAAAAAAAACAGCATGCGATCCATAGCACTCCAATGAAATAAAATGCTTTATTACATCAGGGACATGTCTATGCGTTTCTTCTTATCCTTCAGTCTTCATCAGGACATGATAAGCAACACGAAACAGGTGTTAAACTACCTAGGGAGTGTCATGTGATTGTGTCAAGGGACACTGTCATATGACATCACACATTGGAAAAGACATATATAGGCAAAAACTAGCAAGTAAAAAGTAAAAATAGATTTTTCTCCTTTTAAATAATGTATTGTGTCTACCAGTGTTTGGTGCAGGCTGTTTATCTCTCTGTTGCCAGGCCTGTTGTACTTTTTACTTGTGTGTTTTTGTCTATATATGTCTTTTCTCATGTCTAATGTCTTTTCTAAAAAGTACAATGCATGCTGTTTTCTATAGTTCTCCCGTCCCTGAATCCTTGACCCAGTGCAGCTCTCACCTGTTCTTCAAATTTCTGGATTTGTCAGCTTAATGAGGCTCAAATTGAGAGAAATAGATGGTTTTCACTGAAAATAAGACATAAACACCTCCTTGGAATTCAGATTTCCAAGTGAAACTACTTGGGACTGTTGTAACTGTACAGCGAAAGAGCGAACCGTTTGCGTATTGAGGGGCTAAATCACCAGGGCAAAAATGTTTGGACAGTTGAAATTTGATAGGGGGTGGGTGGGTTGCAGGTATTTTGAGGTTACGCACACATCTACAGCAGAAACAATGACTCATACTGGATCAATACGAATGAAATGTTGATGAATGAAATGTTTTCTCAGCATCCAGAAGATTCCACACAGTCCAGGTTTATAAAAGAACTAGTACTGACTCAAACAAGAGTTCTTACAATCAACATGAGTATTTATAACAATGACGCACACAAACTCAGACCTTTTTTTTTTTTCTTTTTTGGTGACTCAGACTTGACTCAAACTTGAACACTGAGGACCTGACACTCAACTATGACTCAAGGTTTGGTGATTTGCCTACAGCATTGCTTTCAGATTATCTAGAGAAAGTTCTGCTTCTGGATTCTGCTTCTAACAGATGTAAGCATTAGGTCCTGTCCCCACAGAAGGCATTTTGTTTTTTACATCACCACAGGCCAACTATACAAGATTCCAACCACCAACTAACTATAGGCCTATAACAAGTTTACACCAGGTATTGATCTAAGGATTATATACAGCCAACAGAAACTAGAAAAACACTCAGAGAGCGCAGACCTCCTCCATGCATACTGTGATTCTCACGCAACACTTAAGTCTTACTTTGATGTTATACTCCCTTTCAGCAGACTGTCTGCTACAATTTGGTGTTAGTTGCAGGTTTGTACGATAATTTGTTTCCTGACAGTGTTGAAAATTATGATGACCCAGAAAATATTTCATATTCTGGATCTTAGTATCCAGAATATTTGTACTTTTACATCTGTCAGAAATTATGTTGACCTTGTCTCGTATTGTTTTGCAAAGCAATTTGACCATTCATCGTATATACACATATGGTGAAAATAGCCCTATCTCACAATGATAAAGAATCCTTAAAAAAAAACCTAGATCCAGACGGTGATACGGATCACCTCCAAAATTTAATCACTTCTTCCTTGTCCCATTTTGAACAATTGCTGAAAATTTCATCAAGATCCTTTCTTCAGTTTTTGAGTTATGTTGTTCACAGACAAACAGACAAACTCCCAAAAACACAACCCCCCAGCAGAGGTAAAAATGCTTTAAAGAGTGGACTAGTGGTTTAGTCTCACACTCTCTCTCAGTTTTCTGCTCTGACCACTGCCTTATGTAAAACACACACACAAAAAGAAAAAAAATGAGGGAAAATTTGATTTTTCACTCTAAATGGATCATGCTTTATATACACATATACACAAACAGGACTTTGCGCACAGAAACATCCACTAATGGGAAATGAAGCATCCATCAGCACACACCCTGAGCAGTTAGAGGGTTTGGTGGGCACCTTGATCACCTTCTTCACTGTTACTCACCACATCAGGCTGCTAGAGTTAGTTCAAACTTATTCAAAAGAACTAGCTTATGTTCAAGTATGTGCCCTACTCTTCCGCCCATCCACTGGCTCCCAACTGAATTTAGATAATCTACAAGATCCCTACACATGAAGAGTTTTTCATCCTTTCTCTGAACTACAGCCTTGACCTCTTCTTTCCATTTGCCGCTCCTTGATCTTTGAATCTTTGCCTTCTTTCCATCCCATGCTCTTATTACACAACTCAAGGTGACAACTGAAGGCAGTCTCTGTTTTAAAATGTTTTAGATGTGCTGCATTTATTATTTTGATGCAATTTATCACTTAACAACTTACCTACTTATACAAGAATGGAAAAAAACAACAACAGAAAACTCATAAAATGTCAGCTATAGCCATGTAATGGAGTTCATGTTCAGTTAACACTGGAGTGCTACAGAGAGCTGATAAAATCTGCAGGAAATAAAGCTGCCGGCTGGAAATAAGAAGCCTGCTTCTCGTGTCACCTACCCAAAATATTATAACAGCATAATGGTGGATAACTGAATTTAATGCCTGCAAAATTAATATATGAGAAGACAATGAAGATAACTCACAAATAGACAGAAATAAATAAAACTCTGGTCAAACTTATCAGCATGTTTGACATGATTCCAGATTTCTGCTTTAACTTTTCTTGTCCTCCCTGATTCTTAAATTGTGTAAGATTCAAAGCTTCTTAAGGGAGCTTCTTAACCTGTTTCCACAGGTGTGTTACCCCAAAATCCTGTTCCACAAACACAGACAGGCCAGACTCGTGGACTTCTTCATACCAGAAAAGCTCATTCACCTTGTTAAAAGAGTATAAATATTCAATCTTTAAGGCCTGAGGATTAGTAATTCTAAAAAAATATTTTAATTGATCACAATTGTATGGTGCTTTTCTAAGAATTTCAAAAAGTGTGACATAAAGCGCAAGAGTGGTAAAGGAAGGAGTTGAATTTACGTGTTGTAGGCTTTTTTTAGGAAGGTTTGAGTTGATTTTTGACTGAGTGAGGTGAGTCAGAATTTTAGATGTTTGCAGAGAAACAGTTCAGAGAGTTTGAACTGCAACTGCAAAATCTTTGTCCCCCAAGGTGCGGTGCTTGGTCCTGGTCTTGGTGATGGAGGTGAGGAGGATGGCGTCTTGTGGACAGAGGTGGTAAGATGTAGAGTGACGTTTGAGAAGCTCAGTCAGGTATGAGGGGGTGAGGGTATTGGGAATTTTCTAGGTGATGAGGAGAATCTTTACGTGGATTTAGTGCTGAATAGGAAACCAATGAAGGATGTGATCAAACTGTTGTCTCAAGTCCTTGCTTTTTTATATTAAGGAACTACTCTTTAAGGATTATTTAAAACATTGAACTGAAGAAATAAAACATTGTTGTGTTCATGAAACATTTAGTATAACGAGTACACTGTATTTTATATTGTACTGAAAATACAAACTGCTAAACCGTGTCATCCACAATTATAAGTATCAGGACTTCTTTGCTACTTTGTCACTTACTTTAGGGCTTAATTTGACCCAATTTACTTGCTGCTTTCTGTATGAAACACAGGCTTAAATATTATCTGGGTCACATTATCACAGTTTGCATATGTGCTACAAGTAAAACATCACGGACTTCGTTATAAAAATAGAAAACTGTGACTGACATGAGAAGACGTATGAGGCAGACAAATTGGGGGGATGGGGGGAGTGTTGATGTTCTTGCAGACGTTCGCTAAAAAGTGAACATTTCCAAAGTGACACTCTGCTTTAAGTCTCCGGATGGGAAGCCAGTTTGCCTCCGAGGTCAGAAAATCTGTATGAATAAATGCAGAGAGCTTTGAGCAACCCAAAAATATGGCAGCCTATTAGAGGAGGGAGAGTACAAAGCTGCAACCATTCTGCAAAAGGAATATAAAACACGGCTCATGGTAGCTTTTCTCCAGGAGATAATAGATTGTACTTTTCTTCTTTTGTCCTGTCTGGTCAGTTCTTTAGAGAAGCATCAGTGATTCATTTTCAGGACAAGACAGCTCCTATGACTCATTCAACAGACAATACAGACATGTCCGGGCATGCTTTTTCCAAATTTGACTGAGATGAGTGAAGTGGTCCAGTGATGTCCCCAAAGAAAACACACACACACACACACACACACACACACACACACACACACACACACACACACACACACACACACACACACACACACACACACGGATATAAACACACAGAAATCTGCACCTTCAGCTTCATCATGGAGTCCTGGCACAGTTTGTCCCCACGCGCCGCTGTCACCTCATCAATCCCGATCAGCTTGGCCTTGTAGCGCACGCCATCTCCACGGAAACGCTTAATAAGCCCCGCCTCACTGCGGTCTTGACCTGCGGCGGGAGAGACAGAGAGAAAAAGTGAGGACAAGAAATAAAGAAGAGAAATTGGAACAGAGAGTGATTACAGGAAACAAGGATGTGTGAGCTCAACTGAATCAAACAACTTTAGCATCGTGCCCTGCTAGACCTACAGAGGCTACTGTGTGTGTGTGTGTGTGTGTGTGTGTGTGTGTGTGTGTGTGTGTGTGTGTGTGTGTGTGTGTTCGTGTGTGTGTGTGTGTGTGTGTGTGTGTTCGTGTGTGTGTGTGTGTGTGTGTGTGTGTGTGTGTAGGAGTGGGCCGCTCTGATATAAATATTTATGGAATAGGAAATGCAGAATGAATAGTAAATTAGCAGCAGCAAGCAAGATTGAAAGAAAATTGAACTTGAAATTGGAAATGAAGTTGGTGGACTAAATGCGAGAACAACTGGAACATTGAGAACACTTTGACATCATCGATCGAGGGCATTGTGGGTCATCCCCACAAAGCTTGGGTTCTCGGGTAAAGAACAAGGTGACTCAGTGAGGGGGCTCTCATTTCTACGTCTCACCCATGTCTGTTGTTCCCATGGGTGCTATTGGAAGGCAACAAACCAGCTTGAATGGCGACTATTGAAGGGAATCATTTCGGTCCAGTGCTCACCCATAATCCACCAGGCCCTCCCTGGGTGATGGATGTCGGGTAGGTGGTGGGACGGCGGTGTGAGACATTTGCAAATGTGTGTCTGGTTGGCCTCGGGCTTCATAATGTCATCCACTCCCTTCTCCTCCTCCTGTCCCTGCTGGAGATTACTCCGTCTGTCAATCTGCTCGCCTGTCCCGACACCACCTTGACACAGACACCTTTCTCATTTTTGTGTCGGCGCCGTCTGCCGTCATATTTTTTTATTACGAGGTTGTGAGCCTCAAGCATTTTCTCGCGTGCCTTCCAATGTATAAAAGATCCCCTCGTAACCTGTACGGGAGTTGTCAGCCGCAGAACACAGACTCCCATCGCATTTACACGAAGAGATAGCAGGATTGCAAAATCAAGGTCACTGGCACCTTGGAGAATTTAACAGTTTTCAGGCTCCTTGCTCACTCGATTCTAGGTCATGTGCCTGCACAGTGCATTGGTTAACGCCTTGGATTGTTGCAGGGAAAGAACAATGTTCACCATCCCTCTCAAAGACTGTCAGGCTGCAGTCAAACGCCACAGAAGGCACCAAAACAGCCATGTTCATACCAGAAACACATCATGGTCCCTCCATAAAAGGAATTTCTGCTTCCATCTCTGTGATTTTCAAAGAAAAATCAGCAGTTCAAATGCAAGTACTTGTCTTGGCTACGCACACCCTCTCACTAATTCATGAGGGCACAATTCTCAAAAGAGGGGGGGGGATGCTAAAGTCATTAGAGTCTCTAAGCAAGTGAATGTCAAATCTGGGTCTGATTCAGACTTGTTTCTCTGCCAGAGGATAATGAGCCTTATATACAGCCACCGTGTACCTCTGAACATTAACCAGACACTGCTTGACATGCATGCAGCAGCCATGAGGAGAAATCAACATCTCTCCTTTGATGACAAAGTCACTAAAAAGACAAACTGCAGAGATTTCCGTGCATGTGCAAGAGAGGGTGGACTCAAACGATAATTACTGCCGTGCATGATTCAAACCATCCCTCAAACAGTGGCTGTAGTCTTTTCATACAGCGTTACGCATTCCACCCTGATTTTACTGACTCATACACTCTGTAATGTAATGTAAAATGCATGCTGCTCCAGTTGCATTTTAAACACTATTGGTCCAATTCAGTACAGCTCTCTCCGATGAGCTTTAACCAGATGTTCTGTGCCATTTGTTTCTTTACATACAGCGTGCCATTTCCCCTAATAACACTTCAGGAGAGATTTAGAGCTTTATGCGCAGATCCTCAAAAAAAAAGTAGGCCTTGCATACCAAATGAGAGTCTTGACACAGTGGCATAACTCGTACACTACGTGCTCTGGGTTCAGATCAAGACAAGCGAGTGTGCTGTATTTGAAAACTAAAGAGCTGCAGGGCATGCTGTTTCATGTTGTTACACACTGTAAGAGAGGAAGAGGAGAGCAGGGGAAGGTGTGTGTGAGAGGGGGGTGACATATATTCCTCTGGCTTCTTGGATTTACAACTACCCAAGGTTGAACAGTCCTCACTATATTTCTGGCTCCATAAGCCTGACACTTAAACTGCGGACAGCTACCTAAAGCCTTGTTTGTATGCTGTTAGCGTGTGGACATCAGACGACAGGCCTGCCGTGACAGAGTCCTGTTCGTCTGATACGTAAGCATCCTGGATTAATAACCAGCACATATCAGACCTCTGTCACAGGTCTTTCCTCTGAGCATTTCCAGTTACCATCATATTTGTCTGAGAACAACTCCAGTGCCACAAAATTGCCAAACCTTCAAAAGCAGAATTTATATTCCACATGCTGGACTTCAAAAGAGTCAAAATCAAAATGTTCTCCCATCTCTCAACTAATAGACCCTGCAACCACAAGTCTGATAGTAATAATTTGTCTGACAGTGGGTGAAAGCCTCGTCTCATGCTACCGTGTGTCTATGTGAAGCCCAACAATGGACAACACAGTTGCCTGCCGTTTGGGAGTCCCACTGGTCTGAGATGTAAGCATCATGGGATTTAAATTGAGTATAAGATGACAAGTCTTCCCCTTCAATACTGCATCAAGCAAAGTTTCAAAAATCATTAGTATTTGCTGACATTATTATCAATAATACAACATCATCAAAGGCTGATAAACTTGAGGACAGTTACCCTCAGTGATTTGCAAGTTCACACCAGAAATGAGCTCACAAAGATTCAAATGAGGTAGTTAAAGTGAAAAGTATTGCATGATCATTTTATATAGCTGTACATAGACTCTGTTTTGAGTAAAGCTTTATCAATCCCTTACCCTCAATCACTGACTTTCCTGAATCTAAAAAAGCTGACGAAGTCATGTACAAAATCAAAGAAATTTGGAAATAAATGAAAATCTCACTTGAAAGTAAGAAAAAATAAACAGCTTTGCAAGATAAAAACAAGACAATTTGACCTGATTTTTCTGACTGAATATTCGGCTAAATGTTCTGACTTTAACACCCTAACACATGGGGAAAATCTGCTTCATTTAAACTGATTTCTGGTGAAATTATTTTATCATCCTTTAAGATAAATGGGCAAACAAAAATTCTGAGCCTCTTTGAATCTGTCTTGATTCATTCATAAAACTTCATTCAATTTAGTTTTGTCTGAATTGCTAGCAGCAATAAGCCATCCCAAAACCCTAGTGTGACTTCTTTAGGTGATCAAAAACCGTGATGTCTGGGACATCCAGGTACACCCCTATAATGCAATTACTGTGGTACATCATTCATTCATTTTCTGAACGGCTTATCCTGTTCAGGGTCACGGGTGGCTGGAGCCTATCCCAGCTGTCATAGGGCAAGAGGCGGAGTACACCCTGGACTGATTGCCAGCCAATCACAGGGCTGACACAGACAGAGAGACAACCTTTCACACACACCTACGGACAATTTTAGAGTGACAGAATAACCTGGTGAGCATGTTTTTGGACTGTGGGAGGAAGCTGGAGTACCCGGAGAGAACCCACGCATGCACAGGGAGAACACGCAAACTCCACTAGTGACCTTCTTGCTGTGAGGCTGCAGCACTAGCTGTTGCGCCACCGTTGACCCCTGTGGTACATCATCTTATGCAAAATATTGACTCTCTAATGTTGTTGTTGAAGCCTTTAAAAACAGACAACTGTTTCTTCAGCACTTTTGTAGCTTTTCATTATAAAAACAAGCTCTGTCACTGAAAACAAGCCTCGTGTTGATCACTTAATGTAAGACACTGAAACAAGAAACTATTTCAAGAAGCAAATTGCGTTATTTGGGCAGTGTACGTTTTTTTTGTCTTCTCTCTTTTTTTTCTTTTTTGTTGCTAAGCACCGCCCGAGGGGCAACTTGTTGCAGTACCTCTCTTTTCCTTGTCATTTTGTTTCAATTTTTTTTTATGTCCTTTTAGTAATCTTTGCATTTGGAGACTATAATTACTTTTTTATGTCTAACTGGTTGTCCATAGACCCCAAACTGGTTAAGTTTCCACTGGTGATTTTACTATACAATTTTTTTATTATGTGTGTCCCAGAATTCTATGTGAAACCTTGTTGACATTGTTTACACCTTAGATCAGCTGTTAGCAGCCCGTAGCATGACTATGCTAACTAGTGCTAGGCCCAGTGTTCCCTGTGAGCTGAGGAGGAGGGGGAGCAGGGATGACATGTTGGTGCTGTGGTGTGAGTCAAGAAGGGACGCTATAGACCTATCCTTCCACCCATCATTACTGGGAATGTAAGATACATCTTCATTGTGATAAGTGAGCTAGTGTTAGACAGAGCAGCATCACAGTATTGTTAGAATATATAGCTTAGATGTATTATATAGGCATGCTTTTATTAACTTTGCTGTACAGATGTGCTCATTGTATTGGTGTGCATTGCAGGACACTTGAGGTGTTGTTATGTTTCATTCATAGCAATTAAGATAAAAAAAAAGAGAACACAGGAAGATGTGTGTAAAAGTTTTTCTGCAGATAGATGAAGGGGGGTTGATCACCCACTTGATGAGTACCAGCTGCAGATTGCAGACAGAATCAGAGGATGGCCAACAAGAGGGTAAACAACGTCCGAAGAGCCAACAAGAAGACGACTCAACCTACATTGCTGAGCAAAACTCACTCACTTAGTCACTTTATATTGGTGCAGAGAAAGAGACAGTCTTCATGAACTGTCTCTGGAACATGTAGTGAAAAGAGAAATGGGGCTGCACCAAAGATCTCTGTAAATGCATGTTCTTGATGTATTGTTAATAAATTTGTGTTCAAGTGAGAACCAGGGCGTCTTCTGATCCTTCCCCATCAACAAACCGCACGGGAAGAGGTGAGAGGAGCATGAAGTCAGATGAATAAATATTAAGGTATTCTGGTGAGACCGATAGCATCTCATTTCCATCACTATTCAGGGACATAGCTAACTTAGCTAACACCAGACATGAATGCCACATTGGAAGGGTTGTACCTGCTTAGGTTTGTAATTCCTTAAACTTCCCTGTCATGGGACAAATACAGGCTTATCGTATCATATCATATCATATCGTGTAAAGCATACAGCCAATGAACAACCATGATAAAAAGAAATGTTTTTGACGTGGTGCTCCACCTCTTTCCAGCTGTTGTCTTGGGTGAGAGACGCTGCCATACTGCTAGACACAGTGTGGTCAAATTTAGGAGGGGCAGAAAATAGACGGAAAGATTCAAATAATAAAAGGTATACCCAGTGTCCAATTATTTCACCAATTGGCAAACTTATCAATAAAGGACAAATTTTTTGTGTATCTGTTATATCCAGTGCTTTGCAGGTATCTATTATCCTGATTCTGGTGTTACAATCAGAGCAGCTTTACCAGTTGCTCTCATTGTTCATCAGCCTAATTAAGACCTGAAAGCCGTACAATCACCAAATCCTCAAAAGAGGCACAGAGAGCTTGAAAACAAATGCCACTATCAAAACCCGACACCCAGGCCCTGAACCAGGACCATGGAGAGAACAATTACAGCTCGCCTTGCTCCATACTGTTTCAGGGCTCATCACTGTGTTGCTTCCTCCTCCCTGCCACACTAGAATGGGGACAGTGAAAGCACAGATGGCAACAGATGGAGAGTCAGAAGTGCCCCTCCAGATATAAGGACTTGGCAACAGGAAAGTTTTTGTTGGGGATCCGGGCATCAAGGCAGCTTAACCTCTGAACCTCTCTGAGTGTGTATCTGTGTCTGACTGTCTCTTTCCGTCAGTGTTCCTGCCTGCTGGTAGGCCACACGCAAAACCTAATAGGCTATAATGACAGTTCACAGCGATGTGTATGGAGTTATGAGTTCTCTTCATGCAGCGTGTAATGTCAACCGTTATTTTGTGCATCTTTTCACGGGGTATTTGAAATGAAAGTGATAGGTATGTCCTATCAGCGCAGGGGGGTGATGACTTTAAGCAGCAGTAAAGAGAATGTATGTCAGAGGAAGGCAAAGCTGTCCTCGCCATCTGCCTCCCTCATGTGCACAAAATAACTTCCATAAGCCTCAGCAAACACGCAGATACACACTGAGAAACATTAGTAGCAGCATGTGCTCTCTGGTCTGGCAGGGCAGGGTCTAGACTTATCTCAACCAGAGTGACTGAACCAGAGCACAGACTTCAGCTGGAGAGGCATGACACACTAAAACACATCTGCCAGTAGCCAGTGAACATACCTGTGTTCACTGATCAGTTCCACATAACATTTTATCACGGGGAAAGGTAAGAACTAGATTTACTGCCTCATTTGGGAATTTCAAAGAAGTATTTCTTTAAAGGGAGATTTTGTGCTCTTTTAGGGTGTATGCTATCTCTCTGGTACCCCCATAGTAGATTCATATGCTTGACAACTAAAAAAGAAGTCTGTTTTTCTCACACCCCTGTTTCTGAAAACCCCTATTTCAGCCTCTTTCTTGAAAGTTTCCTGTCTCTTTAAGGTTCCCGTCTCCACAAACCCCCTTTCCTCTGATTGGCCAGCCCTCAGGAGGCCTGTTGGGGGCACAGCTTTTAGCAGACCTTGGTGTTTAAGGCCCGCCTCTCCCAGTGTCATGAAACAGTTAAGAGCTCACAATCTCAGAAAGTCTTGTGAAAATTTCATAAACATATTGTGCTTTTTTATTTTTGTAATTTCATTTTATTTTATTTTTTTAGAATGGACTGTTTTTTAGCAGTTTGCAGAAAAGCCAAAGCATTTCTTCGACATACGAATGTGTTGAACTCTGCATGTTTAGTAAACATCCAGGTAAAAATGAAGACATTACAAATATTTATGCTACAATAACATCGCTATATTCTGGTTTCATTTTTGTGCAGAGGGCAGTGTAGACATTGGAGGGCAGTAAATAGGAAAATTAGAGTAAAGGGATGGAGGCAGGGTGTGGAGGCCACCCTGACCTTAAGTCCTCTGGCCTGTATTGATGCCAGAATTCCTCTACCTGAGTCTGGCACAGAGCACCGGATCGAGCTTTCGGTTTAATGACTGATCGTTAAACAGTTACTGAGTTAATGAACAGTATTGTTCACATCGTCAATGCTCAGCACAGATGAGTGAATCACTGCAGAGTTTCATGCAGGTATTGATGTTTGCTGGGCGATGATAGGAGAGCTCATTCACGAGGTGGAGGCTCTGCGATGCTATTATCACATTCAATGTTTAGGCTGCATACTGCACAGTCTGATAAGCACAGCAGCAAATAATATGGCCAGGAAATGGAAACACTGTTTGAAAAGGGTGAAATTGTGAGTATTTGTACTGTCTCGTACAATCTCTCAGACGTCACACATGCAGTATGAGAGCTGACTGGTGATTTAATCTGCTGTTTGCTTCTCTCTGCGTCCTTCTCTCACTCTCCTCCGCTGTCTCTCTGTCCTCTTCTCCTTGTCTCTCTTTTTGAAATGAATATTTTTTTGTGCACAAATTACACTAGGAGAGCAACAGTTGCTATGGAGATAGAGTAAAGTCATGCATGTAAAGCAATCCTGTTGATGGATCGAGGGGAGCTTTGGCTGTAGCATGGCAGGCTGAGTTTGCTGCAGTTAGATTTGATTTTCCAGATGTTTTTAAAAAAGAAGTCATGAGCTTTGAGATCCTTTCAAACAAAATATAAGATGGCGTGGGCAGACTCTTCCTAAATGTACGATAAGAAATCCAATCTCTGAGTGAATTACCAAAAAATCAGCAGTGTAAGTATTAAGAGTAGGGCGGCTGAGTAATGCTGATTTCCTTTTTATCAAACAACAGAATCAACAATCAGTGAAATCTGTTTTTTGAGTTCCTCTGCATATACAGGATAACGCTTTTTGGATAAATACTGTTGGATAATCAAGTGATTACCCCTGGAAAATATTGCCAATTTATCAGGTGTGGTACTCATTAGTTGGGATCAGAGGCTTGATTAACCCTCTAGAGCCCGGTGTAGTGCTTGCGCTGCTATTTGCAAATAAAGTTTCGATTGGCAGTAGATTCAAAACCGTATTATTTATATATACAAATTCAATAGTCAAAGATCAAAATGAGCTGTTACATAACGGAGCTAGGATCCTACCAGGACAGTCACTTTAACACTTATATATGATACTGCTGCACAGGGTTACGCAAACCTTTGTTAAGAGACTGCACATGAATTAACCCAACTCTGTAAATATTGGACTATTGACGCCTGTGTATCATCCATAGACTGTAAAAAAAATAGACGTCATCTTGCTTGGCTCGAAATGCCAAGTGACTGGCTGTAGTATAGGTTAAAACATTCATCTCCCCAGTCATTCCAGATGGGCTGTGGTCGAACTTAAAAAAATTGTACTTTGTAGAAATGTTTCTTATGTTTGACTGTTGTGGTGATTTGAAGATATTATTTGCCTGCCTTGTCTTCAGGTCCTCTTTTTTTCTGAAAATATTTGTTTTCATTAGTTATAAGAGGTGAAAAACAAGGTTTTGGGTTTCACAATGACTGACAGCTGACGTTCTTGTGTAGTTTTTTCTGTGATTGTAAAATATGCCGGGAGGTAGAGCCAAGAAGAGATTAGACTCTCTGAAGAAAAAAAAATCATGATTTTCTTCACCAGGCTCCACTCAGATTCTCTCATAACCTCTACTGCGCAGACTCTGGCTGCACAACGGCTACCGGTGGCTGCACCTATGACAAGGGTATTAACTTCAAAACTGTACAGTGGTAAATGGTGCAGCAATGCTGCCTCTTAACTTCTTTAGGTTTGTAAGTGGTTTAAATGTAGATTAATTGAAGTTATTTCACTCATTCTAAGTTTACAAGAAATTGAAAGCAGATCAAGTGTGAGATTCTGGTACCTTTTTCCAGATGAACACAGTTTCTACCCCAACATCTAATGCTAGCATCATGTGCATACATCCTCCTTAAAAAAGGTAATTTTCAAACAAATTCTAAAGAGTAATTTTATCCATTTTCTATTGCACTGTGTGACACTACTCAATACAGATATCATCTTTTCAAAGAAAATGCTAATTTTAGCCAGATTAGCCAGTCAGTTGTGGCATGCTAACAATCGCTTCTTTCATAAATAAGGCAATGAATATCCCATGAAATTTAAACTTGAAATGTGGAAATATTTCCTTTTGCTTGTCACAGTTCATGTCTTTTTTGATGCTTTGAATCAGGAAGCTGTGAATCAAAAACAACTTCACTGATGACAAGTGGAACCTAGCATCAGTGAGTCTCGTCTTGCACATGACGTAAGAGGAAACGGCTAATGTGTGAATGGACTCATTTGCTGACAAGATAAGAGAAATGGCGGCCTTATCTCTACAACAAGACCAATTTGATCTGTTGCGTCTGACCCATATGACTGTGAATCACGCTCTGTCTAGGGTTCAGCTGTGTCCTTCACCTGGTTCCCAACCACTGCTAGCTGCTGAGTGACAGCTGCATGCATTACTGCTGCCACATTTCCATTTATATGGATCTTAAAAGGATCTTTGCTGATTGTGACAATGGTCCCTGCAGCACATGTGATTAACATGCCAAAGTCAGGAGCCGATAGCCTGAGCTGATAGCCCCCTCCAATGAGCTGCATGGCCACATGTGTAATAGCCCCCTTGCAGTGTTCCCCCCCCTCCCCACTTAACTCAAATCGATGAGCGCTCCTCCAGCCTGGCCATTTATCTGACAGAGCCGACAGGCCAGTGAAACAGCCACGCAGGACCTGGATTTACTGGACCGGCTGGAGTGGCTTTATTCATCGACGGAGAAATAAGGGAAAAGAGTAAAGCTAGGAGGGGAAACAGGAAAGCATCGTCTTCTTTGGTTCCTTCCTCCTTTTAACCAATCCCACTTTCTTACCTCTCTATATGCTCTTCTTTCCTCTTCTCTGCCAATTCAATCCCATTTCAATCTCCCAGCAAATGTTGGGAGAATGCCTCGCCCTATTACATCACTTAGGCTGTTCATCAAAGCGACAGGGTGTGAATTACCCCGTCTATGACACCTAAATCATGCTGCTACCAAACCCCCAGGCTACACGAAATGGTTGTTACTACATCTGGATTCCTGAGATGAGACAGGAAGCCTCTGTGGACTTGACTGAGTGGATCTTCTCTTGATGTAGTCCAGCACTATTTCGCTCAATGCAAACATGTCTGAAGGTTATTTTTACAGCCTGCATACATGAGAAGACTGCCACTTCCAATTCAGAGCTGACAGTTTTTATGCATGTTGATTTCATCAATTGAGCCCTCGACACTCAATGAACAGCACAGCAGAACCAAGATGGAACTGAGGGTTTTCATGTATGTAGAAAGAAAACCTGTGTGTTCGTCTACAACAAGACAATAAAAATAATTTCTTCTGCTGTTTTAGCCTGGGGGAAAAAGACTAGTCCATTGTTTTCCTGCTGTTGAATGTTGAGTTTTTGGATGTTCCATCAAAGAGGTAAAACTGGTTGCAGCTCTACTCCTACTAACTCAGGAAATGACAATGATTCAGATATTCTAAATGGCTTTTGGACTGTTCTATTTGTCTAGTTAAAGTATTACTACACTGTGAGCACCTCAGCTATGCAGCTGCTAATGCTAAGCTAACTGACTGCTTTGTGTTTACTATCTTTTGTGCCTTATTTTTCTGGAAGGTTACTACAGGCCGTTCATGTTTCTATAATCTGGACGGCTGTGCACATTCTTGCTTGTGCAACTTATTTTACGCTATGGCTGGGGTTTCACATTAAAGTTGTGTCTTTCATTGTATTTTTACAGTCAGGCAGACCCAGAACACAGAGACTAGGTTACTTCAAGGCCTTCCACAAATTGTGCTCAGTGAAAGCTGATGCTCCAATTGCCTGCCATCTGACAGCTGAGATCAGGATCAAGACATCCCTTTTGGAAGTTTTAACTGTCCCTAAAAGGAAGTCTGTATTAATGGAGACCAAATACTGAAGGACAATAGTGGGGTGTCTTGGAAGCAGTGTTGAGCAGTATAAGGGTTGGTTAGAAATCATAAACATATGTTTTGTAACCTCACCCAAGAACAAGTACTGACACCAACAGAACGGCTGGGCAGAGATTAAACAGAAACCAAGGGTGTATATTTACACCTGTGGCTCGTTTGCTTTGTTCCAATTCAGGGGCAAAAATGATACAATTCATGTTCTTACCCGCCATGGAGCATCAACAACGTGTATGGCTAGTTTGCATTATAGCGTTTATCTGGCTCATGTACCAGTGTGTGCTATATGAACAACATGTGCAGTTTTTTCAACAAGGCATTTTATTTCCTTGCTCTTCTTCTGTCGTTGTTGAGTCTTCGGGGCCGTTTAAATGACAACAGTTTTAGGGTAAAATGCAAAAGTTTTGTTGCGTTTCAGCCTCACGTTTACACAGAAACGGCATTTCAGCAGACCTAAAATGCAAACTCTTAGAAACGGCCTCCAGAGGGGGATTTTTCTGAAACACTGCCAACACTGTTGCCATGTAAACAGCAAGCCAGCGTTTTCAGTGGAAACTACACTTCACGCATACAATAGCACAACAGTACCGTTGTTACAATCGTCGCAAACTACCGTGTTGTACTTGTGCTGCTCAATCTGCTGTATCTGCTGACTGTCTTTCAACAAAATGTGCATCTGTTGCTCCACTTCTGCACTTAGTAGTCCCCAATTCACCAGATGATCAGCTCAACTCTACTTCGGTGGGGATCTCCCTAAAGTGGCTTCTGGACAAGACAGTTATGGCGCTAACTATAGGCTTGGAATGCATACTACAGCATTGGCGTTTCCTTGTGAAGACAGATTTTTTTTCACAGCGTTTTAGCATTTTCAGATAAAACTTTGTGGTGTAAACAGGGCCTTCTATTCATTTTTCTTCTACTGTTTTTATCTTGCAGTTGTGGGATTTTGTTTTTTGCCGTTTACTCAAGCGCTGTTTCACCCCTGTAACACGGTTACCTTGTGTGCCACCAGCTTTAAGGCTGAACTACAGCATCCTGCTTTTTATCAGATATCTCATAAACAAACAGTGAGCTAAAACAGAAAAATAGCAGTCTTATTCAACGTGGCTTTGTAACAGGGGCTTCTACAAACTGACCTTGTTGCAGTATTTTACCATCAACATTTTCTCTGACCCTAACCACACATTTTTACCCTCAATCCTTTGATATAGGTTTTAGGGTCAAACAAGTCAAACAGTTCTCAACAGTACATGGCAAAACTAAATATGGTCTACTTCCAGGTTAAAATTACACTAAAAGCCTGGAATACTGTATTTAGTAGGGGTACCTCTCACACTTGAAACAATACGGTACTGATTCCCAGTACCTGGCAATCGGTATCGGAACTCATCAGTACCAATGTTTGGTTCTTCTTTGTGTTTATGTGTTAAAAACATCAATTTGTTTAATATTAAAAGGTAAATTCCTTTAAATTTAACATATTTAATCTTCAGTATAACCTTGCAATGCTGTGTTCATGTCCAGCATGGACAATCGCCTACTCTTCTACTCCCTCATAGTCACAAGGATGCATTTAGGTACCAAAATATGGTACTTTATGATTTTACGTGAGTCGATACCCAGTACTTTTGGCAGAATTCAGTTGGTATCTATAAAAGTACCTTATTCGGTACCCATCCCTGAAAATAAGCATTTGCATCTCCAAGATACAAAGATGGTGTGTTTGTCATCTCCTGATAGGAGAAAGCTGCAAATTTTCCATTTGGTCTAAAACCCATTTTCTACCATTTTCTGGTATCTTCAAGGAGAATTTATCTTGCTCCACAAGTATTGTAAAGATCTTGAAGATCTCATGAAGATCTTGTGCCATTTTTCTTGCTAGTTACTGCTTAAAATGGACCATTTTCAACAGTTAACAGAAAGACTGAATGATATCTACAACATATAACTAGAAATAGTAAAAAACGTTTACATTTACGTGTGCAAGACTGAATTTATGGTTAAGTTTGGTGGCGAGAATGACATGTACCTTTGATCCTCCTGGACTCCCTTCGCTGGCTGGTTTTGACACCCGGCTGGATCTCGGCCTCTGCTGACATCCTCCACTGCTGAGTCCCTTGTCCTGCTCACAGCAGGTCCAACATGGGTAAGCAGCACGCAAGCTAATCCTCCCAACTCCCAGTGTCCGATTCCCACCACTCCAGTCCTTCTCACAGTCGCTCTCAGTCAGAGGAAATCTTCTTTGAATCCATGGTGAGATGTGTGGTACTCCTCAATAAATGAAGATCCAGTACTGATATCTACACTCTATCACTTCTGGCCCATTGTGTTTGAGTAATGCTTATAGGAACACGTGAAAAGAGGATTGAATTATGAGCTGGGAGATCCTCTTGAGAGCAGCTTCAGATCAGGTTTGACATCTTCTGGAGTGTACCTGAGTTCTCTCTGTGAAGGTCAAGTATCACATGGTCTGCTGTTGCTCTTTTCCGTGTGTCCGCCTATTACTCTGCAGTAATTCTCCCCGAGGGAGACCGCAGCATTGATTGAATGAAATATTGTTCTTCAGAGTAGGTCAGGAGTGGATATTATTCTTTGGGAGAGCCCTTCAGATACCGTCCAACAGCCCATCACCGTCACTTACTCCCAGCACTGCAAAGAAAAAAGAGAGACAGGTACGACCGTCAATATTAAGGAGGAGGTGGTGAAGAATTCAGATGACACACACATGCCCTCTGATCACTCATTACAATGTTAATCTGAGGTACGAAATGACAGGCACCAATTTAACAAATCAACAAAGATAATATTAAATCATTTGGATCATCAATCCTTAATGAGAGTGCAGCGCACCCCGTGCTGTTCTTCGCCCACCCTCGAAGCAGACCGGTGGTGGAAAAGCTCTTGTTGTAGGTATTGTTTGCGAGTAAATGTGGAACATTAAAGCATGACCAATGCATCTGTGCATGCAAAGTACATTTTCATTTCCAGAAGATGGATGGTGAATGCTCCGGGCTCAAGCCGACAGCTCGTGAGGAGGGGGAGCAGCAGAGAGCGGTAAATGACAGCCTGTTTCAAAGCAAACTCTGGTGGAAAACCTGGCACAAGTGTTCATAAACTGGAACCCCACACATTGTGCTTTAATGCCCTTGAATCATCCGCTGCTAACACTAGGGCCGTGCCAAGCTGGCACAGCGGCTGGCACTGCTTCTGTTGGCATGGTGATGGGCCATTGTTGTAGAAAGAGGCCTTCAGCCTTGCCTGGCCTGAAAAGAGCTGCAGCACATGGAGCACCAGGCACACGATACCCTGTGTGACATTGTGTGACATTGTAAGAGGTGAGTGTGAGAATATGAGTGAGATCTCAGGGTTGTTTTATGAGAAAGGAGACATTTTCTTGGAGTCATTTTATTACAGCAGTTTGCCACTGAAATGGTTTCTGTTGGTAGATTCTGAGGACACGACTCACTGAAGAAAGATTTGAGCCGTTACAAAATACTAGTGATTCATTACGAACGTGTTTTCAGGTGTCTGTAACCTACTACTGTAACCCTCTGAAAACCTTTTTCTTCTTTGACACTCAAAACTTTGACCCAAACATAAAAATCTGCAACTGCTCACACCTTTTAAAGGTGTTTAGATCAGGTGTGGCCAACCAGTCAGAGACCAAGAGCCACAAAAATTACCATGGTTCTACAAAGAGCCACATCACACACGTGGTCTTACAAAGGCACTTTCTATCACTCATAAACGAAATGACATAAAATGAAAAGCAATACATTTCTATCTATCTATCTATCTATCTATCTATCTATCTATCTATCTATCTATCTATCTATCTATCTATCTATCTATCTATCTATCTATCTATCTATCTATCTCTCTATCTATCTATCTATCTATCTATCTATCTATCTATAAAGCTATAGGCACATGAGGGATTGAGAGGAGCACATGTAGAGAAGAGAAACCGAAACTTAAGTATCAATTTCATCACCCTAGTATTGATAAATACTGATCCCAACTTAGTCATCAATATATCTATATTTTAGATTGCTCAGCACACCACTACTAATAACAATATATAGATCTCGAATTGTTTTTTATGAATGGATCGAAGAGCCGCACACCGAAAAGGCAAAGAGCCACATGCGGCTCGCGAGCCACAGGTTGGCCACCCCTGGTTTAGACGGATCCCACCCCGGGACAATCTCAAAGATGACTCTTCAGTGTAACTATTTAATCATGTACATCTGACACTTCAAAGTGAAAAATAAACAAGTTTCAACTCCTTAACTTAAAAAAAACGTGAATTTTTTAAGTTTTATATATTTGCCTGAAATGGTGCGAACAAGCAAATCCCTTGTCAGTCACGTTTGTGTTGTTGTCATTCAAAGCCAAAATCAGAGTTGTGTGAAGTTTCCCATGACGTCCCCTAACTGGACAGCAATATAACTTTACAAAAGCAGTGTCCTTATTAAATCTGGATAATCCACAGACCATCATGAGAGCAGTTTTTATTGAAACTACTTTATAGTCCCAAGAAAGCTATTTAATAAGGATTGTGGATTATCTACAGTAAGTGGGACACTGTCTGCGGATAAAAATGTCATGTTGAATATTTTAAATGTCTCTTTTTGTATTTCGGAGCCTCATGGATGGCATTCTTTTTAGCAGAACCATGTTGGTTGCAGTCACATAAACTTGAGCAAACCCTGGCAGGAAAAATAAAGAGCGTGTATTGCATCATTTATGCAAAACTGGAGAGTTGACATGTCTGTCCAGAATATTTCTCGAGTGATAAATTAACCTTAAAATGCAACGTTTACACATCCAGGAGTGAAACAGGAAGAGGTCACAAATGGGGCTCTGCAGCAATAAACACTGGATCTAAATGTAAACGGTGTTTCTTTATTCCCAGGTGAACTTTTCTCTTTCCAATGAGATGCATATCTGTCTGCATCCCCATTCTTACAGATGAAATTGACCCATTAAATAGTTTCTCCGCACAGCTGCTTTCTCCTCTTGTAGACACGTCCTTCAACCTCCCCATTATTCCGCGATGAACTGTGATGCTAAGACTCATTTCATTTCCTTGAATAACAGCTCAATGCGGTCGCCTCGTCACCACCGGCTCCTTCATCCTCTCCTTGAGCAAGGCTGTCTAGACCAATCGTCACCCCCTCATGTGTGCTCACGAGGCAGATAGAGTCATCCAGGTCTGCACGCAGGGGCCATCCCCACAGAAGCACTCCTCATGAAGGAGCCTGGGAGTGGCGGCGATGGAAAAGGTATTTTCCATGTCACAAAGAGCCTTATCGCAATGTAATTTTCATTACCAACGAAGAAGATATGCCTCATTGTATTAGACGCAAGAGCGATTTAACGTGATGTACGGCTGCTTGTCAAAACCAATGCTATCTAGGTCACCCAGACTCCCCAATCTGCTCTGTGTTTTAACAGCTCCCAGTGTCTCTTATGATTTGGGTCAGAGTTAACGAGCATCAGTCGTCTCGGTGCGACTCCCAACTGTTCAGGGATGTAAAAAAGCCCCTGACAAAAGCCACCCTTTATTTATTAATTTGTTCATTTTAGTTCTACCTCTCTCAAGTGCAAAGGGAAAACTTCCTCGAGGGATGTCAATTTAATTTCTGCTCACATTTCCTTATTTCCCTCCATCAACCCACAGCTGTCTTTGTCTCTGTCTGTCGCTCTTTTTTTTTCTTTTGTCCTACAAATCATCTCTGGAGATGATAGTCTCCTGCTTGCCTCAGAGTCTTTTCCCTGTGACCGGATTTTTGAACAAGAACTGGCACGCTGTGAGAAACCTGATGTATGGCGACTCTCCCTTCCTTAACATAGAGCACATCAATCATGCACCCCATTGATTTTCAGGAGCGGTGTTTGAGTGTATATCCTTCAGAAGGTGCAGCAGACCTTCCATATAAGGCTCAGGTACATACATCTTGTCATGCAGCATCAGGGTATTGAGATTAGATGTGAGGGAGCTCATCCTTTCTTTGTTGTTTGGTTCGGTTTTCCAGAAAACTGTCTGTAACCTTCAGTGAGGTGAAGCACAGGTCAATCCAGACTTTTTCAGTGCCATGTGAAATGGTCGCAAATCTTAAGTGGGCTGTTGTTTCAGGTCTCCACAATTATGTGATCAATGGACTTATAAATAGGAATGTCCTCGTTATAATAGGTTTGCAATAAACAGGGGACCATCATTCAGCTCCTTGATTACTGTGAGAAGGGCAATAGGCTGTAATTTCCAATAATTATATTGATCTTATCATCCAAGCCGTCTAATGAAAAACTGATGACGAAACTGACTTATTGCCACTAAACGATAATAAGAGCAGTCTGCAAGAGCTTTGTCTTTATGCAATGCATGGACCCGTTTCCATTCATCTGTAAACTGTTCAAGTTGTTCTTATGCTTTTATTTATACCTGGAAACAACGTTTGATTTGTATTATTGTTTTCTTAAACCAAAAGTTAACACAGATATAACCTGTAATCATTGGGCTGACAAATGATCATGTCTACAATATATTTGCTTCACATCAAAGTCCTGCTCACCCTGTCAGAATTCAAAGTTGCACTAGCTCACTATACGCCATTGCCTTTTACCAACCATCCAGCTAAAGACCTACACGAGTTGAAGCCAAAAGAAGATTTAAAGACAGTTTTACTGATTCAGGCTTTGTAGTTGATACACCTGTAAACACAACTCAGACAAATATCCCAACTGTTAACAATGTTGCAATAATCTCTACCCGTAAAGTCAAGTGTTTATATCACCAACTCTGCAGCTGTTGCCTGGAATGCAGGACAGGATCTCTTTCCACTTTTCCCAAACAGGCCTCATCTGCACCATCCACCATTTTCTCCTTTGTTTAGGATTTCGTTTTCTCCCCAGTTAATGACCATCAATCAATCAGTCTTTATTTGTATAGCGCCAAATCCTAACAAACGTTATCTCAGGATACTTTCCAGAAACATTAACAGGCCTAGACCCGTTAATGATGACGAAGAAACAAAGCTGACCATAAGCATGCGACAGCAGTTGTTGGCGTCAATATGAAACAAATCAGTCACAACACCACAGAAAAAAACTGTGCACATGCTCATTGAGTGTCTTATTGAGTAAGTAATGGTAAACAGCATTCTCTAAACAGTGTACGAAAAGTCACAAACTGTTTTAAGTGCACTACAGTTGGCCAGCCAAAATGGCGACAGCCATGTTGATTAATATACCTTGTCCTTCCAAATGAAATAAATTAATAAATAGAATAAGCTAATAAAGCTAGGTTTCTTGTACATCTGAAGGTATTTCTAACGGTACAAAGCAGAGGACTGGTAGCCCGCCATCTTATCCTATGAGCAATGCAAATAAGCAGGACTTTAGCTGTGTCCCAGTTCAGGGGCTGAATTTGAAGACCGATCACGTCACAGCGGTGCGTCAAAGGCTGTCCCATTCCAAAGGGTCCTCTGAATCCGGCCTCCTTTTTGGGTGCCACGAAAGAGGGATTCGGTGAATCCTTCATAGCCCCACGTATCCCAAGATCCATTGTGCGTGAACCCCAAAGATGACGAACATGGCCAAACACCAGAAGGAGTCCTGTTTTATCCAGATGTGGAGGACTTCTGGCAACAACTATGTAATTGTGTTTCTAAAACATCAAAGAATATTTTGTTTTACTGTGTAAAAATGTGTTGTTTGGGCCCTTTTCAAGTAATACACTGAGGAAAAACAGTTCTTTATAAATATTCTCAATATTATATAAAAATATGTTAATAAATGTAAATTCTCTGGGGAAAAAAAACTTACTTGGTGTTTTTTTATTTATTATGTATTACAGGGAATTCAAAGAAGACATTGAATCATTTCAGCAGCTTGTATTTTATACTTTTTTTAAAAATTAATCATCCCCCGGCACTTGTTCAGGTGTTGAAAATGTACGTTGTTCTTACTCTCATGTAAATGGTGGTTCCATACTCTATCAAATAAAGAAAATAATAATAACAATTATTATTATTATTATCATTACTATAATGACGCAAAGTAAAAAAAAGAAATTAAAATCATCCTGTTTTAAATGTGAGGTTTTGGTTTACGTGTGTTTGAAAATTAATGTAAGCCTGACAGGTGAGGGCAGCGCCGAGAGTGACAAACAGGAAATGCTTCGTAGACCAGACCATCTCAATTAAGTTCAGCCTTTGCGGTCTATGCAGGCTACGAAGGCCGGGTCCTCCGAAGGCTACAGCCTACGGAGGCTGCAACCCCTGAATTGAGACACAGCCTTTAAGTAAGTGAGCTGCAGTAAGGATGTCAGTCTTTCCCTAAACATAATGTTCAGCTGGCCACATGACCAAGGGAAAGAAAAAACAGTTTAAAAAAATTTCAGACTTTGATGAAATCAAATGTGGATGAAGATCCTACCCTGATTATGAAAACCCTAGTCCATGTGTAAACTCAGCTGCAGAGACTCACATCTGTGCCATGCTGACTTTTATCATTAACCATTCTCAAGACCAGTAACTAGAATCTTTGCCACAGTGTCAGAAGGTAGCTGTGAAATGCACAAGACTCTTTTCTTCATCTTGAGTTGATATATCTTTGGTTAGGCTGTTTCTGACATTGTTTTTTTAGATTTTCTGACAGATTACAATCATCCTGGTAAGACATTCAGTCATCTTGTCACCTTAATAAATGATTTGATTCATTTACAGTCAGAGTTAATTACATTACAGACTATATAACTTAATATAGTGATAATATACTGGATCCTTTCTTCTGTGTTTGAACAGAACACTGCGTTCTAAATTATATGATGAAATATCACACAGAGTTCTTGCTCTCAGTTCTCCAGCTAATGAAATAAATGCACGTACAAATGAGAAATTCCTTCATATTATCATTTGTTTGCAATAAAATGAAGACCATAATTTAGGTCTTTGATTTATGAGCCAGACAATGGTTCATAATTTCCAATAATTACACCGAGTTCCATCTCCCTGGTTGCCTCGATAAATGAAAATGATTCATTAACTGTGATCAGGTTTTCAGTCATGTTTACCCTCTCTGGAAAATAATGTGTAATCATCAAGCTCGCGTTGATTTCTAACTCAGACTATTCTCAGGGTCTTTTTTTTTAAGCTTCAGCGTCTCAGTGTTGCATTTCCTCCTGAGAGCGGCCTTTTAATAGACTGCACAATCAACCTCACATTGTGAGACAAGCCTCTGTGCATCTTGCCACCGATGAGTAACAAAGGTTGAACAGCCATCTATCACTGGATACGGCCAATTACACCCCCATTCACTGGGGTCTCGACGGTAAGGTGCAGTCTGTGCTCCAGCTTGCATGTGACGGAGGAGGAGGCCCCCCGTCCTCTCGACCATCTCCTCGCTTCATCGCCAAGATTGGCATGGCTTGAGGCCGGAAGAAACGTTTGTTCGACAGACCGGCCTTGGCACCTTGTGCTGGTCATCTTTGTTACAAAATACCCCCCAGCTTATTGAGTAGGACACCGCTGTCACAACCTGGCCAAACAAAGCTCTGGTGAATCGCCCTGCTGTGTTACCTTGTGTCACCTACGGCACCATAGACTGGTCATCACTGCTATCTGCTCTCTGAATCTAAATCCTTTAATTCCTGCTGTTGTGATAGTTACAGTGTGAGAGATTTTGCTTTATTCAGCTCTTATCGCAGCCTCACAATCAACATTCAGGACGTCTCGTGTGGCCTAACAAGTGGCTGATAACCCTGGAAGCCGAGATAAGGTTAATTTGCTGTATTTTTTGGGACTAATTTAATTCTGACTAGCAGGCGGTTGAGTGGCATGAAGGTCTTTCAGGTAATGCTGCTGTTGATTAACACTTTGACACTACAATTCAGTGGGTTAATTATGTTACACAGTGTCATAGCGAGCCATAGGGCAACTGACATTCATGGAAAAAAATATGCAAACTAACAAGACCAAGAAAGAAATGTACAAGAGAGTCTGTAGTTTTGTTTTAACCATAATCCAAAATGAACAGGCTTCAATGAGCATTTTTACGATGCTAGCTCACCAATATAAAAACGACCATTGGCACCATCTTAGCATTAAACACATTGTAAAAATGAGGCTGACTTTAGCTCTGGGAGTTGTGCAAATTAACACAAAAAAATGACCCACTGTGAAACATCCAACACTTTATCTTAGCATGTCTTACTCTGTTGTTTCAGCTGTGAACTAAATGCACATGTGCTAATAGCACTTATATTGCTAAGATGCTAATGTGAGGCTGTACCATTTTCACCCTGCATGAGAAAATAGGCACGTTATAGCCTGAAAATAAAAACTTGAAATGTAATTACTGTTCGATATGTAACGCAGTTATGAGCCAAAATGTTATGAATGTTAAAAATGAATGTCCTAATTCTAATTATTTAGCTACGTTTCTAAACATTTGGTTTTCATTTTAAACATTTACCAAGGTTTTTATGTATTTTGTGAAGATTTATAAATCCTAAGCAAAAATTTCCAAATTTTTTACCAAGGTTCTTAATATTTGCAAAGATTTCTTATTGCTTAGCCAAGATTTATAAATCTTCTAGAAAGATTTTAAGATATTTGCTTACATTTCTAAATGTGAAGTCAAGATTTCTTAATCTTGAGGCACAATTTCTAAATATTCAGGTACAGTTTCTGAATATTGAGCTAACATACAAATTCACACTCCAGCCCGCCGGGTAGTAAAAAAGTAAAAGTTTGAGGAAGCGATTTTTAGAAAGTCAAGCTCTACTTCTTCGATGTTGGCCACAGGATCTTCAACAGTGCCATCACAGCATTTGGTGCATTAGTTTTATGATTTAGCTGACTGTGTTTGACTTTCTCAAAATCCATTTGGCTAGATCGCTTCCTCCAACTTTTATTTTGGTACTTGTGTGAATTAGCATGTTAGCTAAATATTTAGAAAACGTACCTCAAGATTTAGGAATTTTAACTTCATATTTAGAAATCTTAGTACATATCTTATATATATATATATATATATATATATATATATATATATATATATATATATATATATATATATATATATATATATATATATATATTATACATCTAAATCTAAAATTTAGAAAAAATATTTAAAACATCTAAAATTTAGATATAACATTTATATATACTATCTGATAAATATTTCACAAATATTTCTCTATATCTGCAGAAAAAGTGATGTTTTAGAGCTAAATGTGGAGAAACGTTATTTGCAGTGTGTGCAACTTTACAATCGGCGTACCACACACCAGCCTTCTGCACATGCCTTTGCTCAACCAGCTACATAAACCCTTTGTGACATAAATGCATGCATAAGATCAGAGTCGAATATATTGATTAATTTATTTTAGTGAGCAAACATTGGTGTGCTAATAATGTTTTTTTTTGTTTTTTTTTTTACCACGTTTAAAAGCTGATGAGATTTTAGCATTCTGGCATTTGCTGCTTTAACACAAACTACAGGCTTACAATAATGAAGTTCAGCAGGTTTAACCACAAATATATTGTACATTTTTTTAATAGAGATAAACACTTAATGGACAAATTCCTTTCCATCCATCCCAATGGGGGCCTCACTATGTGTCAATAAAGCCCCATTTCCACCAAGCAGTCAAGTGGATCAGTACAGTTTGGTACGGTTGGACCAGTAAAGAGCCAACCGTGCCTCCTTTTGGTAACCTAACCCTAACCCGCAGCGTGCCTTGCTAATAAATCCAACAAAGAAGAAAAAATGACGTACAGTTTTGTTTTAACTGCACTTTCATGCTGTTTCATGATGCCATTTTTCAACAAAAAGAAAGTTATCTTCACAAAGTCGGCTGGAGATTTTAACATGGCGAGGTTATGTGTTGTTGTATGTGAAGTAATGATTCTTTTGATCAATCAATGTACTGTATTGTTTCTAGTTCCACCTTTTGGGGTCAGATCAGTATATATGGCACGCCAACAGAGGGGTACCAAAAAGTGTGACAGTACAGGTCAGTGATTTAGGGACCTGCTCAGACAAACTGAACTCAACCCCTCAGTGGAAACAGGGCTTAATTTCACTGCAATCAAACAAATCTTTTTTTAAGACAGAATCCTGGCTGAAAAAGTGCTGGGCTAACCAAAGCCAACAGGATACATACCTTTGAAACAATCAGTACAATAAACGTACAACTGTGCTGTGTCATGGCATTTCATCTGATTATTGCTGAAATATCTGATTCTAATGAAGGGTGGGCTGACAGTGACAGACAAAAAGCTGAAGCATGTTAAGAGTATGTTTAGAGTATGATTAAAGACAGACTCAAGACAACCTGAGCTTGGATGGAGAAAACAATCAAGACACGTTTGAGCTGGCAAAGATCTAAAATTAAATTTACATAAGATGGAAGCAGAAGAAATGGGGGCAACGGCTCTGTGTTAACATCTCACCACAAAACTAAAGCATTCCTTTTGATTCGTGCAGGGAATTATTGGAGGCAGAGCAGAAATATTGCAGCCAAAAAGGGCGAAGGACCTCTCCTTTCTTCTTGTCCTCCTCCTCCTCTTCCTCCCCGGCCTTCCAGGGGGAACTGATAGCCTCTGAGCTCAGGCTGTTCAGCCACGGCCCATTAGTTCACCTCATTCTGACAAGATGGAGGGCCTCTGACGATGAAACAGTCAAGTGTGCAGACTGGGAGATGGAGGAGTACGAGGGGGGAGAAAGTACACAAAAAAAATCAGTTGGGGTATTTGAAGCGTTCTCATTTACTTTCTGAGGAAAAAGAGAGGGCTCATTGCTTCGGGTTCAGCAACTACAGCTGGTAAACTAAATAAGCGTTGCCACATAGTTGCTTTGCTGTGCAGATTTATGTCAGCGAAGGCCTCGGAGCGGTGCACTCAGCTAGGCGTGGCTCCAGCGAGGCCGGGCTCGGCTTCTCAGAGGGCAGTGAGGAGCTGCCCTCTGAAGTGCTCCTACATTATCCCTTTTTACCAGCTCAGCTGCACGATAACTGCACCCAATTTAGATGGAGGAAGAGCAGAGAGGAGATGTGCCTGTGTGTGTGTGAGTGTGTGTCTGCAACATGACAGAAGTGAACAAATACACTCTCGCTTGCACAGCACACGTCTCAAGATGCAAATATTAATGGGGTTTATTTTGAAAGTTTGCATTTCTTCGTCTGCTTCTGCCGCTGTAACAGACATATTCAGGCTAATAAAGTGTCACCAGCTCCCTGTGGTGACGGTAAACAATAGCATGAAAACAAGATAGCTCACATTTCCTTCTTTTATTTGTCTAATTCAACACACGGCACACAGAGAAAGGTCTGGAAACGTGGCCAGCGTGAGGCTCCAGGACCCCTCTCAGAACAGTTAATTGGTGGATCTGTCTTTCCAAAACACCTCCTCTAACGCTCCTCTGTGGCTTCCCTGAGGAGTCTTTAATTCACTGTTGATTTGCTGTGTTGTTGTGCTGTGTCCCAGCATCTGAACGGTGCGTTAAAGCAGCTTTTTACCACGTTCAGCGGGAAGGGGAGGAAGAGAGGGGAAGAGAGGAACTTGGCCTGCTCCAGACCGCCTGGACCAACACCAGCCTATCTTCTCTCCTTCTGTCTCTTTTTTCTTTCTTCCATATTCCTCATGTTTAATCTCTGAAGCCATTTTTTACCCTTTCCATTCCAACTTCTCAGTCTCTGGCCCTCTCCTGTGCCCTCTTTCCTTTGTCTCGCTCTGTTCAAACATAATGCCTGTTTGTGAAAGGAGGTTGAAGCATGTTTTATTTTGCAGCCACCCCCTCCCTGGCCTTCTTTTGTGGCTTTCAAAGGGGCTGTGGAAACCTCGGTTTGGTCATTATTTCATGCGGAGAGTAATTAATGAGACAATTAGTCTTTTTTTTCCTCCCTCTGTGTTCGTTTTGAACCAAATAAATAGCCAAAGGTGTCCTCTTTAATTGCTCTACATGGGTCATGGGTATAATTAAGATACGTAAGCTGCCTCTTTATGAAACTCAACTGTGAGTAACTGCTTCACTGTTTGTTGCTCTGACTTCATTCATGCTTTGAAAGACACTCGTTTTATTCAGAAGCATTTTGGACAGGCTGTGTGACAGTCAAACACAGCAGAGATCCAGTGACGCTGAGATAAAAGTTGTCACGATCAAAACCAGCGAGCACAAAACCATTACCTGCAGTCTGAGAGACACATTAATGAAGCTGGAGGGAAGCACCGAGCAGCCGTTTCAAACAGGAACCTTTTTGTTTCTCCACTTTCTGTCACACCAGCTGATCGAAGCTGTCGTGATGTGACAAACCAAACACAGAACTTTGAGGAGCAGTTTTGCTTAATGTAAATGAAAAGCGGTGTGTGCTGTTTCAGATAAGCTGGAGTCAAACTTTCGTTTTTTGTTCACTCATTACTGTTGTCATTTCAGCAACAAAGGCACCGCGCTGAGATTATTACAGAGAGGAGCTCTGAAATACAAGGGGCATTTCTCTCTTTGATGAAGGAAGGTTCTTTTGATATTTCTCTTTCCAGGTTTTACATTTTCTTTTATTCTTTACTTGAGCTGCACAAAATAGCTGCCAGTGCTTGGTGCTTTTGTCACGGACTAATAACTGTAATAAATGTTCACTCAGAGCCTATTGTTTCAAAATAAGAGGACAAGGTGTTTGGCAAATGGGGACATAATCCTGTTTCTTACAATTCATTATTTATAAGACTTTCAGTTTAAATACTTTGCTTCACAAGTTCACCGTTTTAAATCTTAAACATGCTGTGGCTTTTTGGGGCACTTCAGAGTGTGAGAAACCAGATTTGAACAAAACTGTGTTATATCATAATCTTTAAGCTTGTTAAACTTGTTGGAAAATGTGCTTATTTCAACATCCATCATTCACAAAACAACATTGATGATATTATATCTGGTTGACATTGTTCAGCCATCTTTGAGCATGATTGTATTTGCTCTTTATTTGGTCTCCACCACCTCCTCAGTTACTCCTCAGTTCATAATTCAAAGTGTGCGTTTGCTGTTTGATGCAGAGCAGGAGGTGCACCATGGGTTTGTGGAGTTTTTATGCGGTGCATCCACAAAGAGATCGAACCAGAACAGTAAAATTATGTCTAAGAATCAAACTGAAACTCCCCTTAAGCTCCAGATCTGGGTTTAAATACCATTGTCAAGTGCTGATCTTGTCTTTGTTGTTGTGTAAATATGTAAGTTATAATTTTCTACTTTTATAAATTTCTTCAAATTTCAAATTTCATATTCTTCTTATTATATGTTTCATTGTTATTGCATCTATTGCACCTTTTCTGTGAGCTGCTGTGGGAAAAAAAATCCCTCATGGGGGATGAATAGAAGAATATTCTATTCTATTCTATTCTATTCTATTCTATTCTATAGGTTTTCATCATAAATATGTGCATTAATCAAGCATAGGGTTAGTTGAGGCAGGCCATGACTTGAAGCTCTAACAGTTAAGCTGTCATCGGTGCAGATCAGCTGATTGCTCGGCTGACTCCCATGTCCGCCTCCTATTGGAAAATTGTATTCAGAGCAGTCTATTTAAACAGCTCTAGCCCAGCCTCCTTCCTTCTTCCTCTGATGGCATTTTGCAACCCACCTCTACCCCACCTCCTCCTGTCAATGTATTCATGTCGATTGCTCTGCTCTGACAGGGTTTTTATTTTTGTTGGTGCGCTCCCTGCTTATGCCGTTCATGATGGCCCATGATGGGTAGGAAGGTGTGCTCTCCCTGCCTCGGGCTTTCCACGCAATGGCTGGAAGAGCAGGGAGTCCCAGAACAGAATCAGACCGCCAAATTTAATTGTGCAAGTGAATAAAGATTATTTTGACAAAGTGGTCCTGACTGAAACATTGTTAGTTTGGCTCAAAATTGATTACCACTGTCACTTTTTTCTTACAGTACTTACCTTTAAAGCAATACTGTACATACCTGTTCTGTTTCACGGCACATGGTTATGTTTACATCTCTTTACATTTGTTAATCTGACTGCTGTCCATTTACATTACTTTCTTGATTTTCTTTGAATATTGTTTTTATATATCTTTTTATATTTTCTATTTTAGGTTAAGTTTAAGCTTTCAGTTGTAATCTAATGGACACTCTATATCCAGGTTTGAAGCATGTGTCTTTTTGCACCATTGTTAATTTACTACCCTTTGTGCCTTTGAATTGCTTCCAGGGACAAATAAAGTGTTTTTAATGCTATTATTATTATTATTATTATTATTATTATTATTATTATTATTATTATTATTATTATTATTATTATTAAATTGTATTGAAATTTATCATTAAAGCTCCTGCGCAGAGTTTGTAGTGGGTTACGAAAAAGTCAGACATAAATACTGATGCAGAATTTTTTACCAAGGACCTTATATCTGATCAAAGCAGGATAAGATGATAAAGATTCATTTACAAACCCGACTCACATCGTCATTCAATTCCAAAAGGAAAACTTGTCCATGTACAGTGTAATCTGGGCCATTCTTCAGTTAGACAGCACAAGAGCTAGATTTTGACAACCCTTCTTCAAGGAAACATCTTCCCTTTGCTATCAAAACTCAACATTAGGTTGGGGTTTCCTCACAGACAGCTTCATGTGGCAGAAATACGCCTGAGAGGAAATATAGGAGTGATTGACATCACGCACAAAGGAGAGTTAGCATGACTAACACTCTGCTGTGATAACACAGATGGGTTATTTGGTTTGCTTTCATGACTCTACGAGTTTCTTGCAGGCAGCTGGAGGAGCTATTCGAGCATAGAAAGAGTTCTCTTTAAATAAAAATAAAGTACACTTCAGCTCTTCCAAAGAGCAGTAGTTTGCAGGGATGTGATTGTGATATCCACTGAACAGCTGCAAAAACACAAAGTACTTTAAACTGTTTTCTCTGATCTCTTGAGACGCCTTTGTCGCAGCTCATCTCTCCCTCTGTGTAGTAACAGGTTTGTTGTAAAACTACTTTAAAGGGAACCCAACAACCCACACGCACAAAGAAACAGTCAATTCCCCTGACTACAATGCAATATGTGCGGGTGTAATTAGTGAATCTCCCTGCACACCTCTCCGTCTCTCATTAATCTCTCATGAGTGATTAGGCGGCTGCGACGTATGGAGCGGCGGGAAGTGTGAAACTGGGTGTGAAACTGTTGTCATCTCATATGTTATCGCACTCTGGAGACCGGGAGGATTAAACCACACGGGGCACAGCCCATTGGCAGCTAATCATGCCACTAATGATAAGTGAAATATTCCACAGCTTCTCATTACAATGGCATCACAAGGTCAAGATCTCACACAGATCGCGAACACAAACAAGCGGAGCGTCTGTCATCTTAAGCTGTTGTTGGGTACAAACCCAAAGCGGAGGTCTAACGTAAGCCTTCTGTATGTGACACTTTAAGGCTGATTAGAGCAAAACATCAGACTGGTCTCATGCTGTGACGCTCTGATGAGAAGTGATCTAAAGGGTCTTGTCAGCAGACGTCATGCTGACCACGGCTGCTGTGCCAGATGCTCACTGCTCTCTGCAGCTCTTCATCAAAAATTGTGGAATCGGAGCCCTGCAGGCATCACTGCCAAAGACAGATCTACGTTTAATTAAAAAGGTACAAAGTTATGAATCAGAGCAGCTCAAATCAGTCAGCATGGGCACACTTTCAGGAAACAAATTAGAGACAAACTAGATTTAAAACATGTCAGATTGTTTGGTTACGTATTGAGTCAGAGCCCCTGGCAAACCATATCCACAACCAGGCCTCCCACACAATAACTCAGGAGCACTGTGACAGACATGAAAAGCATGAAAAGTTCATTTCAAATTCAAAATCTAGTTTAAATTATGTAACTAAACTAATTTGAGATTTAAATTAGACACGGTGAAGCTTGTAAATTTGTGATTTAAGACCACAGAAAGTCTCAACCGAGCAAAATGATTGGACAATGTCATCATGACTCCTCATAAACTGTAGAGCACAAAAGCTCTTTAACTTTTCACAGTTTTACTCCTCTTCAGTCATTTACTCTGACAACCTGGTCTCTCCAAAAAGAGATGAAATAATTCACACACACACAAACACACACACACTCAAAAATCTGTTTTCTATTTATCGCTCATTTTGATCTTCTGTGGCACAATGGAGGAACACTGTTTCACTGCTCCTGAGGGGCCCTTCGGATCAATACAGAAGAAAAGACTTCAATGAGACAAACCAGACTCCACTAAAAAAGCCTTTGAGCAATAATTCAGAGCGCTCATGTTTGACTTGTTTATGTCTGCACTGAAGATCTCATACTTGTTCATCTTCAGATTGGTCTTAAAAGTGTTTTGTTGTTGGTACACTTGATTTTTTACCTAATTTGAACTTATGATCTTCTGTTTCTTGGGCAGCAGCACTAACAAATACAATTCAGGCTCCTGAACCAAATCTACATCAAAACACTGCCATGAGTTGCTACTCATAATTCAGGATTATGATTAGCAACTATTTCCATTTTATAGCCAATGTAAGCCATATTTTTTATCAGTATCAGAGAATAACTTGACTCATGACTTGATAGGGGTTGAGGTGCTCTGCTGTCCTTTTAACCTGTCTGTAGCAGGAAGCAATCCTTCAGAATAACATTTGTCAGCTGCTGCTGGCCTGTAAAGCTTACAACATGTTTTGTCTCAGGATGCTCTATTCTGCTGCATATACTCTTCATCTGGAAATTCAACATCTGAGTGGGCATCAACACAAATTGCTCTGAACCGATATGCAAGGCTGATAATAACCTGTGGATGCTCCCTTTCTAAGAGTGGCAACTGGATTTGCTTAAGGGAAAACAGTTTAGTCATCCATTTGTTTTTTAACAAACTGACATTTGTTATCAAATGTTATCTCCAGACACTTTCCAAAAACACAAACAGACACTAACAGATCTAGACCTATTAATGTTAAAATCATATTTTATTAACAGAAGCACGACATTGAGATAAGATAAGATAAGATAAGAAGTCTGATCTCATCTTAACCCATCATGAGATCAGGGCTTTGCAGCATTTAGCATTTTAGTTGCAATCGCAAGGAAAAGCTCCCCTTTAACGGGCAGAAACCTCGGGCAGAATGAGACTCATGTTAAACAGACTTCAGAGGAGACTGTGCTGGGATTAAAGAGAGATAGAGAGAGAAATGTTGATAGAAACACAGAGAGACAATGACAGAGACACAGACGCAGTTCATGGTTTGGCATTGTAGTGATGATTATGGTGAAGCTGTAAAAAGCCAACAGCTGGAGTCTGACAGATCCACAGCAACAATCCAGAGAAACCTCTGAGGCAAACTCAGAGCCTCCCAGAGAGATGTATGGTCAGTAACTATAACGGGACATTAAGATTAGAAGTTAGACTGACTGAGTGAAACAGGAGCCCTGTGTGTCAGTTTCTCCTGACAGTCTAAACTTCAAGCAGAAAAACTAAGAGCTGGTTCAGACCTGATCCAGCTCTAACTATTTAGCTTTAAAAAAAGAAAGTTTTAAGTCTAATCTTAAAAGTAGAGATGGTGTCTGCCCCCGGACCTCAACCAGTAGGTGAATCCAAAGAAGAGGAGCCTGAAAACTAAACAACAAATGCCTTCCCTTACTCACAATACTCAGGAAACAGGACAAAGCTAGGAATTAAAATGAAACAATTTCTTTCTCAGAGTAGCAGCTGTACTATAGCAATTAATATATTCAAATTGAAAAATCTATAATTATTCTTAGCCATCTTTTGTGATTGCCATACCATAGTATTCAAAACCAACAAAATATTTTAACAATTATTATTCCCCACACAGTACCGACTAAAACAGCAACAGAAATAATATTAAATAGCAAATTTAAAAATTACAACCTTTGATTCAAAAATAAATAAATAAATAAATAAATTCATTATTTCAATTGTGGCCATTTCAGAAAATGAAATTTTAACACTCTCAATCCTGTTCCAAAGATCCCCATCCTCAATTTGGAGCAGAAAACAAACTTTTTGCAATAATTCGAAATGACTGAGTGCCCAGGCATCCCAATTAAGTGAGGTTGACTCTGTTTTTCCAATGTTGTGACTGCCAGCACATAACTTAAAAAGCTGCTTCAGAAACTGTTGAGTAAAATCCCTATCAATGAGTCCACCTCTTATTCAGTCTTTGTTTTATATCAAATTTTCACAGCCTCAGTTTGTTGTTTTTGTGTCTCTTCCTTTCACCTGATGTATTCAGAGCTCTAAAAACCACATGTAAAAAAAAAAGAACAAGGGCAAGTCTTAACTCTAACCTTGATGCAAAGAGATAGTTTTTGAAGAAAGACCTCTCTCACAGCTGTGTAACAGACTGTTTGTATACACCTTCTGCATCAAGGTCAATGTCAGGGTCGGCTCCCTTATGAGTTGATTCAGGAGGGATTACCAAGAAGTCAACTGCTGGTTGACCTGAGAGCTCAAAAGGGCTCTGGATAGCTTCTTCAGCAAAACAGCATGACTTCATAAAACCTATTAAACGTCCTAAAATCAGAATATTCCTGTATGAGAAAATTTGGACCGTCATTTGATTCTTCCTTGAGGCCAGTTGTTGGACTCAAGGTTTCCTATTTATTTAATTTAAATAATTTAAAGATAACTCACATTTTATGACTGCAGCTGCACTTCTGATTAAAAAATTTACATTTCTAAAACTGTGAAATGCTAACACTGTTTTTCTTCTCTGTTAGAGTTGGTACTTAAATTGTTTGAGCATTTTTATTCATTACATTTTCTCTTGTCGTATCAGGGCTGCCTGGGTATGATTCAGTGAAACAGTGTTTGAATTAAAGAAAATACTTTAATGAAAAACACAAGTTTGGTTAAGACTTAGAAACCAACTTGGTTAAATGTGAATAAGTACATGTGTTGTTTTGTTCAGCATCAAATCATTTTCATTATTTAAATTACCCCAGAGTCTGTGTCTGACAGTAACCGGACTTGAGTTTTGAGTGCCTACAAAACAAGCAAGCTTCAGTTTCTGAGTGTTTTTAAAAGGAGAAGATGCCCCTTTGTGGGAATATTAAGCAGATGTGATTCGAATGAACATTTGTAACTGAGAGAGTTTGGGTCATGAAACAAGGGCGAGTGTGAGATGAATTTGGAGGTTTGGAGCCAGAGGATGTTCCAGAAAATTCTTCTCAATGGTAATTTTTTGATGCTATTTATGTCCTCTGTTATTTGCGCAAATGGCTAACGTACAAATAATTCTTGCTTGTTATCCGTGGTGGCTACATGAAAATAGCAGCAACAGAAAACCAACTGGCTTGATCTACTTGATTATACACTCAGCTGGCATTTTATTCAGAGCACAGCTAAAACTAATGCATTCTGTAGTCCTGCTTTCATGATGCTTTTAGATGTTGTTGGATCAGTTGCAGCAGATTAACTTTATAGATGTCAGAAAGACCAAAAACTTCAGCCTCACATCAACTTATACATGCCAGTTTCATTAGCATGGTACTTTGTCTGTGTGAGGAAGAGTAGATTTCTGCAGCCATTTAATGTCTGATTTCCCAGACCTGTAAATGATCCAAACAAGTGGGCTGTGCTGTGCTCAAAAAGCTAAACCACATGAATCAGTGGATGTGAAATCACATGGGAATTGAGTGTGATGGCTCCTCTAGGCTGAACTAAACATCTCAATTATCTCCAGGGGGTTTAAAAAAGCTCTGCAGTGAGGGGCTGTGGCAGATACAATATTTAAATAGTCTGTCAGTGGAAGAAAAACCCTGCTAAGCTCATATTTGATTACATATTTTATAGAGCACAAACAAAAGCGCACGCACAAATGCATCTGAGCTAAAGTGGTGCCAGGCTGCAGCACTATTATAATCATCAGCCACATATGGAGCTGCTGTCCCACCCTGTGGGGAATCGGGTTGTAGAATGGGCCGACAGGATGAAACCAGAAAGACCTCGGTACTCAGAGGTGATGAATGCTCGGCTGCTTACGGAGCCTCCTGTAGTGCATCTGTGAGAGCAGATGAATGGGGAGGAGAGGCTGATAAATTGGGTCACACGAACGTAGCGTTTCTGGGTAATGCGGTGAAAACGCTGGAGGAGTGCAGTTGGGTGGCTGCATGTGCCAACAACTGGGGCAGAGCTGCTACAACTTCACTGGGTTTCCTTTCTCCTGCTCCTCACGCTCCTCCTGGCATTATTGAAAAGTTACGCTTTTAATTTGGAAAAAGCATGCTTCTAATTTCTTCCATTTCCTCAAGCCACTTACTTGAAACAAATCCCGTAAAATTAAAATGAACTCAATTAGAAAACATATTTTGTTGATGGTTCTCTGTGTGAATGCGCCCTTTTTGCTATAATGAAAGTAAAAATTAATATTCGTTTTTACCAAACTTTCTTTCAAGTGTCTGGTCTTCTGTTACAGATTAATGTGTGTATGGTTTTGTTTTACTGAAAGCAGTGTATTATAATAATACTGAAACAGGTGAAGGTCCAAATATGAATTAACTTAAGCAACAACTTGTATGCGCTGCAGTTACTTTCTAACAAGAAAAAAAACCTGAAGTTTTGTCTGAAGTGCTCCCTTGCTCACTCCTCCTGGTAGTGAAGGTGATCCCAAAGGACAAGAAGCTTCTGTGATGCTCCATGAGTATAATCCACTTTATTTGTAAAGGTTTAACCACCTCCCATCTTTCACCCCAAAACAAACCTTTCTTCATCTTCCAACAGGTGCATTTTATGCAGCTACAAAGAGAGACCTCTTGGTAACTCCTACAGCTCATTCTAAGTTACCAAAACCCTTTTTATTTTTCAGGTCATTTTACACTCATGTTAAACCTAAGAATTTTGTATTACACCTTTATGACGTCTGTTCTGCTAAATAATGCTACTTACTACAAATTGTAACATAAAGATGCATACAGTCCTCTTGGAGTTTTATATATTTTAAATCGCAATTCAATCATTTTAGCTTCAGTAATTCATTAAGCAGCAGTCAAACAGGATTTTAATGACCTGAGCAACCTCATCATAAAATGTAAATTTATTCCTTGCCTGTGGTTGCAAAGGGGTCCAGAAACTTTCCATGGGAACTTAAGTTTAGAAAATTTGGAAATATTCTGAATTGTTTTATTGAAATTTATTTGACTTTATGTCGTCCCCAAGTGGCGCCTGCTGTACTGCTGTGTGGTCAAGGAACAGCATATACTCATTTGAACTTGCATTAAATGTGTCTGTTTTAGCTAAAATTATGCTACAATATACATACTCTGGCTCTTTTTTAGTTTTCTCTTGATAAATTCCCGCTTTTCTGTTATAAATCCCTGTTTATTCCCATAAATTTTCTTGGAAAGTTTCCGACTTTAAAAAATTCTGGAATTTTACAACCCTACTTGTGAGTCCAAATGGCTACTTATCCAGTCAAACATAAAAATAGATTAACAAAAACCCAACAGTGGTTAATTTTTTTAAAATAAATATAAGTAAATTATTAATAAAAATTTAAAAATATTTATTTCAATGTAGCCAAAAAAAAAGGACAATGAAAAAAGAACATGCTTTCATTCTTCCTCTGTGTAATTAAGTTATTAAAAAAAGAAATAAACAAAATCTGTGATCATTTCAGTTCTCTTGAAAGTTTGTTAAATAATCAGTGACCAACCTGAAAAATATCCCATAATTAGGATGAAGAAATCATTGTTAATTTGAGATTAAGAGAAAGTAATCTGTGATAGTAGGAAGATCTAAGCTAAGAAATTAGCTTGTAACAACAAACAGAAAAACTGGATTTATCGCAGTATTAGTTGAGATCTTTATAAAATGTGTCAAATCAGCATAAATAAAATATGTGAAAGTTTCTCTGCTTCAGGGTTTCGTGCAAAGTTTTATTTTTTCCATGTTACTATCTGAAATTTGACTGTCAGTGAAACATAAAGCCCAGCAGCATCTTTGATAACAAATAAGCAGTATTGACCTTTAAAATCCTGGGATCTGTCTGTGATCAGAGTGAACATGTATGAGCAGCATGTGCATACGCCACATCACATCACATCACATATCTCAAGCATGGTGCGTTCATAGCCCTCTCTGCTGCTCCTCTCCTCGTATCTCATTTCATTAATTTGGGTTTGTGGAGGAGTTTGATTAGTTGGTGGGGGCACGCAGGATGGGGGGAGGATGGGGGGGTCTTTTACCTTGGCACAGATAAGAAGACAAACTAGATCTGAGGTCGGATAGATCTTGTCGGCAGCACACGCCGCCTCTTGGCAAGCGAGGCTAAGTCGATATTGAGCGAGGGCCTTTCTTACCTCCTAAGATTTACAGTATCTGGAGCTCCACAGCATCGTACTTCACTAGATGGATGAGTGTTTCATTCGGAGCCAACTGGCGCTACATGAGTTGAGCTGAAGGTCATTGTGACTCATTTCCAAGCTCAGAAGCTGGGTGGCTGGAGACGAGACGCTCAATCTCTACTTCTGACTGAGTTTTAATGGGACAAAGAAGGCAGGTTGGTGGAGGAGGAACAGACTGTTGCCCTGCGCTGATGCTACACACATGTCCACAGCAGAGTACAGTGCCAGGGTACAGTAGTAGCGGGGAGTGGGTACAGATTGCAGTAGAACCTGGAGGCATATGGCAGGCCGCCCCATGCCTCCCAGCTAATTGAGTCCTAATGAATCACTGGTCTGGCATGCGACACGTCCCTTGTGATGGCTGGTGTCATTGATGCATTGAGGAAGCTCGGTCCTGTGGAAAGTGGACGAGGCGGGCCGCCACTCCCGTTTTCACACTGAACACTTCACTCACTCACCAGATGTTACAGGCCAAGGCACACGGATTACTTGCCACCCAGCTCCACACAATGGAAATAATTGTGTGATGGGCCGGCAATTCACTGCCCCATTTGATTCCAGTTAACACTCTGTATTGCGGCGGGGTCGCAGCCTCATTGTCGACTCAACAGGGTCAGCGCGATAAGGGACACAACTGTGATGAAACACTCAAAGTCAATGGTGCTTGACTGCTGTTTTTGCAGAATATACACATATATCTATAATTGACTGAGCGAATGGAGGCATTACATAAGCTTTGACTGCTGTTTGTAACAACTGCTGACCCTGTTTCCTCACTGTTTTTAAATGTTTAATTCAAGAATCATAACTCAGCTATGGCTCTATGTAAACAGAGGAGGATAATTTGTTTTAATCATGTCTAAATGAATGTGTGAAATAACTTTTTAAACTCATGTAAATAAATACAAAGGGAAATAGAGTTGTGCTTTAATGGGAAGGATAATTTCTTCTGTTTGTGTGGGCTTTCTTTAGTCTAAAATATTGTGGGCCCATTTCCAGCTTCATTATTGAAACCGGTCCAGCCTGAACATACTGGAAAGGAAATGTTCATGTAAACATTTTCCAATTTCAGGCTTTATTTTTACACAACAGCTTGCCGGTTTCAGAGGAGATTGAGCAATAAGTGAGAATTGTTCTTTTTTTAATAAAGTCGTCTCTGAGGTCTGTCTGGGGTAAATGTTATATATTTTGAAGGATTGTTTTTTCTGGAGGATGGAAACAAGATTTTCCCTGGTACTGTTCTTTAATCAGAAACTGCATCCAATAACTGAACCTGAATGTTCCCCACCCCTTATGAGCCGGGAGAAATGAATCTTTACATACTTCTTGGGGAAAATTCTCGATGCAGCCTCCACTTACACCACACCACACTGCTGTTGTTTGGTGTCACATGCAATGCTTTTAAATCTCAAAGCTTATAAATATTGATTTTTTAACTTGCTCTACTCTCTGATAGTCCAGCATCCAATTTTAGGTTTGACTAAAATGTTTGATATTTTGATAAGCTCTCTTGTTAAGAGTCACACAATTGGACCACTGGAGCTTTGTAACATTTTGCTGAACGTGGAACCACAAACAGTGTCTGTTTAACTTAGCATAGCATGGAGATAGTGAATAAGTGAAACTAGCTACCCTGCTTCTATCCAAAGACGACTAAATCTGTCTCTTAATCCCCATATTTCACTTTTACACCCCGCTTCAACAACCCAAGCTGTGCTGTAAATAAAACCATCTTGTTTCCTGGCTGTGGTAAATACTTGATTCTGATTGGTCAAAATGCCACAGCAATGGGAGTTAATTCTCAATAGCAAGAGTGATGCCAGGGACAGCCTTATTATATGAAGCTGAGCTGTGGAAACGTTTTTTTATTGTTGTTGTTTTCTGTCTCTGTCCATCTCGCTTTTTCAACAAATGTCGGTGTTGTTCAGCTCAAGGTTTCTGTCTGCTAAAAGAAAGTTTGTCCTTGCCACTGTAACTTGCTAAATGCTGAGCAGTGAGCAGGCACAGATGTAAGAGCAGCCTGAGGAGCTAGTGAAGCCCAGACACCTCTGATAAGGAGAAGTAGAGCAACATTCTGTCCTGAAATCCACACAACAACAGCAGCGCTTGTGAAATCATCCTAAATTGCCCATTGCTACAAGGTAACTTAAAGCATAAGTGATAGCAACCATTATTATTAAAGATGTGTCAACTGCAAAGTCAAGACGAGAAGAATCGCTGAATGAGGACAGAAATGACAACACAAATATTCCTGCAAAGGCTCAGATCACCTTCTTTAATATTACCTTTAATGGAAATGTTCAGCATGCAGACTAATACTTTTATGAGGTAGTCCATTTATGTCATGTCAAGGGTGAAACAAAACCCCTCAGCCTCCTGTCAGAGTGCTGCTCATCCTGTAAGGATTCTAGTTTGCAAAGTATACCTGCAATAACCTTAAGATACTATGAGGAGGATCTGTTTTGATTGCACTCCCTCGCCACCTTGTGGCCTGGAGTCTCTGCACACTGTTGTAAATTATTTTAAGTGAGGCTTGAAACTTCACTTCAAGCAGACGGTGTAGCAGCCGGCTATATGTTAGCCCGGTGCTCTGACGTATCTCTAGGCTAACGTGACAACAAGTAAACACTGTCAGTTTGTAAGTAGTTTAGTAGCTGTTGATATTTAGCGCAGCTGGCAGCCCGGTGCTCTAAGACATGTCTGTAATTTGTAATGCTAGTAAATCCTGGTTAGCTATGTCCTGCCAGTCATCTACCAAGCTAACATAACCTCACTCTTCATTTTATTGATAGACTCTCAAGTTTGAACAGACCACTGCAGAATAACTACTGACTGTGGGTTTGAACGGACAGCATCACAAACGGTTTAGCCCCTGTGTTATAGAGTGATACAGCCCAAGCTAAAGGCTAGTTAGCCTTTAGCTCGGGCTTCATCATTATCCATTTTTTTCATTTGCCCATTCACTCTCATTTATTTATCTTGGGATCTGAGACACTATTTTTTTCTGCTTTTTGCATTCACTGCAACATGTTGTCACTCTGACACTTTGTATTATTTGTATTATTTAACACTTAGCTCTGTTATTTTGTATCCTATTTGTTAAAAACTTACAAAAAGTTAGTACTTTCCTATTTTGTTTTTTACAGCCACTAACTTTGTACTTTGTACTGTTCACTCTGGCTACACAATTTCCCCTGGGATTAATAAAGTTTATGTTATGTTATGTTATGTTATGTTATGTTATGTTATGTTATGTTATGTTATGTTATGTTATGTTATGTTATGTTATCTTGTGTTATCTTATCTTATCTTATCGTATCTTATCGTATCTTATCTAATCTTATGGGCCCTACCCTTCCTTGCCAACATTATTAAGTCCTCTGGCTGTTTTCTAACTCAACCTGATAAACAACCCTCACAACAAAGTAAAGTTTTGTTGCTCATTTCAATGTTTGTATAGATCTTCTTATTGATTGTTAGAAGCAAATAAAAGACTCCAAAAAGCTTAAAGAAAAATGAAAGCCCTCCTTTAAACCTCCCAGGGGGAGAGTGAAAAGTTCTTTTTCTTTGCCACTTTAACAGCTTGAGTTTTTGCCTCTGACACGTTCAGTTACCACAAACTCTCCCGCTACACTCTCAGCTTTAGATGCACCTGTCATGTTGATTACACTCCCAGCGGAGCGTGTGCATCATTCATTACCCAACAATGCACCACTATCTGAGCAATCTCCCCCTTTTTTTTCAAGCCTGGCAGCTGCAATCACCTCTGACCCGCCTGTGCCAGGGGCCACGTCTTCATTAATGAGCAGACTGGATGTGATCAGGCCACCAGCAAAATGAGAACTCAGACTCAATCTCACACGCTCATTAAAAGTACTTTTATAAAAGATTCAGGCCACTCCAGCAATCATGTGTCTAACGCTGGAACGCTACATTAATGTGAGTGTAACCCTCTTGTTCGTTAGATGCATTATCTCGGAGCACTTGGGAAGTCTACGGGGAGTTCAAGTCGAGGTAATGCAATATGATGAGGAGCAACAATTGTGACAATACAGCAGGCTGTGAGTGAGACAAAAAGCAAGAGGAGACACGAGCTAACCACCCAGAGGATTTCAGGAGTGCAAAACAACCCGCAGCCAAAATGTTGTCCCTGCATTGTTGTAATTGTGCTGAGATAACATGAAAAAGAAATAACTTCGCCACTTTCTCCATTTTACAATAATTGCACAAGGGGAAAAAGCATTACGGGCTTAATCGGATAAGATACAGCTCCCATACCCACTCGCCGCGTTAGCTGTCAGGAGCTAAATTAAGTGTCTTGATTCCACTGGGAGACCCAACAAAGAAGCCGTACTGGAGAAGTTAATGCTCTCGAGTGTTTCTGTTCAGCTCCTTCTTAAGCCCCACAACTCACACTGGGCTGCAAAGAACTGTCCTGGGATGACAACTGGAATTGTACTGTACATGTGTGTATGTGTGCACGTGCATGTGTGTGTATCAGTGTGTGGGTGTGTGTGCAACACATGTGTCCTACAACTGAGCCAGAGAGTGCAGCTTAGGATCCGTTGCAGAACATCCGCTGTAAGGAGATTACCAATGGCAGTTTGGACGATTGGCAGAAGATGCCATTGAACTTTGGCACCGATGTCAATAACATGGACCTTTGCTAATGTCCCGCCAGGCGATAAAGTAAACATCACATGTGGTCAAACATGCTAGATCCATTATTTCACCAGCAGCGTGTTTTCATAGCTGCTTGCTGCTTTGTCTGTTTTTTTCCACTGTGAAAGTCAAAGCCATTTTTCATCTCGGCCCACTCTTACATCAGCATTGAAGCAAACACTGGGCATCATGATGGACATATGGTCCAGCAAGGAACTGAGCATCTGAGCTGGTCTTGCTGGCCCCTGTTCAGGTCAATCCAAAGGGGGTTTGACTTTTGAAAGGTTAAAGTCATGGAAAAAGAAAGGGTTAAGCATTTGATGAGTAGTCTCTTGATGAGAAATGGTTTCAAAAAACGCACTTTGCTATAATTTCCCACCATTTTCTAGAAAATAAATTATAAAATTTAAAATAGAAAACTCAATTTCACAGTGCTGATTTTCTCCAGTGAGGAGTAAATATAAGTCTTAAAGCTCAACACACTCTCTAAAGTTCAACCCAAGAGAAATCGATGCCTGAAACAGCAGCATCCATCCAACCGTCCATTTCCCAGCGGTGAAATCCAAATATGGGCGCAACTGCACCCACTGACGCAGTTTGAACGCCACTCTCAACCCTCACCCCCTCTCAACCTCCCTCACCCGGACGCATCCACAATCAACAGGGCTGCTTTTACTGTTTTGATGACCCTTGAAGGTGAATGAAGACCAGAGGACCCTCTCCTCTGTAGGCCTTTGCTCCGGTTAGAGGCGGACTTTGGCTCAGCGCTGCCGGTCACGCCGGTGCTGCTGCGCTTCGCTGCGCGCTCTCATCAGACACACACACATACACACACGCACACACACACACACAAATCCATCCACAGGTACTCATCCTTCACCGACACATCCTGCTGTGCATTTTCCAATCCTTTCTCAACTCGGATCAATATATTTGCAGACATATGCGTCATCCTTCAGTCATTCACTTCGCCCAGAGCGCAACACGCAGAGGTTTGAAGATGACTTACTGCTGTTGCAGCAGGACAGCTCTTCATTTGTGGAGAGGGAGGGGGTGCAGACGTTGATGAAAAAGCTTTTTTCTGAGTCTTATACATTTTGATGTCAAGTTAAAGAGCGATATAACCAACACATATGGGTCAGGTATCGAAATTAATCCAGAAAACGGAAAGCCCATGACCAATTCGTGCGCAATTGAATGTGGGACAGCAGGTTATTTGACAGGCGCCCGGCGTTTGCGCTTTAAAGGACGTAACATTCAAATCCATCACTGGTGAGCTCATTCCTCATCTCATCTCTCCAGTTTTCTCACACATGAGACTGTTGCTCAGCCCAAAGCGGAATGTTCCGCAACCCATTTCCATTCAGCGACCAACGCATCATCTCCATAAATCCTGACATGTCGCTGAGCCGCCTGGCATCCTGATCCAGCTCCTCACTTTCACACTTCTAAACACTCACCTGCAAAGACAAGCCGAGAACTGAGGTGTCACTCACCTTTTCTGAGCGGGTGCGTCTCTGGAGTGTCCCATATATGCGTTTTAATCCACATCTGTGTCCCCTTCATTTGAGCGCTCTATCTTTTCCCCCCATTGAGAGAGAGGGAGAGAGAAACAGAGAGGGAGAGGAAGGGAGAGAGGGAGGGAGCGTTCAAGAAAATCCATTTGTTAATTCCATTTCCCGGACACACAAGGTGAAATCACATTGCCTTGCTTTTTTTCCCCCTTACTAAAATTCTTCCATAATTTTAAGATCCTTAAACGATCTTCTTTTTTCTCCCCTCTCGCTTCTCTCCGGCTCTGAAGTTGCCTGGTTACCCCTGTTTCTCATTCAAGGAGGCTGAAGGCTGCACACAGCGGCCAATCATAGCAGCAGCCGGAGAGATTAACTATTTCTTGGCTTCACTATTCTCAGACAGAAAAAAAACGAGGAGAGTGGGCGGGGACAAGTGGGCCCCCGGTGACAGAAAGAGAAAAATTAAAATGCACAGAGAATAATGTAGAGAGAGGGGGGATCCGTTAGAGGGAGGATGTGAGGAGGAGGAGGACGGAGAGGAGGGAGGGGGGAGGGGACGAAGAGGATTAAACATTTTTGAAAAAATAAAGGATGGAGGGAGAGGAGAGGAGGAGGGACTGGTGCCACTTCTCACAACAACAAAGATGTAAGTGAAGGATATTCCAGCAAAACGTCCAGTCCTCCTCCTCCTCCTCCTTCTTCTTCTTCTCCAGCCGCTCTTTAAGGAGCAGAGATCCGTCTCATTTCTGAAATCCCCAAAAAGCAATCCATCAGGGTAATTGATCGCCCCCTTTAACCAGCCATCCGTCAAGCCTCCTCCCTCCTTTACCTCCCTCCTCCTTCAGCCCTGTCCCACTCTCAGCCCCTCATCATCAGCTGTATTGATTTCAATTTCCCCCCTCCAGCCGGGGTGAAAGGTGTAGGGGAGCAAGTCTGCTTCAATCTCTAATACACCGGCACGTGGGGCATAATGACCCCCTACCTGAATGTGGGGGGGCTGCTACATCCAGGTCAAGCCCCCTGCCTCCCCCACACACCCACACATGCACGCACACACACACCTACTGCACAGAGGCCTTGACCTTTGTACACGGCTGCAGCCGGGCTTCAGAGCTGGCAGCCACAGGGTGCCATGCAGAAGTGCTGGTGCATTATGGGGGAACAGTGGGGGGTCTTGACAACCCCAACAACAAGCTGCTCAAAGAGACAGGACTCAGGAGGGGTGAGAGCAGGCGGGTGGGTGCTGGTGGTGGGTAACTGGTGGGGGTGGTGACCCATGTGTGGGAGCGTTCATCAAACTGTCTGGGACATTCCAGCAGATAAAAGACAGCATGAAATATTTTTTGTTGCATCTTTAATGTCAACATTTGTGTTTCTAAAAGGCTTTTTTCAACACTCCACACTGAAGATGTCACTCATATCTGATTCATGCTTTGGTGTAAAAGCAGTTTACACACACAAACACACACACAAACACACGCGCGTGTTCAGAAAAAGAACTTTCTCTTTCATTTTTGTTGTTTTTCAGTGTGAGTGTGATTGATGCGTTGCTGGCTTCCCTCCATACCAGAGATTACAAATGAAAACAACAGTGTTGGGGTCCCCCCCATCCCCCTTGAGATGGACGAGAGCTGTTTGTGTATGTGGGTGTACAGTTAGTGACACACATACACACTGCCAGTACACACACACACACACACACTTAGCGGTTGATTGACGTGTAGCTCTTGGCTTGAGCACAGCTTAATCCCGCCGCTACAGATGGACTCAGTCTTCCTCTTTTTGTCTGGTGTCACCAGCAGCGGCATGTTACATACATTTACACACACACACACACAGACATACAAATACACAAACACACAAACACACACTCACATACACACCGTAAAATACTGTGTACTTTTGTTTACAGTGGAGAGAGGCTGCTGTGGTGGTTCTAATCCCCCCTCTGCAACCCGCCCTCCTTTGAGCGGCCATCCCTGCTACACACACACACACACACACACATAAACACACATATACACTTGCACATGCATCTACTCTTTGGTCATTAAAAAAACAAAGCAGGTCAGGCAGCTGGGTCCTGCGAAGCGAGAGTTAATCCTCATTTTCGAGGCCCACAGACAAAAAGAAGCCTCACACATGAAACATTTCAGAGTCATACACTAACACAATGCTGCACATACATCCACCTCCACCATAATACAGAGCGTGTGTTGTTGTTGTTGTTTGGTCTCTCAACGAGTCGCAGGTTTCCGTGGTGAATTATTAGCATGAATTGAGAACAGGGGGGAGTAAGATTAGACTCTTTTTTTTCCTCCCCCTCCCTAATCGTATTCCACTTCTGCAAAGGCTTTGATTTCCATGTAGATGGAGCTGCGTTGATAACAACGAGGAACTGCCCCGGAGAAATGAGGCACAGAGATAAGATAAGACCCAGCAGATCCCCATCCAGACAAAAAAAAAGACAAAGGAAAGAGTCATCACCCCACATGGCGGTTAATCTCATTCAATCCGGAGATTAGTGCAGTCAAAATTCTCATCGAATGATTAGTCATCTCCCAGAGGAGAGATTGTTAACTGATGCCCCGTCCCCTGCCAAATCCTCGACTGAAGCCTGATCAATAAGTAGTTCCTGGTTACAACGACAGACACAGCAGCAGCTTTGTGATCACAACACAACATGTACTCTAACACGCTTACTGGACACACATGAGATGCTGATACGCCACAGTGTTTCCTGCTTCACTGTGGCGCCTGTAGCGGAAAACCTGACCACTAACAAGGCCGCCCAGTGTTATTATTCACCCAAGAAAACAACCACAGGGTGAACATGAGCACTGTCTCCTCAGCCTGCTCTGATTTCTATGCTAATGGACTGTTTGAATCTAGTCTAATCGTGTTGTCCAAGCAGCATGTTAGAGATTAGCATTCTGGTAAGGCACAGGGAAGGGAACCTGACAACAATAAATGACATGTGACCCTTGACCCCGACTGCTCCGGCTGCTAAAAAGTTCCCCCTCTTTTATCAGCTTCACCTCAGGCCTCTTCATATCCTGTAGCTTCATTATCATGATGTCCTGAGACACCAGCAGGTCTGGAGGATGGAGACTCTGAGGACAAAGAGGTGCTCCAGTGATTAAAAAATAGTTTTCAATGGGAGGGATGAGAGGGCCACTAAAGCAAACTGTCATGTGACATTGACATGACAGTACCACACCAATCTTAAATATACATGCAGAGCATGGAGCACATGTAATGATGATTATCAATATGAATGGTACTGTTTCAAAACTTCACCTTTTCAACCTTGTAATTGAAACGTAACAAAACATTACCTTCTAACTTTAGTTCTCCCATTACTTGTGAGGATGTTTCTTTATCTTTTAGCTCATTCTTTTGTTTGATTTCCTTTTTTTTTTTTTGTTGTCCAATGTTAGCCCTAGACGGTCCAGCATTGGTTTTGCTCACACTGTTTAGTTAAAACAGTAGTACTACAAAAAACTGCATCCCACATGGAAGACATGGACTGGGCAAGCACTGAGGGATCTGTTTCCAGGTTTCCCCAGCAGCAAAGTCTGCTGTTGAAAAATGAGGGCGAGGAAAAAGTGCAATAAACTGCAATTCCACAAGTGGCCACTTGAGCTAGCTTCAAAAGTGAGTCAGTCCCCACCAGCACCCACATTTAGACAACAGAGATCAACTACATCAGAAACAAAAATGTTACAAACCTGGTCCAGATACATTTCTGGTCTCTTTTCCTCGTTATACGGTGAATGAAGCATAATTATTTTCATGATTTATCCTTTTTTTTAAACCAAATTAGAGAAAAGAGTAATGCATAATAAAGCATGTTTTTAGGGGTGTGGCTGATTTTACAGACATGTGGTTGCTGTTTGTCAGAAAACCAAAAGCTGGTCTCAATTGCATTTCTTTTTCAGTTTCAAGAGTTGTCGAAAGTTGGATTGCGTTAGCACTTGTTGCAAAGATCACCATGTTAAGGCCTCTTCACACGTCTTTAGAAACCAGTGGATGGCATCACTGAGGCTATGTCCATATTTTAACAAGTCTGTTGGGTTTTCCCCACTTATTAAATTGACAAATTTAGACAACAATTCAAAGGCATTCAAGGTCAAAGCAATATTTTTACCATACATCAAATGTTCACTTTGTTCACTAGGATCATGTTGCTAGGCGCCGCACTGTTAGCCATGGCTGCCTTTTGCAGCAGCTCTCTCTTTTTTGTCCATATCTTGTCATATTTTCGTCTCTTTTTCATAATCTTTGTATTTGGAGAGGATCTTTACTTTGTATGGCTCATTTGTTGGTCATGGACACCAAACTTTTTGTGGCTTCAGTGATATTTTTACTGCTTTTTCTCCTTTGTTTGTCTTGAGATTCTACATGTAATCATGGCTGCATTGTTTACATGTGAAATCAGCTGTTAGCAGCCTGTAGCATATCAATGCTAACTGATGTAAGGCCTGATGATTTTTCTCAAGGTGAGGAGAAGGAGGTGAGGACGATGTGCTGGTTGTTAGGTGTGAGCTAAGAAGTGACGACGTGGACCTGTCCTTCCATCCATCGTAATTGGGAAAGTAAGATCTATCTCCAATAAGATGGACAAGCTAGCTGTGCTAACCCAGCAACAGAGGGTATACCAGTGGACAGAATAGTATCATGCTATTCACAGACATGGCTAACAGAGCTAACACCACATTGGAAGAGCTTCACCTGCTGTGAGCAGACAGGATCCAGGAGACAGAGATGGAGCATGACTGAAGAAGCTCAGTTCTGGACCCTGTGGAGGTGGAGGCTGGCTGAACTGGAGAATTTTGGACAAGCTCTATTCTATTCTATTCTATTCTATTCTATTCTATTCTATTCTATTCTATTCTATTCTATTCTATTCTATCAGTACGCTAAACAAACAAACAAAAAAAAAAACTGCACTGAAAACATAAATAAATGTTTTGCAGCTTAAACAGCAAGGACACCCGTTGTTATTTACAACAACTGAATGTAAACTCAGGACCTTGTTACCATTGGACCAAGAATACATTTGACGTTTTTGTGAGCGGCGGAGTATTCAGCAGCTGAAGATATAGACATCTCCCTCTGCAGTGGGTATAAAAAAAGACACTGAATGACAATTTAGAGGGTAAAGATTCATCATGTGAGGTGATACCTTCTCCAATAGAATACCATGATGTATGTTGGATACATAAAAAGGAAGCTTTTGGTAAACACCTTCTGAATGGTTATTTTTTACCAAGAGCTTGGTATAAGTCTACACCCAACTGTTCCCCTCATGCAAACACATGATGCTGATCCAGGTTTTAAAAACATGTCTGTTATTGTGCCACTTTACCTTACTTTTCTTGTCTTACGTCTTGCTGCTATTGTTGCAACCCGAATGCATCTAAGAACCAAAACAACAGCTCATTAATCTCATTTAACCACAGCAGCTGTTGTATCAAGGTCACGGAGGTCTGGAGAAAATCTTGCTCTGATAATCAGAGCATGGGCTTCCTGATACAGCTCAAAAACACCTCTGCTTTGTTTCTGTTGTTTAGGTCTAACAAGGCTCATGTGTCTCCCAACTAATCTTGAATTCAGAAACTGAATGTCACTGTGTGTTGAAAGCTAAGACGTTATTGGTGAGCTGGGGAGAAAGGAATTTGTGTTGTTTTGGCATATCTACAAACGTAAAAAAAGAAGAAAGGAGAAAAAAAAACAGGTGCCTTTAAAAGCTGAACTCAGATCTGTTAAAATGATCTACAGCAGCGCAGAGCAGGGCTACACATGGCTGAAGCTCAGGCTTACAGTGTGACGTTTTATTACCAGCTGATATTAAATCAAAAGAACAGGAAATAAAGCAGATGGACAATAACAGGTGCCAGTTTTCATTGGGGAGGAAACAGGCAATAGATTTATACCCATCTGCTCAACTCACAATGTGGTTACATTGCATCTGTACACTGTTTGGATACAGGGTTGTGTACAGATATCTACTGCCAGTTATTCCTAGTCTGAACATCTTGATTATTGTCTGCAGTAGAAATTTGGCAAACATGAGCTGTTTGCATATTTCCTCCTTCTCCATTTACACCACAAACTGTTTGACTATACAGAATCTACAGATATGCATTTAGCTCAGTTAAGAGAATCCACTGGCTGTCTTGAGTCTGGGGCCACAAGTAAATGTTCTTTTTTTCCCCTAAACATAAAAAATGAGTTAAAGCATGTTGTCACTCCTCTCCACACATGGTTTGTTACAGATATTGTCGAGATTTGAAGTAATGGTTCGAAGAGACTGCCCTCTGTCAAAAAATGACCATACATGTATTTTTAACAGGACACTAAATATGATCATTCACCATGTTTCAGAGATAAATGACCTCTAACAGTCCACATATAAGGCTATTAGAAAGCTTACCATTGCTCAGTTTCTGCAGAGGTCAACTCCTCATAAAGAGTCAACCACAAGGGCTTTTGTCCTCTGACAGTGTTTTGTTTCCTTTGTATTTTTTTTTTTTTTTTTTTTTTTTTTTTGCCAGCAGAACCCAAAATCTCAGTTTCAGAGTCAGGCCCAGCAGATGATGTACTTCCTGCTGCAGGTGAAGAAGTTCAACCTGCCAAAGACCATGATGGTGCACTTCTACACTGCCATCACAGAGTCCACCCTCTCCTCCATCACAGTCTGGTTGGCTGCAGCCACAGCAAAGGACAAACACAGGCTGCAGCACATCATTCACTCTACTGAGGAGGTGATTGGCTGGGACATACCATCTTTCTCAGACTTGCACACCTCCAGGACTCTGAGGCATGCAGGTAAGGCTGTGGTCTACCCCTCTCATCCCACACACGGACTGTTTGAGTGTTTGAAACTCTCCCCAATTTTAAGAGGCAGAGGTCCATCAGGACCAGAACCTGTTGCCACAAGAACAGTTTCCTCCCCTCTGCCATCAGCCTGATGAACAATGTCCCTGCTCCTCCTCCTCCCACATAACCAGAGTCTCCCCATGGGACTAATTCTGTCTTTTTGTTCGTTACATTAACACCCACTGAACATTAAGTTGCACAGCTCCACATTGCACCTTGTATCCTTTTTTTCTCATTATTATTTTGTTTTTTGTATGAATGTTATTTAATTTTCTGTATTTTTAGAATATTTTTAATCTCAATTTTCATCATATTCTATTCTACAGAATGTACAGCTTGTATTTGTGTATTATTTAAGTAGCCGCTCAGATGCTGTTCATGTTATTTTCTTGTTAATTGTTAGCACCATTACAACAAGTCAAATTCCTTGTATGTGTACTTGGCAAGAAAACCTGATTCTGATTTTACGCTTACTAGTTGGCCTACTTTCTCTTGGTGTTGACCCATGTCCCTTACATTCAACTAGGAGATTACATTTTTTCTTCTTTTTTTCTTTCACTGAGAACATTCTCACAAGGAAAACATAAAAAGTGTGGAAATGCCAGGAAAAAGTGTTTCCTGGCATTGGTGGCTCAAACCTGGAAAAAAAAAAATCAACACCAACAACAACAACAAAAAAAAAACAGGGTTGGTTTCTTTTCTACCACCATTGTTGACAAAGCTGATACAAGAAGTCCCACCCTTCCTGGATTTGTTTGGTCAGTGAGGGAGATGAGACACTGTCGACAGTAGCAGTTTTCGTAAGTGGAATGATGCTGAACAAAGTGACAAAAAACTAACCAAGGTTAAAGGCATTTCAGTGCAAACTACAAAAACATTCTGCTAAGGCACACTTCTTTGGTATGGAGGTCAAAGATCCTTTAACTGCCTCTTTGGTGTCCTGTAGTGTCTGAAACATTTTTTTTTAGCTGCTGTCTCTTTAAGGCTTACTGCTCTACAAACCCCCTCCCCTCTGATTGGCTTGCCCTCCAATTTGTCTCTTGGGGCGGAGCTATGGGCAGACCATGGTGTTTGAGGCCCTCCCCTCCACCATGTCATGAACTAGTTAAATCTTTACCCAATGACCTCATCATTTCAGCTAGACTCGTGAAAATCTCGCCAAGATCTCGTGCTAATTTTAAAGCAGATCATTACGAGCAGTAAACAGACGGATTTAGGAATTTATACAACATATGAATATGAAGTAGTTTAAGAATCTCCATGTTTAGCGTACACATCAAGAATTATTAGAATAGAACTTTATTTGTCATTGCAAAAAAAGTTAAAATTACTTTATATTCATGGTAAATATAGAGGAAAGCCTAATGTCCCCTCTTTAAACACAGGTCTTCTGGATTAAAATATTGTGTAAGTTTAACCCCTTAGTTGAAACAGGCAGCACCCCACAATGGCTTTATTACTCCTCCTAAATCATTTCTGGATGTAACTGTGAAGAAATACATAAAACATAACATAAACAGAACTCCAGTACTAACAAGTATCCATCAACTAATGCTGAAACCCCTCATATTCAAAATGTTGGGCCACCTTACGTTGTCAAGGGCGTGTGTATGGACACGTCCACACCAATCTTAAATGATGGCTGAAATGTCCCCACCAATGTTAAGGTTGAAGGGGGAAAAAATGCACTTCATGCGACACACAAAGGGTTAAATCCTTTTTCACTTCTTCACCGGCTCCCAAATACTTCTTTGAGATCAATCTGGATGTCAAGGATGAAAAGAAAGGTGACGGCTTTTTAACCAAAGTGTAAGGCACCTAAGGAAAACAGCCCATTCTCTTAGTCAACCACTAATGAATGCAAAACACCTTTTCCAACCGTTTCTCACTCTTAATAACGATAGATTTGGTACTTTCACTTTTCTCAGGTTGCTGAAGAAGCAACAGGACTGTCCTGTTTGTCACAGCAGTGGAGTGGCAGGGTTACCGCAAAAGGTGATTTTGAATAAGGGTGTGGAGGTTAATTTAAAAATGATTAAATTAAAAATAATTTTAAAAATGACTCAGGCACTCAGTGGTAGAGCTGTGAGATTTTATATTGATAGAAAGAGCAGGCAGACAACATGTTTTTATACACAGGAATTCCAGTTGCAGTTCTTATTTAGTGATCCTGATTTTAAGTTTTTGTCTTGAGCCAATAACTTTTAAATTTAGGAAACCTTTCATTAGAGCAGCCTGTGTTTTTTTTCAAGACCATATCCTGGTGGATTGTTTTGTTAACACCAAGTTATGCTCCTCAATGCTCCAAAGCCTATGCTAATACATGAGCTGTCAATATGCTTGTGTTTTGTTGTTGATCTATGCATAATGCAAAGTTTAATGCAATTGTTTGAGCTACTTCATCTGTCATTATGTCATTACAGTACTTAAAAAAATTGTAGTGGGTTGCAGGGGTGGGCGGCTTTGTCCCCACCAATATCAAACTCAAACCTGCACCACTGGTAGCAGACACTGGAAGGGACAGTTCTCCAAGATGCTCTTACTCACAGAGGTTTCATCTTTTTTCCTGAGAATCAACAGAGTAATTTACTTTAATACCAAAATGCTCAGTCATACATTTAAAGGAGTAATAACAGTTAAGTGACTCAGCAAGACCTGGGCAAACATCAGCATTTACGATTCTAGGAGGAAACACACTTTTCCTGTTTATCAAAGAGGCTCTTTATTTTAGCAAGCACTGAGTATTTAGGAGTCCCAGCACACACATATGCATGACGTACACAAGTATTGTACGCGCCCTTTACACCCACATATCACTGAGCTCTTATTGTCGCAAAAGCCTGATGACAAAGCCTTGGTGACAGTATGTGATTTATCGTGTCAGAAACACAAAGTAAAAGAGGGTAATTGAGGGGTAAGTGGAGGAAACAAAGTTTGTAGGTGTCAGTGTAACTTTGCCTGTCATCAGAAGACTGTGATGAATTTATTCATGGGTGGGTGACACTGCCAAGTCAAGGACAAACACCATATAATTACCCCATAAATTCAGGAAGCGATTAATTCTAAATTTCAGCTATTTAATTAAAATATGCAAATAGACGACAGCAATTGTCAAAAATGTGACACACTGAGAAGGGTAACAAAGTTTGATTGGAGTTCAGTCACTTTGTAGCGTCAGCTGCTTGAAAAGGAAGCCATGAACCACAGAGATATCACAGACACACATTCTCACACTGCATCTGACTCCGTTGCACATTTGCGCCATTGCGCATCGCTGATTTTCTGAGCACATTTGGGTCCAACAGTGGTGACTCAAGCAAGCTGACTCCTTCAAAGCAGAAGAAGAGTTGGAGAGCCATTACAGATTTAATTGGATTTCATTTCAACCATGTGAGCGGAAAAAAGACTTGTCGCCACTCTGAAGAAAATGGAGCCAAAACACAATCAATGTACTTACTGCGCTGCAAAGAGGGGCTGCGTTTGTGTATATGTATAGATGTGTCTTTCACCCTGTTCGCCTCCACGAGTGTGAGGGTGTTTTGCAGTGTGCTGCTCCAGGCATGTGGTGCTCTGCACATCTCAATGCATGAAATCCCAAGACACATACACAAGTGTCAAATGAATCCAGAGGAGAGGAGAGAGAAAGGCTTTTCATGATGCTTTTTCAAACGACACAGAAAAGGGAGAAGACTGAAGAGAGTAAGCACAGGACAGGAGGGAACCACAGCTTCAGCCACGCCGTTCCTTTTTCGGAAAATGAGCATCACAAATTGTCAACTCTGTCACTGCTGCAGAGAAAAAATATCAGCTGAGGAATAAAGGCAATCAGACTTGCTGTTGTGTAATGGTATGGAGACAGAAGAGTGGTTTTTGTGTAACTTGCTCGCTAGCATTTTGAGCTTCTGCTAAACTGCTAGAATGGACGTGCTGCACAAGGTCAGAATCAGCGTTATGGCCATCGGTGATCATCAGGCAATGGCATACTTGCTGATCTTGTGTTGGATACCATCACAGCCCCGGGTAACAAAGAACCCTGGCACCCCATAATCCCCACACACAACTCCCCAGGAGATCCAAAAGAGGGTCAAAAGAAAAACTTAGACAAGCAGAGCCTACAGATCGTACAAGACCGCCAGGCAATGACTACACCCTCATTTGAGTACCCACCAATAGTTCATCCTCTTTCTTACTTAGATGTCTGATTACTTCCCAGTGGTCAACCAAAAGTCCTTCCACACAGCCTCCTCCCAAATCCAGATTTTTGCTTCCACAGTCTTTAACAACCTTACACCTGTCTGCTGCTTCCGGTCATCTCTGGGCTAGCCATTCCCAAAAGACCTCCTCCTTCTTTAACCGCTCTTCTCCAAAGGGTTCTTAAGATTACATCATGAAAGCACCAGTGGTTTTCTTCCCACAACTCCTGGCAGCTTCTTTTCTCAATGACAGCTGTAAAGATAATCATGATTTCAACTTTCCTCAGACTTCTTCTGAAGGAAGGAGTTGAGGACATTTGGACAAGGACCTCCACCAGACACCCCAAGTTTACCCTCAATTCATTTTAAGTTATTTGACCTGGCTTTTTATGCTTTTACTCAGTGAGGACAGTTACAGAAAAGGAAACAGGGCCAGAGCGGGAAACAACATGTGGAGGCCACAGGATCCAAATCCAAGCTCCTCACTCAAAGACTAGCTCCATGGGATGTAAGACCTAACCACCAGGCCTTACTGGCGCACCCACCCTAAAATTACTTTATGATTTTCTAGGTTTATCTCCTGATTTATCACCAGGTGGTGATCAGATAACTGTTCTACTCCTCTCTGCTCCTAAGTGCCCAAGAAATTTGGCAACAAATCCAGTACTAAAACAACAGGGTTTGATAAATCGGGGTTTGGATCCGCCATCCAATTAAAAAACATCACACACACAGACATCTTGCACACTGAATCTGATGTGTTTGTTTTGTACTTATTGCGGAAATTTGCAGTATGAGAAAACTGAATCATCAAGCAATTGATCGTGAGCAGCAGCTGTCAGTGTGTTTGAGGTATGTGCGGTTTGCATAGGTATACGCACAGGCACAGGCACACAGACACACCGTCACACACATGTACACAAGTCTTCATTCATCATCTAAAAATCATCCAAAATATGTAAAGCAGGTGTTTTCAAAGTGTAAGACAGTGAGCGTCCCTTCAGAGGACATGAAGTCATTGGGGCCTCCCCTATTTTAACAAAACAAATACTTCTAATAAATGAATAATCATATTTATTTGTTATAATGACTACATGAACTTCACATTTCAAATTAAAATTAGACGACAGCTCTTGAGTTAAGAGAGAAAGCATGGCCACTATGGCAACAAAGAATAAAAAATCAATCAAAATGCAGTAATTAAAAAATCTTTCAATTACAGATCTGTCATACACAGAGCTGTTTTTAGCATCTACAAAAGGATTAAGGAGACACTTTCAAACAGCTTTTTAAACGCAAATAGATTACAAATTCACAGTAAACAAGGTACACACTCTGGCCTTGGAGAATCCCGTCTAAGAACAACCCAACTTTAAATATCCGGCGTTATCACTGTGCAAAATACGTTGGATCTAGCAGAATCTGAGACCCCTCAATTGATGTTTGAGACCCGTTAAAAGGCTCAACGGCAACATTTTCAGGGGTCTCTTAAGAAGTACATTTCGCTGAACATCGTTTAGCTGAGTTTATATGTTCACATACATGTGCCTCACACTTTGAAAACCACTTGTGTAGAGAAAATATGTCAGAAAATGTGAGAATGCTTTGTTGTAAGTAGCCTACAGCGTCTCTGAACAGTCAAAGTCCCCAGGAAACCAGGTGGGTGGATGTGAAAAAAAGCAAAAAAATCGAACCAGTTTCGAAAAAAATAATGATGGATAAAAGTTTCAGAGCAAGTGTGCATACATGATTGACATAACATGGGATTAAATTTATTTTTTAACATGCGTAAGTTCCAGACGAAAAAAAACGGACTTGTTGTGTAAAGGCCTTAAAAGCCAAATCTGAGGAACATCCAATATCTAATGCAGCCAACTCACCATACTCGTCCCTACAACAAGTGACTGATATTCATTTGAAGAAATAACACCATCAGTCCAGTGTGGTAATAAATAGGGCTGGGTATTGCTAAGAGCCTCTCAATTCGATTTGATTCCATTTCTATTCAATTTCGATTCTTTAGGTTGCGATTCGATTTAAGTTCGATTCATTTCAGTATTGATTTTAATGCTGTTGTTTGGTCTCGTTCTGCCCGCGTCCATACAATGGGAATAACACACACAGCCCCCTGCCACTTGCCAGGAGGTGAATCAATTGAGAGGATTTGCAAAATCAATCATCAATTGAGCGAATAAATATTGCGATGCATCAATTCATCAATATTTCTACCAACCCCTAGTAATGGAAGTAAAGATTCTTATGTTAAGACATAGCAGTGTGGAGAGGGTTCCTCTGAATTCCTGTTTTCCTCTTCTAAATTTCTTCAGTTTCAGAATATTTTGTGACTATCTTAGCCTCAAAGCAGTCTTCCAGGCTCATATCACTAACGTTCCTCAGACGGCAGCAGAAGCTTTGTAAACAAGTCAAATTTCCCCATTTCCAACCACCCGCATTCACTTTTCTTAAGGAAAACAAGATGTTATGACTCAATCCTAGATAAATGATGAGCTGAGGTGGGTATATTCTGCAGCGCATCAGAAAACTGGAGCTCCAGACGGGAAGTTGAGGCGAGGGAGGAGGAAGCCAGGGAGCATTTGATTCTCCATCAGTGCTTTCAAATACCGTCAGACCTCCTGTTCACAGCCCTGACAGGCACACCTACATAGACACCTCGCACCATCACTCTCCTGTGCACATGCAGACAGATGGGTGCAGCTGCTGCACTCACTCTCCATGTCTTACTGACATATATATTTAACCACCCACACACACTTCACATGACACACATGCAGGAAAGATGCAGATGGAGGCACACTGACTCGCACACAGGTAGGCTTTTCAACACGTGAGGGGCTGCCCCGAGATATTCAGCAGAGAATTGGGAGTTTAGCTCACACAGGAGTCTGGATTTAAGGCTTTGATCGGCATAGATGATGTTGACTACAGGCTATTTAGAGGCTGGCGGCTGCCTTCCACAAACACACTACACCGCCTGCTTCTCTGACATCTGGATTCTGGGTTTCCCCCTCCTCCTCCCATTGCATCCTCATCTCCATCCTAAATGTGCCAACCTTTTGTTTGGAGAGTTTTTATCTGGCACAATATAAAGCAGCACAATACACAGAAATGATAATAAGGCTCCTCTTCTGATATTTTGAGGCTCTGACCCAGTTTTGATTTGTTCCACGGGGGGTTCACGTTACTGTGATACATCGCTTCAGAACACAACTCGGGATCCTAACAAACACTGATTCCGCTCCATAATTTCAGCAGAAACTTTCGCAGCAAAACAAGGGGTGTTTGAAGACCAAGAGCTGAATTTAATGAAACGTAAGATGGACGGCCAAGTGTGATTTTTACTTGGAATGGAAACTGTTGTTGGTATATGAAGGAGGTAGCCAGATTGGGAGGGATAGAGAAGATCTGAGGAGAGCAGTGAGTGATAGAGGGAAGACGACAGTGAGAGTATAATGAAACTAGATGGAGAAAGAGCCAGATGGAGGTTTAAATATTCTGTGATCCCTCTGCATGTAGTGTAGCATGTCGTGCGTTGGGGTTGTCACCATAACCCACTCTGTGAGGGATGAGGCAGATGTGTAATGGTATAGGAGAAGGACTCAAATGTCAGTAGGTAATAGGCAGCCTGTTATATTAATCACAGTCAGGGGCCTCCTTAAGACGCCAACATCCTTGGGGAGGAGTGTCATAAAAAATAACGCAGTAAAGAGAACTGTGCAGCAATGCAGCATGAAAAATGCCCTCCATCTGCAGTGACTCAGCCACTGAGTCCAAGGTAGAGACGAATATGTTTGCCCCCTCTTTCTCTTTCTCTCCTCTCATCTTTTCGCTATCTCTCCCTGTCTGTCTCGCTCTGCACACACGCTTCGGTTCATGGACTCATCAACACACACACACACACACACACATGCGAAGACTCGTCTCGGAGAAACAAGAAGAGAAAGGGAGACACTTGCTTTTGATCAAGGCCTGCTTACATTCATCAGGTCCTGTGTACATGTGATTTCAGTCATTATCCCTAAATAGACACATGATATTCACGCACGCTTGCTCAAACAATCACCAGTGTCTTTTCTGTCTAAATCAAACAGCGCCACGCAGGCATTTTCTTCTTCTTCTACCCCCCTCCAGTTGGCTAATCTGTTAATTCTACATTCCCTGGGTGAGACGCACAAAGAGGACGATGGGCTTCACCGCTAAAACCCACGGCTATCACATCTACACGGTGCGACTGTCCATTGTTGCACGGCTTTCTAATGTAAATAAGGGGTGTAAACAACAATCACTACATGCTACTGTCCTAGATAGATACTACTGTGCTCTGCAACACAATTAGGCACAAAGACATATTTATGCATGACTGAGTACTCTCACATTCATACACAGCAGCAAAACGTAGTAAGGACAAGGACAGATCATGCATAAGCAAGCGTGAGCCGCTCTGCTGTACGCCATTCAGTCCTCTTCTGATGCTGTGGAACAGTCTGAACCGTGCAGAGGAGGTGAAGGACGATGTTTTTCAAAAATAAAAGCTTCAGGTTCTAGAGGGGTTATAGAATTCTGAAGAGGTGTTCATCAAAGGCAAATCACTGACTCTATGGGAGAGGTGAATGGCCCCCTGGTTGCAAAATTTAAGCCAACACAGAAGTGTGATAGTGATGGTGGCAGTCACTAAATACTTAAAAACTTGGTCACCATGTTAGGCATACTGAATCTAATTAGTTTAACCCTGATCAAAAAACAGGAGAAGAGGTTTAATGTTAATGATTATCTCAACTGCCATGAAAATTGGCCATGTCCCCAATTATCCCCAGAAATGGGTAACTCCTCGCCATGAGATCATGAAAATGACTATTTACCCTCGGTGGTGTGCATAGACTTTAGCACAAGGATACAGCACGTTGGGGGCACTTAAGACAGCACCAAGTTCCACATGTTTTGAGGTCATGTCCGCGCACATTTTTCCCAACCAAGGGGGCCGTTTGGTATGTTTTGCCAGCTAGGAGAGCACTATAGCACATTTTTTGGTGCTCAAGAGGGCACTTTGAGCCCTTGGCACACCAGACGCCTATTTTTCGCACAAATATTTTGGATGTTATTTAATTTTTTCGAACCTACTGTTTTCCAATGCAAGCTTTCACACCAGCCAAGCAAAATTACAGCTTTTATTTTTATACCGAGGTCGGTTTTACCAAATTTTTGCTTGCAACAAGTACACATCCGAACAATCAAAACGCTTGTTGTTGAGAAGTCACATACCAAAACATTCAACATTGATTGTGCTCATGTCCCAGCACCTGTATTTTTATGAAAAAAAGACATAAAAACCTACAAAGACAATGATTACAAAGACACTGTTTGGAGGAGAATAGCTACGGAGATTGAATATGACGCCTCCAAATTTTTTCGCAATTTCGTACTGTTTATTTGTGTCCCCGTTGGTGTGCATAGACCTTAGAGGCATGGGGGTTGGCAGTCCTGAAAAACTAGCATGAATTTGAACGTTGCATCTCGCCAGGACTCCTAGCCCCTCCTCCCCCTCCCCTTGTAGCTCCTCCAAAGCAACGCCCCCGCTCACATGCTTGAGCGCCGCTGATTCGTGACTATGATTGTGAATGGCTGAAAGACGGACTCAGCACATCATTTAATGTTTTGCACTACGTCAAGTCATGTCTCAATTTGAGGTAGGGAAACACCAAAACATTAAAAAGTAGAGCTAAAAATCAAATAAACAAAAGTGACTTTTGTTGATACTCACAACTGTCATGCTAGCATTATCCACTTTTACCTGTGACACAATATCAGGAGTAAAACTGTAATACAAATGGTACATGTACCATTTCTAGGACTTCACAATTTTTTTTGCTTGTCAGAGCAAGAAAAGAAAGCCTCCGTCTTTTTTTACTCGCTCTGTTTAGCTGGAGGAGCGGTTACCAGTAATCAGGGTATGGGTAGTTTCTCTGCCATTCTTCTGCTGAGTGCCAACCTGTACACTGCTAAACTCAGGAACACGCACTGAGTCAGGGGCAGTGAGCACTGGTGAAATGTATGTGCAGGAGGAGGGCAAAACGGCAGGAAGGGATTTGATTGGTTTAACAGATTGGATCCTAATTGATGTGATTGGCTGATGTTTTCCTGGGTTTTCTCCTGCTGTAGATAGCAGATATTATTTGCTCTCATTTAAGAACACATCATGTATTGCTTGCCATCAGGACATATAGATCATTTTGACCAGTATAACAGAAAGTGTATCTAAATCAAACTACCAATTATACCTTTAAGTCTGTTCACACAACAGTGCACCCTATGCACATGCTTTAAAAATAAAAGGTGAGCCATATAAGCAACTTGTTGATACCGTTGCATTAATGGGTGATTTTAATGTGATCTCGAGCTGGGATTTCTTGGATTTATGAGTCAGCATTTGATGGAGACTAAAGGCATTTCATTTTCTTGAGCTTCTGGCCACTCCAACAGGCTGAATTTGGTTGAAACATTAAGCACATTTTTACGCAACACACACACACACACACACACACACACACACACACACACACACACACACACACACACACACACACACACACACACACACACACACACACAATTCCATTTTTTTATTCGAAGTTTTTTCCCAAGGTTTTTTTATTTTGTGAGGACACATTATTTGAAGCCTTTACGTTACAGTGAAATGGGATTCTGTTTAAAGGGTTTGTGCTCAGTTCAAGCTGATCAAACTAACACCCCAGCATCTAGAAAATGGTTCCTGGAGTCCAACCACCAACCCTTCGAGTGAGAAACACCCAACACTACCCAAAACTAAGCCCCAACCGCCACCTAAGAATCTTCTGAAGGATAACCCATACCTCTGATCTTGCAACCAGGTGGAGTCACAAGACCAAGGATTTCCCTTGCCTGCCACGGGAATGATGAGCCTCTCCTCATTCACATTGGGCTGTAAAACCTCAAACTTGACTTTGACTTGAATTAAACGCCCCCAGATCTGGGGCTATGATAGAGCAGAGGTGACTCTGATGTGATTTGGCTGTTACCAATTTTTTTTGTCATTTCCTTTAGACACAATTCCTCTTTAAAACAATGAAAAATAATCAACCCTGATGCACATAACTTTTCATTAACAAATAGTAAATTAAAAAAATGAAAAACAGAAACTTCTTTTTTATTATGAATTACCTTCTCTTACACACTTAATGTGCCTTCAAAGCCCAGGAAAGGAAAGAGGTTCATAATTTGGTGATCACTAAAGTAGAAAAGGAAGCTGGGTCTTTTAAAAGGCTTGGTTTGAAAAGTCATAGACTTCCGTGTCATTCTGGATCAGATTTTGCACCTACAAACAAATGGTTGACTTCAGTGGCAACATTGATCTCTATGTTTTTCAGATGAATTCCTGCACTGAAGAAACCATTCAGATCTCATACGTAGTGACAGGAAGCACATCTCCCTCTTTGCTCATGGGGTTTGCACATCTTTGTTCCCAGAATTCATTGCTCTTGCATGGCTGCACGCACTGCTAAGATAACACTACGGATGTTTGTCTTAAACTTATTCAGCTGTTACCTAAGGAGAGACTTCTTGTTAGGAGACTCACATTGCATTAAGTGTCCATGCGCGAGGAGATGATCTCTTCTCAAAGGTGTCAGCTTAGCATCAATGACACTTGAACTGTGGGTTTAATACTGTTTTATGACCATAAATAAACAATAGTCAAGTTTCTGTTTGTGTAAAGAACCTCTGTCTCTGTGTTCACTGCTCTGTCTTCATCTCATCATAGTCACAATACGAGCGAACCTCTACATCACCAGTGACACTCTTTCATTTCAGTATGTAGGCCATCATTGCATCATTTATGATCATATTTTTGTTCTACTGACTCAGTCTTACATAACTTAAAATGGGGACTCACGTGCACACATGCAGTCCGTTTTAAGTGTGCAGGAGGTCCCCATTGCAGGATCCTGATGTTCTCTCGAGTACAGAGGTTAATGTGTCACATCAGACATTATGACATGTCAGATGTGATGTATGAACACATCATGTCTTTCAGGTTTTAATCATGAGCAGGGAGGAGAATTTGTTCATACCCCGACCAAAGATGTGACTCCTAAAGAAAAAAAAACCTGCAGAAAAAAAATGTTCAGAAGTCCAAGTTAAATGAATCAAATACCAACAGGTCTGTGATTTGAACCTGGGTTTACCTGCTTAACATTATTTTATGGATTTTTTTTACAATGAACTTTTACAGCAGGTCTTTATAAAAGTAGGGGTAAATACAGTGGGACAATAAAAGTAGTCAGTCACTGACTTTGCCAGTTCTTCTACTTAGATATATAAAAGGGAGGTCTGTAATTTTCATCAGAGGAACTTTTGAACTCTGAGAGACAAAATGAGAAACAAGAATCTAGGAAATCACTTTTAAGGATTTTTAAATAATTCATTTGTTAATTATGGCAGAGAAAAAGTATTTGGTCACACACAAACAAGTGAGATTTATGGCTCTCACAGACTTGTAACTTCCACTTTAAGAAGCTCTTCTGTCCTCTACTTGTTACCTGTATTAATGGCACCTGTCTGACCTCATTGTCTGTATAAAAGACAGCCTCAAACTGTCAGACTCCAAACTCAACCTGTCGAAAGACACCAGTAAGAAAATTGTAGACCTGCACCAGGCTGGGAAGAGGGAATCTATGATAGACCAGCAGGTTGGTGTGAAAAAATCAGCGTCATCATTATGTACAGAATGTAACTGGTCTCTGGTGCTAAATTAAACACTGTAACTCCATCACAGCAGAAACAAAATGTTACTTTGTGTGTCTGAGGAGAGTCATGCAAAGGCGACTGTTGGAGAACTATACAGGACCTGACGTAAGCTCATACAAATGTCCGGCCATTAGGGATAAAAACAAACCATTTTTACAAATGGTTAAAATGATTGATTAGCAGTCTGCATGAGCCTGGTTAATGCATTATAGGTGCTAATCGCCGGGTTACTGCACCTTTTCAGCTTTTTAAAGAATGGTAGACGTCAAGCTTATGTTTCTCCATTTAAGGAAAAATATGTGAAGACAACATACATTTAGGGCTCTAACGAGTTTAGATTTTGGAGACATAAGATTTCTTAGTTATTTGAAGAGAAAAGGAAGGCAATCAAAGTCTCAAACTGGCAAGGCTCTCTGCCGGCTTCTTTTTTGTGAGTTTGTTTGGCTCTTCACTTTTATGTGTCTGGGTCCTTCCAAGATGTGTGTGGGAAAATGTTGGAGTTCATCAAACAGCTGCTTGCAGAGTTATTCATCGAGTTATTGGGGCATTACTGTGGTGCTTGTTCCACAAAGCAGCTTTCACATTGCTTATTTCATTTTTGAGGTCTTCGGGTGGACACTCAGAAACACCACACACACACACTGCTTAAGATCCTCAGCCAAACAGTGCGTTTCTCTTTGTTGTCTTTGACCATGTACTAGCTGACAGCATCTGCTTGTACATTCCATATTCTTGAAATAAAACGCTTCTTCTGCTGAAAAATTTTCTTGATTTTCTCTCAGTCACTTTGTTTCTGCTCGCCATTGCTGTTTATTGGTAGAGATTATTTGTTTATCAACAACAGGGGATGCGCGCGCAACTTGGGTGCAGGAGCACTGCAGAGTATAATGGTTTGTCAACCGATGTGGAGGAGTTAACCACAAAAAACACATTTTTTAACTTAATGTCATCACTTTGACAGACGGTAAATGTTCCCAGGTTTGTGAAATAGCTGTGAGTGGACAGAAGAGATCAGCAAGTGGACAGATATTAGGTGGACAGACGTTTTAGCAGAGAAACCAGCGTGAACCCAGAGAGGAAACACAACTCTCACTCGACTAATGACTGCATTATCCGTAGACACTTATCAGACTGTGACAGACCAGGATGTAAACATCGTTTCATAATATTCCCTCATTTTACTTTGGTCATAAAATCTGCTTCTGTTAATCATAATTTATAGGTTCAGTCATAATTTACTGTCCATATTGAGTCCATGTTTGGTCAAAACCTCAGCCCAAAACCATTTTTTTCATTAAATAAACAAAGTCAAATCTGTATTTTGAGTATCAGCAGTTATTATTGCTTGTTTGCAGTCAAACCTGGTTAACTGAGGTTGGATAAAGAATACACATTTAATTACACACACACACAGACGTCGCTGGTGTATCAGTGTAAAGTGTGACCCTGTTAACTGGTGACTCTCTGCTGTTAATTACTGCTGCCGCCCGTCGGCTGAAAGTCATCAGTTAGCATGGTCGCTATTAACGCCAAAACACCGGTTGCTCTGTAACGGTCGAAACTTGTCAGAAGTTGCCTCTATTGTGTAGTACTGTTTTTGACAGCTGTCCACAGAACAACCGAACATTTTGATGCTGCTAACAGGTTGAATTAAGTGTTTAAAAAACGATAACTCTTCTGAATGAATGGAGCTAAATGCTGCTTGTGCGGTCGAGGTGCGTGCCCATCTTTATGATGACGTAGACTGATAATCACTCTATAAAGCGTGGGCAGTTTGAACTTGTTGGATAATGGTTTGGCAGTAAGTTCCCTTTCAAAATATGACATTCTGCACCTGCCTGACTTTCATGATGCAATTAGTTGTAATCATGCATCAACTAATGCTACAGCCAAATGGGCCGTTTTATAACCGTACGTTAAGACTAATGGTCCTGTTCATGTAATGACAAGACATGCAAACAGGCCCTGAACTTAACATGTAACATCTCATTAGGTCATTGCTGGAGGTCACGCCCACCCCAAAGCTGGTTTAATATTTTATTTTGATTTGTTATGTGAGTACAAATTTATGTGAAAATAACAAACAAGCTGTGCATAATAGCTGGAAAAGGAAGCCAAAAGGAAGCAGGGGCTGAAAAATGCTGAACTGAAGGTCTTCACAGATGCCAGTGAAAGAAAATAAGGGCTTCTTTAAACTGCACATCATGAAAAGCTATATAATGACATATAAAAGGTGGAAATGAATAAAATAGGTTTCCATTGACAAAGCCTGAAAATAAATCTTATTTTCATCACTTCAGGGCCTAAAACTGGTTTGTATGTAACCATTTGTGCCACATTAGTTAAAAGCAAGCTCTTTGTAAGTCCTGTAAATCTCCTGTGAGTATGAAAATCATCATATCTAAGGAGATATTTCTAACCCAGACACACATCACATATCCACACATATGCACTGAATGCTTTAGGAGACTAATGCAAATGATCCTGCGCTGGAATAAATCATTTTCCTCTTGCAGTAGCACACTGACACCCTTGTTGACACAAAAATAAATCCACCGTCAAGCACCTCTTGCTGACACAAAAACACACCCGGGCAAGTCAGACGCAGAGAGAGCATGACAGCTTCTGCTGCGGCCTCACTCATCCGTGTCCGCTCCGATGCAGATGTGCTCTCTACCTCGTTAACCCCGACCAATGGGAGCTGCCCGCGCACAGCTGTGCAGCCGACATGCCGCTCTGCCTCACCAGACTGCGGTGCTGGCACGAGGAAACCCACTGGCACCAAGTCAACACACACTTGGACACGTGTACGTACACACACACATATATGAGTGGAGAGTGTGGAGACATGACTGTGTTTTCAAGCAGCATCTCTCTGCTCTGGGAGCTGGCTTGTATAACACAGAGTCACCTTGTTCAAGGCCAGAAATGAATAGGTAATCTATTGACAGGGCGGCTTGCTTTACTATATTCAATTACACTTCGTGAAGGGGCTCGAAGGAATTTATATCTATTCCTTTAATGCTCACAGCAGCTCTGCATCATGCAGGGCTGCAACTCCTTCCACCACCCGCTTTACTGTAACCATAGCAACAACTTGGGGCTAGCAGGGCTTGGTGGGCGGGTCAGGGGTCGAGTTCTGTTCAGTGGAGAAATCAAATCTGCTCTTTGCTTTGACAGCAGCTGTGAAGATTGATGTCCAGCAGGAGAGGAGTCCGTGGAGCGAGTTGCTTTGGGGTTTTATTTTTTGGCTGCTCTGACCCGTTCTGAAATCTGCTGCCCACACCCACTGTGACCGAGTCCCTATCGGTCTGATGCAGAGACTTTCCTTTCTGCTGAATCAACATGTTTTTATCTGCCTGCGTGAATGCCCTGAAAACATCAGAGGATCTGAAATGTTGGATTTATTCCAGGCTACGCTCAGTCAATCAGTTTGCAGTCTGTTGATTTGTCTCTTTTTGCCATTTTTCCTGCTTTCACATCAGAAGCGAGCCCACAGGTGGTCGCTTACTTTATCGTAGCCATGGCAACTACCCACAGAAAGCCAAGAGTGTTTGATGGAGGAGAAGAAAAAAAAAGGAGCCTTCACTTACCTTTAGAGGGGCAGCTCCTTGGATGAGCGTGGGTGGTTTCTGTTTTTCTCAGTGTTTTAGGCTCTGGCGGACCTCTGACTCAGAACAAAATGGACTCTGTCGCGGCGGCTGCGGCGGCCCCCAGTCAGCCCAGGTGGGTGCACATTCATCCCCCAAAGGCAAGTCCACAGATGGGCTGCTGAGCCAAGAGTAGGGTGAGTTGTGGGTGGTTGGAGGGGAGTGGGCACAGTCCTGGCACGGAGGAGCTGGGCCATCTGCTTGTCAGGACTGCTCCCTTTCAGACCCCTGCTCTGGCTCTGCGATGTTCCCGCCACAGATGGACAGCCTTCAGAAAGGTGTGAGTCATGCCGTGGCTGCATCATAGTGGCACTTAGAGGGGCCGTTAAGTCCGGCTATTAGAGCAGAGAAATAAGAGGCTGGTCAGTCTGTTATAGATTTTAAGACAAGCACCAACATTCAGAGCTGAGACGCAGAGCCAAAGTGTCAGGGCCAAATACACTGATTCCTTGAGTGTCCACTGGATGCTGGCTTCAAAAACTAGCCAGACCTCAGTGGACCCTATTCCAAACTTCACAAGATGGTTTAAAATGTTAACAGCGAAACAGTGAAATGGGAGAAGGAGCTAGGTATACTATTGAATGACAACGAGTGGAATCAAAGTTTCAAAGACATCTACCGGTACCTAAAGTCACCATATTGGTGGGAATATGCTTGGAAGATGAATGTAAGACATTTCAAGACTCCAACTGGTGCACACACAGAACAATGCTAGCTGCTGGAGAGAATGTGGGGGAGATAATGCAGACTGTCTACATATCTTCCTTACACGCAAAAAATCACAAACGCTTTGGTCAGATGTCCTCAATGAAATTGAACAAATGCTTAGTCAGATGAACAAAGAGACAGACTCTTCTAATAGGAATACGTCCCAAAATTTCAAAAAATGAAGTGGACCTTAATCGGATCCTAAGAATAACAGGATTAAAGCAAACATCAAGAAACTGGAAAAGAGTGAACCTCCTAACTTAAAAAAAGTGGTTAGAAACAGTGGACAGATTTTATAGAATGATGAAGTGAATTTTCTTATGTTCATGTATAGCTTCAATATAATTTAATCTGACAAATGATATAGAGAGCCAATTTATTTATTTTATCTATTTCTATTTTATCTATCTTTATTTTATTAATGTCCTTTTTTCATTCTCTTTTTCTTTTCTTTATATAATTGTTTGTTTATTATTGTGATATATTCTGTTTCAATGATACATAAATAATGGGAATACACATTTTGAATGTAAACCCAATTTAAGGATATACTGTATATGGAAAGTTGCTGTCAAGTATGTACAATGAATTTGGAATTTTATTATCAATACATTATTATGATGTCATGGTTCTATGAGTATCAATTGTTTATGTATGTATTATATATTGTCTGGGTGGTGGTGCGTGTGTGTGTGTGGGGGGGGGGGGGTTGTCAATATTGTTTGAAACAATAAGATATGTATCATTGTATTAAAAATTTGATATGGGAATAGATCCTGACTTGTACAATGCAACTATCGATACCCAGAAGCTACAAAATTAATGTCCCAATTCTAAAAAATATGGTGCTCTTAATACATTAGTTGGTAAAATTTGACTCACTGTGCCACTACTTCATGACTCCCTACAGTGGAGTCAATGACATGGGTGGAGGTAACCTTTACATAAGTCAATAGTAGACTGTGATTTCTGACAGCAGTTAAAAGAGATGCACTCACTACTTTAAAACCACAAAGAAGGACAAAAAATAGGTCTCCCATATTTTTATGCTGAGGCAAGATGGAAGAGGCACTCAAGTCTATAGACACAGCTGCACACACTCAGAGTACCTCACAGAGTACTGCGTAACAACTACTGCTCTTTTTATTCACGAAACGCATTCCTATTCGCTACAAACCCACATTGGACCTGCAGTAGAGCTGGGATGTCAGAAGTTTCAGTGAAAGCTACAAGTTGACTGAAAAGAAAGAGCTGTAGTAACTGGCTGAATTGACACGATTGGAGGTTCAAGGCTGAGCAGTCAACACTAGAGGGGAAAAAAAGTGGCCAGAAGTGCAGAAATGAACTAGTGATGTTGAATCTCACGAATAGCTGAGTGAAAGAGACGTCAACCAAACAGAAAAGAAGAAAAAAAACACGGAGCAACCACAAATCACAGCACAAGGGGTGCGTCTCAATGCGTTAACTTCGTGCTTCCTCCGTCCTATCTCCTCCACGACACCGGAAGTACTTTCCCAGTCGCCATTTTGAAGACTGTCCCAAAGCGATATTTGCGCTCAGAGGAGAGAGGAGAGAGGAGACTGATCAGAGGAGCTATGATCGAGGAGACACGAGAGCCGGCTTTGCGGAAGTCTTTTCACTGACCGACACGCCCCCATATGGAATATCACTCTCTGATTGGACGCTGCAGCAGCTCAGACTTCACATGAAACTTCACAAAAACACAACGGAGTTTAATGAGAGAAAAGACGAGCTGAGGACAGGCACGGAGGATCGTTCAGAAACTGATCATAAATCTGGTATTAAAGGGTTCACTGTGAGTTTAGAGCACAAAACACTGAACACAACCATCATCAAATCAATATAATCAGAGGATTAATACAGAAAACTGACTGATCAATAATATCTTCCTGAGACACAATAAGGTGGGTCATATTGATAGTAATATAACCCACTTTATCTGATCGTGAACTCTGAAGCTTCAGAGTTCACGATCAGATGGGCTCAAGATAAAGGATAAATAATTCATAAATAATCTCACAATTATGCATTTTACCAGTAAAATGAGATCCGTGAGCTTCTAAACAGCACACAGAATAAACAGAGAGCAGGTTTTCTTTATGGTTACGTGTGTGTTTAACTGGTTAAAGGAACAGACAAATCTCTGTTACTGTTTCTGTTTGATCAGTTATTACAGCGCACATGCCCAGACGCACAAACAGCTGTTAGAGCTGACTGACAGATGATCCAGAGGTGATCAGCTAATGCCGTCATCACTGAAACTCGCCGCTTCATGTGACGCTCCGAAGGAGAGGATGTCCCATTGCTCTAAAACCTAATCTCCTCCGTTCCTCTCTTTATTTCCTCGCGTCTCTCCCATGCATCTCTGGTGGGAGGGACTAAGACGCAAGAGAACGACACAAGTGGAGGAAGGAAGGATGGAACTTTGGAGCTTTGAGACGCACCCAAGATCCTCAAATGTAGCTCTTCCCCCAACAGGTCTCTAGAGGGCTGGGCCAATCAGAGGGAAGGGGGTGTGGAGCTGGGAGCCTTAAAGAGACAGTCGCTAAATTAATACAATTCAGACAGAGGCTGAAATTAGGGGGGTTTTTTAATACCAGTGTGACAAAAACATGTTTTTTTTTTGTTTTTTTTCTGTAAATCATGTAAAAGTACAACAGGGTACCAGAAAGCATACAAGGCACAATACCCTCTCTTCAAGTAACAAAACTTTTGCAAAGTTGGATAACAAGCAGAATTATAGATTGATTATTTATTGTTGTACTCGTAACTAACTAACTACACAATTACACTGCGGCTTGTTAGCTCATTCAGTGTTAGCTCATGTTTGATTTATTTGTTGTCACCAATATGAAGAAATAAAAGACTGGTGTAGGTTTTTTCCTCATAACTGAAAACAGACCAGACGGATGGGTTATTTTAAGAGCTCTGGTGTGTGTCATTCACCTGAAGCTGGAGATGTCTGTGAGAGTGAGTCCTCAGTGTTGCACTTAGAGTTTTCACTTCTTCAATCTTGAAATAGGTCTTCATCCACCAACTGAAAGAGAAGCTCATTCAGGTAACACATATTCAGTAGCAATGCAATACTACCTTACACCTCTTGTGCTCCAGAATCAGAGGCCTGTCTTTGTTTTCTATATGAACAGTTTCTGTTTTGAACTGGATTAAGGACCCTTCATTAACTATTATTTGTACACAAGACAGATGGCACAGTGTGGATGCCAGATATCAAATGTTACAACCTACAAGCCCTTGTTGTACAAGCAACGCACCCACACGGCTCCACCACCTCCTCTATTTTCCTCTTTGTCCTCATTTCCTTGCTCTTACACCCCTGCCTTCCTGTGCCATTTCCCTTTTCTTTCCTCTCTTGTGTGATCCCACGTATTTACGCCCATTTGCCTCGTTTAACCACACACTCTTTTCATTTTCCCACTAGGTGTCCTTTTTTGTGTCCCTGTAGCATTCTATCTTTCATCTCTTGTCATCTTCACCTTCCTCAATCACATCATCTCTTCTTGACCTTTTTTTCCCACCATTCCCCCCTCTACGCTCTTCGTGCCCTGTCACTAATCCGTTGGGATGCAGTGCAGCATCTCTGCCGGGGTTTTCTGGGAGTGGATTTGTAAGAGAAACACCAGTAAGCCTCTCTCTCCCCCTGTCTTAATGGCAGATTAGTGCCTTGCTCCGGCATTAAGTCGACAAACACACAGAAGCCGTGGTGGAGCCTCACAGGCAGGTACAGGGGGAAGGTGGAGCCACTCTGGGAGAGACTTGACATCCGACAGGAAAGTGGAGCAAGAATCAGGCGTAAAAAAAAAATAAATAGAGAGGAAGGGGGAGGGGTATGATCATAAACTAAACATAAGCTGCTTAATGTACCACCTGCTAATTCAATTTTTCACAGGAGAAGAAACAGGTATGGTTAAAAGGACACAGGAACCCACACATGTTTACCTTTCACGTGGATGTTGTGATGTGCAGAGAGGTTGACCTTTTTCCAGACATTGGGTTTGATTGCGGCTCATATCTGTGGTTTATTTTCGTCCTCTGTGCAGCAAATACAGACCGTGTTTGCAGTCCATATTAAAGGGACACGTACACCGTATTTTTTCACGGAAAAGAGAAACAACAGGAAACTATAAATGATATGTCAAAGAAAATTCTGTTCCCCTTTTTGTCACAAAATATATCTTTTATTAAATGATATGATTAGTTTTCATTGATTTTGAAGATTTATGCCTAATGAAGTACAAGGATCAAATAGGACCTGGCAGCATTACCTGAAATGTGAGTCAGAGAGGATATTTTATTTTTGCCTCTGTCTAATCCAGACCCAGCTGGCAGAGCACTAAGAGTCAAAACTGGGCAGTGAAGTCAGTGATACCCTGGATAGCTTACCTTGATCAAAATTAAAACACAGGTGGATGCTGCTTTTTTGGACCAAGCCACACTGTCTGTTTCTTTCTCTTTCCTGTCTCCAAACCAGCGTAATATTTTCTCTTTACTTGTGGTTTCAACTTCCTCACCAATTCTGCAAAACCTTACAAGAGGTACAGTAAGTGAACTATGATGGAAACTGCTCAATAACAGAAGCAGAGAGAGAGGAGTTTTCTGAGGCCCTGTTTACACAACATTTTACCCTAAAACATTGAGAAAAAAATCTGATTTTTCACAAAAATGCTCAGGGACTGAAAACGCTGTAGTAAGCATGCCAGGCCTGTAGCTGGCGCTATAACTATCTTGTCCAGAAGCCAGCTATCTGGTTATCTTTTGCTAGGCGCCGCCCTGCTGGCTATGGCTGCCTTTTGCAGCAGCTCTCTCTTCTTTGTCCGTTTCTTGTAATTTTTCGTCTCTTTTTCGTAATCTTTGTATTAGGAGTCGATCATTACTTTGTATGGCTCATTTGTTGGTCATGGACACCAAACTTTTTGTGGCTTCAGTGATATTTTTACTACTTTTTCTCCTGTGTTTGTCTGGAGATCCTACATGTAACCATGGCTGCATTGTTTACATGTGAACTCAGCTGTTAGCAGCCTGTAGCATGTCAATGCTAACTGGTGTAAGGCCTGATGTCTTCCCACAAGGTGAGGAGAAAGAGGTGAGGATGACGTGCTGGTTCTCAGGTGTGAGCTAAGAAGTGACGACATGGACCTGTCCTTCCATCCATCGTTATTGGGAATGAACGATCTATCTCCAATAAGATGGACGAGCTAGCTGTGCTAACCCAGCAACAGAGGGAATACCAGAGGGCAGAGTAGCATCATGCTATTCACAGACATGGCTAACGGAGCTAACATCAGACACCAACACCACATTGGAAGAGCTTCACCTACTGTGAGCAGACAGGATACAGGAGACAGAGAATGAACGGACTGCTGAAGAAGCTCAGTCCTGGACCCTGTGGAGGTGGAGACTGGCTGAACTGGAGAATGATGGACAAGCTGTCATCATCTATTTTCTTATGGACCTTTTTGCACTTTCTATACACTTACTTTTGTTTTCTTGATTGCTGCTGTGGCTTCAATTTTGTTGTACTTGTGACAATAAAGTTCTATTCCATTCCATTATTTTCTATTCTATTCTATTCTATTCTATTCTGTATCTCCACCAAAGCAGAGTTGGGCCGATCATCTGGTGAGCTCGGCGAATGCTAAGTGTAGAAGTGGAACAAGAGATGCACATTTTTTTGGAAGACAGCAAATTTATCAGATTGAGAACAGAATGGTAGTCCGCAAAGATCATAACAACGGTAGTCTTGTATGCGCAAAGTGGAGTGTGACATCAGCCTTTCAACTGAAAACGCCAACTTGCTGTTTACACAGCAACAGTGGCTGCAACATTTCAGAAAAATTCCAATCTGAAGGCAGTTTGCTGTTTGTTTGTTTGTTTGTTTGTTTGTTTGTTTTCAGTCCGCCAAAATGCTGTTTCTGTGCCATCTTTATTAGTACCACTGTCTCATTGTTGCACTTTAAGAAGAAGACAGGAGTAAAGTAAGATAGATTTGTTTGTTAAAGGAATATTTCAGGCCAAAGATAAAAGAAGAGGTACATAAGAAAGAACTTCAGCTTTAATATCATCGAGTTTGATACAATCAAGGTCCATGGTCCTGTATCGATGTGGTAAAGAGGTGATACCGTTCTTTTCATCAGCTTTATACTGTCCTTCTGGTAGCTTTGCAAGATTTACAGCTCAAACAAATCCCTGTTTCTCACAATTCACAATTTCTTATCAACCCCTCATTTTAGCCACTGTATGACACACTTTGTTTTAGCTACTGTCTCTTTAAAACTCCCGGCTCCACAAACCCCCTTTCCTCAGATTGGTCGGGCCCTCTGGAGGGCTGTTAGGGGCAAGGCTATGGGCAGACCTTGGCGTTTGAGGCCAGCTCCTCCAACGTGTCATCAACCAGTTAGGAGATCTGTATGCAACGACCTCATCATTTCAGCGAGATTTCATGAAGATCACATGCCGTTTTTTGAGCAGACTATGTTTAAAAATGGGAAAGCATAATACCTCCTCTTTCATCATTTGTCATACCACTTTGTGGTATATGGACTGTTGGACCCCCTCCTCAATTTCTAATTTTGTTGTTGTTGTGTATATTATCTTATTTAGTATTGCAGTAATTTATTCTATGTTCAAATAAACCTAAAGATGATTGATGGACAACTCGCCCAAATGTGGGCTCCTGCATTGTACTTCATCAGACTGGCACAACACCGGTGGACTGTAGGATCTTTGACATATTCTCCACATTCGATGTGTTTTTAGAGGAGTGAGATGGGTATTACAGCTCCATCACCTCAAGAGCTTTAGTGCATGCCTTCGCTCTTTGTCCTTTCTTCTCTGATGGGAGAAGATGGAGGCATGGTGTCCATTTGATGTGCAGTCGGTGCCCATAATTCAGTGTGAGCAAAGCTCCAGCTGATGTATGTCTGGATTTCTTTATGTGTGATTTAAAAATCCATGCACGGCTGGAAGTCATCTTTTGTGTGCAACATAAACATTACATACACATAAGCCTGTTAGCACTGTTACTCTGAGCATTATGCTAAGTTTGTGTTCAGCATTTAGCCTGGATTATCTGCTATCAAGGCTGAAGACGCTCCTTAATCTTGTGACAGTGTGAACTCGGTGTTTGTTTATGAGGTTTAGCCCATCTTAAGTGGCTTTATACAGCTCAACCAGTCGCTAAATATTACCACAATATCTTTCATAGCAGTGCCATGAACTGAGCGTAAGAAAACACACTGTAAGCAGTCACTGACCTTGGTAGAAATAATGTAATCATTGTGTATTGATCGATTTTTGGTGTTCCAAGGTCAGAGGGAGTCTCAGAGGTGATTGTACCTTTTGCTATCAGGGCACAGAAGAGGCGAGACCTTCTGTTAATATGGACACATTACATGCACCAGTACACCTCTTATTCATTTACTGTATTGGCATGTCTTACTGTATTCTTTATTTAGATGTTTTGTGATTAATAAGGTATTTTTTATTTCTTCTTCACTTTTTATTACATGCTTTCATGTATTCATTTCTAATTTATGTGGAAAAATGATTTTGTAATGATTTTTTCTCCGTAGCTGTTTGAAGTTATCCCTCTGACAGCTTTACATGATTCACAGAATATTCCTCACTCCTCTGTTTGCACTTTAAACACTTAAAGGCCCAGCACTCTAGAATCTTCCTCCACTGTTGCCATGGTACAAAGTTGTCATTGAGCTAAGTGGTGGCCTGATATCACCTTATCAATCCACTCTGATGAATGGGTGTGGTACCATTATTTCATTTCCTATTTTTGAACAGGGAATTGCAATAGTTGCATGCGGAAACGTTGGAAAGACCTTGAATCCAGTTTGACTGATGCAGTGTGTGACGCAGAACGTAAGAGAACATGACTTTCCCACCACTGCGTGCCTTAGGTGCAGTTCTTGTTGCAGTCCTTCCTGTTTGTTTAAAACAGCTGCCGAAATCAGATTCAATGAACCCTCTTGGTAAAATCTTGAATCTCCTGTGTGGTTATCTTCATCTTCAGCCTTTAATTTTCAAATAATGATGAATAATCGGTCCAGTTTATCTGAGACTGGAGGCTGAGACTTTTCAAACAGCCATGTATCATACTGTTTCTGAAAAACCACACATCTTGCGGCCCATATCTGATGCTAAGTATAATATAGAACTCCTTAATGACCACTGGGGTTTTCTGGAGCCTACGCGGAGGACCAGATGTCGACACTCTGCCATCCTGGATGCCTTGGCGCGTTGATCCCACAGCTGATCGGACAGCTGGATGTTTCTGCCTGGCCGCTCCTCTGGCTGCTGTTTGACACAGTCACAGGGACTAACCTAACCTCGTGTGCCAGGTAAGGTGGGCTGACAGGGCTCGTTACTGGGTCAGCGCCGTGAACCTGCACTGCAGCTCACACACCTGACCTAGATTACACTCTGCAGAGCCCGGATGAGCTGCACTCCAGTATCCAGTCAGTCCCTCAACAGAGTTTGAAAATCAGCAGATACAGTAGTGCTGCACTGAGAGCATGCATGATGTGTTTGAGGTGTGTTTACTGCACCTGCTCATGCATTATGCTTCTAAAAAATATGCTGCTGTACTTCTGTCCAAAGCTGACCACCTCATAAGTTATTCATCAGGGTAGTAGAAGTAGAAGATTTCAGGTATTTGAACTTTGAGTCAAGTGGGTTTACTTGAGGTTAATTATAAGATTGGCATATTTTACTTTATTATGTCTGATATATTTTCTGACAGATTATTTAAAGCCAAACCAAACAGTCCTCATATTTAACAGAAAACACACTCCTTCTTAAGTCATTTCTCAGATCCAGTATCACCCCCACTTTTCCTTTAAATATATAATACTCTTGCTCCTAAGCGCTGTGATCCAAAATTAAATCAATATGGCACTACTACAGACAGATATGTGAGCAGCTTTATTTATTTATAGGAGAGAGATCAGTGTATTCTCAAGTCATGTTGTGGCTGAACACAGTATTCCGTCTGATCTCTTCCAGAGCAGCAGACACATTTATTTTGGTTGTAGTACGAGGTTCACATGAGGGGAGGAGTGTGAAATGTGAGAGTCAGACTGTCACTTGGCAGTATGCAGTGGTAGTGTGCTGGAGAAAAATGCAGCTTCTGGTGCTCTATAGTAAGAATTTTCAATGATGTGAGAGGCATGTTCGGATACATAGAGTATCTCTGTTGTCTCCTTTAGCTGGTTCCTGAGTAAGGATGGAGAGTCTAATTCCTGTATGAGCTATCACCTGGTGAATTAAGATGATTCTGGGTGTTGTTTTAAATGATTTTACCCTTCATGTAATTCTTCTCGCAGATGAACTGAGACACAGTTTGAGAATACATATAAGATGTTCTTATTCTCTGAAGGAAAAACTCAGCTTCTATTTGTCTTAATACATGAGCATCAATTTCCTGCTGCCTCCTTTTGTGGCTAAGAGAACATCACCTTTAATAAAACTGCAGTGTGTGAACTTTCAATAATGCCGGTTATTTATTAGCTTGCAGAGTACACCAGCAGATAAACAGAGCTGAGTTTTAATATCAGGACAAAAACAGGTCAGCTGGACTGTAAACAAGCTGTTCATTGTGAGGGAATGGAGACAGAGCTGAAGGACGTCGACAACCTGTTTTTACCTGCTTTTATAAAAGGATTAAATTCATGCAACTACACTTTAAGAGTAAAATCTATCAATATATTCAAGTCAATTATGCAGTCCAGTTAAGAGGTATCTTTTAAAAGCCTTTTTTCATTCTGTAAATGTAAATGTTTTATTTTATTGTAATGTAACTATAACTAAAAAAGCACTCAGAGAGCACAGACGTCCGCCAAACATATTATGACTGTCACACAACACTTGAGTCCTACTTTGATGTTATACTCCCTTTCAGCAGACTGTCTGCTACAATTTGGTGAAAGTTGCAGGTTTGTACGATAATTTGTTTCCTGACAGTGTTGAAAACTATGATGACCCAGTACATATTTCATATTCATGATCTTAGTATCCAGAATATTGCCAGGATCTGGATCGAGCTTTTACATCTGTCAGAAATTATGGTGACCTTGTCTTGTATTGTTTTGCAAAGCAATCCAACAATTGCTTTGTGGAGTTACACACATATATGATGAAAACGGCCCTATCTCTTAAAAAAATCCTGGATCCAGATGGTGATCAGGATCACCTCCAAAATGTAATCACTTTCTCCTTATCCCATTTTGAACATTTCCTGAAAATTTCATCAAGGTCCGTTCTTTACTTTATGAGTTATGTTGTTCACAGACAAACTCTCCCAAAAACATAACCTCCTTCAAGGAGGTAATAAAGTTGTACTGTTACGAGATGTTAATCACCCTGTTAAAAAAATAACTGAAAAATTGTGGGAAAAAAGTCATAATGCAGTAAGAACACAGCTGTAATATTAAGAGATAATAGTTCTAATGTAGCAGGTCATAATATTCTCAACAATAATATGAGAATACAATTGCTACGTGTCAAGAATAAAAGTTATGTTATAATAAGAATAAAGTCTAACTGTTACAAGAATAAAGGGACAGATCCAAAGAGCAGCGTGCAGCCACCAAGACTCATTAGCATCATATGAAGTTATACTTCAATACCAGTGGTGATTGCTCTAAGACTGCAAGGGAAGCTCAGTTTTCTCGAAAATGTCCCCTTTTGTTCAGAATCAGAATCAGCTACCCATCACAGGTAATTGGCTCCACCTCCTTCTCATTCATCCCCTCAGCGCTTTAACACAGTCGGACGCTGAGCGTCCTCTGACTTCAGCAGGGAAGTGGGTTGATTCACTGTGGAAACTGGACAGTCATTGGATAAACGCTGGGCTTTGTCCCACCCATCGGACGCTCAGCATCTCTGGGGGTCTATGAGGCAGTGGGCTGGCCTGGACGCTGGGCTTCTGCATGATGATTGGATGATCTGTCTGAGGCCGAATCCCTTTTTGATTGACAGCGAAATGAGCCAGTTAGCAATCCTGAAGTGTAACCCTCCACCGGAGCATCTTCTGAGTTTTACATTCAGTTGTTCTGGACTGATCCGAAAGCTTTATCGATCCCCAGCGAGTTTACTTTTCTCAAAGACGACGAGCGTTGTGTTTAAAGATTCCCTCTTTTTTCACCAATAAGCAGCTACAGCTGCGGAGCTTCTCCCCTGTCACCCACACTTGCAGCCTGTCATAGTCTCACGTAGAAGCTTCAGCTGCTAAAAAGCTGGTACGGAGGGTTTACGTTTGAATAAAGAAACAAATTTATGATGTAGGCCTGAAAAAAATGAGCTTCCCCTCCTTGACTGATCAGCAGCCGCCACTGGTCTGGACCATGTACTACCAAAGGAAAGGAAGAGTTCTTCAGATACCAAAACCAGGTCGCACACCAACTGATTCCATATATTACCACTAAGGGCCTAAATACAATTAAGGTGGTTTTTGAATGTAGGTTAGGTTTTCTTGGCTAACAGCTAGGTGACTAAAGTCTAGCTCTTGAGCTATGATGTGTATTTATATGATTTGGAAAAAAACCTGACAGCATCCTGACACCTGCTAAGTTTTTCTACTCAATCCCCTCACTCCTCCAAAAAACCTGCCAAGATAAACTGTAAGCTGACGGCCAAGTTGTTAAGACACAAGCGTCATATCAGTGTCTGTCCAGTGACCACAATAGTGTGTCACTTTCTGCTGCGCTGGCTGTGAGAAACACGACACATACTGTGGAACAAACAGGTGTCTTGGTTTAAAGTTTTACCCGTTTCTTTTTCTGTTCAAGTAACTATGGGGTTTGATGTGTGTGTCGGTGTAGTGCAGACGGCCTATTAGTGGGACAAAAGCTTGTGTTTCCCTTTTCATCTGAAAGAGATCAGTGGATTTGCACAAAGACAACCCAATTTAGACATCTCCAACAAAGCTTCCCTTCTTCCTCCCTTTCCTCCCCGCCTCCCTCTCTGTCTCTGCAGCACATACATCCACACATTTGCATGCTCTTTCAGAAAGTAGCATTTCTCATCCAAAAGAGCCCAAGCTGTGAGAGAAGGAGGATTGCGCCGGCTAGCTACTGAAGGGGAAGAATTAGCGGGAAACTGATGGGAGTGAGAATCAGAGGAGTGTAGGGGGCGAGGAGGGTCTCCTGAAGAAGCTTAAGTCCGCCCTGCTTGAAAACGCTTTGATCTCACTCTGAAGCCGCTCGCCAAAGAGTTAACACTGTTGTTTTATTAGGAACCTCCTCTTCGCTGCGCCGCTCTCAGTTCTGTCAACACTTTTTTTTATTTTGGAGCTCAAATTAGCAATTCAAATGAAGGCTATTTGGATATGCTCGCCCAGCTTCCTCCCCTTGGCTTTCCAGGCAGTTTGACAATATTTTTGTTAAGCCCCATTTCCTCCTAACGCAACTGTAGCAACGGGGGAGAGGGAGGAGATGGGGAGATAGAGGGGAGGGCTGAGCACGTGGAGGAAAGAAGGGGAGCATATGCAGCGAGTGTGGGTGTGGAAGGTCAAATAGGAGACGAAGTGGTCCTTGCCATTTGGCGTGTACCCTGTGCTAAGCTAATATGAGGGATAATGACAGCTATTGGAATAATATGGCTCCGTTTAGAGATGAAAGGTTTAAATTGATTCAGGGATTATAAAAACGGAGCCACCCTGCCACTAGATGATGAGCCCTTTTCATATTAGCTGGCTAATCTGAGGGACACGCTGTAACCTTGAACTGTCAAACTGCTGATACACTGTGTTGGCATAATCTTTTCTATATCCAGAGACATCTTCAAATCGTCCAAATCGAGGTGAAGGGAAGAGGCTTTTGGTGGGTTTGAAATCAGGGAAGTGCCAGTACAGAAAACTGTCACTGTCACAGTTATGAATGTAGCCACTTATCTAGAACCAAAGCCAACTGAATGTTAACGTTCCCTAACTTGGTACAATGGAGGAAAAGGCAGTGAAAAAAACTGAATAGAGAATTTTTGAACAAAGTTTTGATGTTTAGAAAATAATGTGTTATGAATAACTTTATTATTCTTTAATGTAACAAAAATCAAGTTGTAATGTAACAGTAATAGCATTGTAATATTGGAAATTCAATACTTGATGTTATGAAAATAAATTTATAATTTTGTGGTGTTAAGTTATGTCTTTACGAGAGTTGTCAGGAATCCAGGGGAAGCAGGAAAGAAGAGGTGGACCCAGTTGCAGATGAAACAAAATGTCTTTGATTAACCAAGCTCAAAATCCAAAGTTGGAATAAAAAAATCACACAAAACCAAAAATCATGGAAAATCTTACTTGAAGGTACATCTCACAGCAGGATACACAGACAGCAAATGCAGACAATGAACTGACAAGAGACTCAAAAACACTAAAACTAAGACCATGTCTACAAACAGCTAGGCATCTGGGAAATCGCACATATTTTTATACCTTTATGCTTATCCCCCACACAAAACCGCAGTTTCACGTCAGTGAAAATGACGTTTCCTCCAGCCACAGTGAAAAATTTGGGAAAACTTCAGTTTCGAGGTTTGTGTAGGCAACAGGAAACTGAGTTTTAGGTTCTCAAATGTCACAGCTGAACAACGAGGGCTCACTCTGATTGGCTAGCACGAGTCTTACATCTGGAAAACGCTGCAAAATATGTGTTTGAAATGCTCCTACATGTGGACAAAAGTACTTTTAAAAATGAATGAGGGGGCAATATTGGTTTTTGAAAATACCCGGCTATGTATGTGCAAGATTTAAACAGCCACATGGGCAATCAACACAGGTGTGAAATGAGACACAGGCGAAACACATGAGGAGTTATCAGCCAGGAGGGAACCACAAGGAGAACTAAACCAGACACAAGAAGAGTCAAAACATAGAAACTCTCAGGCCACGTTTACACGAAGACTCCCACAAAGATTTTTTCTTTCCAAAAGCCACCCTTTTTTACATGAGGACGGCATGAAAAGGATCCGTGTTCATACGACTCCAACAGGACAAGTCACCAATGTAGTGGCCATGCCAGGCCAGTAGTTGGCGATGTGGATATATGTGTGTATATATGCTACTCTGAAATCAGCCATCATTGTTGTGGTTGTTCTTTCTTTTCTGTCGTTTTATTGTGTGAGACAGTTTGCAATCCAACCTTAAAGCACATAAACGCCACCAACTGGACCGGAATGGCTTAACTGGAAGTTGTGGCTGCGCGCACAACCTTCACCTGAAACTGCGAGTGTGCTTTCGGTGACATCAGTGTTTCACCCTAAAACGCTCTGCTTTGTGTTCATACTAGGCCGGATGGAGGAGTGTTTTGAAACTCTCCCCTCTGGAGAGTGTTTTTAAAAGTTTCCGTTTTCGGACAAAACGCAACGTGGTCTCATCTAAAGACAAGGCCAAAACACAACAAAATGTTATCGGATTTGACCGTTTTTGGCGTCGTGTAAACCAGGCCCTAGAATAAGCATAACAAAACTCTACACATGATATGAACCAACCAAAACCACAAGAAACAAGAACTATAGAATAAACAAGAAACACAAGATAAGAATCAAAGAATAAACTCAAAGAACCTAAAGATACACAAGAAAAACCAAAACTCTGAATTCAAGTTAAACCAAAATCCATATCTTTACAGTGTAATGTAAAGTTATGAGAACTTCATTATACAGTTATATGAGTAATGTTCTAGTACTATAAAATTAAAGTTATAAAATAACAAGAATAAAGTCCTAATGTAACCGAATTCTTTCTCAGTGTCACTAAAAAAAAAATTAGTATGTTGGAGATTGTAGTTGGGATGTTATAAGAATCATGTTGTAATGTTAGGAGGAAACATTACATGACTCTTATTTCCAGTTTAACCAAAGTAGCACAACAAACACACTCACTCTTCCTCTGGAATGGCATCAAACCTATCAGTGTGTATAGTGCTGAAGTTCCCCTATAGACACTGGTAGGTTTGATGCCAATGATCTCTGTCCTTAGTTGAAATTACACTTAATAAAAGACTTTGCATCATATAAGTCTTTACACGACAATCCAGCTGTTTAAAAACTATGCTCAAAAAAATAAATCTCTGGTATACACAGTATGAGAGTATTAGAAAGCACCTACAAGAATGTCAGAGCTAATGGAGGTCTTCAGAGAGAACACTTACAATGCAGCAGAGTTACTCATGAATCGACCTACAGGACGGCATACGTGATACAAACTGTGTAAATAAACCACTGAACAGTTTCTTTTTACTGCCAACATATCATGTTACAAACCTCTTGCCATTAAAAGCTTAACTGGGAATAAAATAAACTACACCCCTCCCAGCAACAACATGTCTGCCAGTCAATCCTGCTGGGTATAACTCAGCGATCGGTCCGGTCCAGAGAGAGGGATGGAGGCAGCAGGAGGATCCCATAAAGAGGGAGAAACTGCACCATGTTGGCTTTAAACATTGCAATTAAAGGTTCGTTATAGAAGAGTTAAACACAACACAAGGCTGCACTCACTCGAGGGCGTGCACACACATTTATCATGCATGAGCTGGTAGCCTTTGCTCAAACATAGTCGGATAAATTAGTGTTAAAAGAGTGTAAAGACTCACTGGAAATTACACATGCTTCTGCTTCATTCCAGTGTCTTGAAGAGGGCATGAGGGTAAAATTTACTTTTTTTTTCTTCCACCTCTCTGTGTGAGATTTGGGGAAAGATGACAACAATAGCTAATGAGGCCAGTGATATATCTCCCTCTTGGGTGGGCCTCTATCCTCAGATCAGCAGCAGAAGCCAAAAACGTGGCCCTGTTGGCACAGCTCGTCTGATTTTAGTCCATCAGATTTATTTTTTGCAGCGTTATCCAAAACAAACAGAGGAGGGTGAGGGGACACGACAGTCAAACAGTAATTCAATGTGTGTCGGCCCTGTCAATCAGGTCGGGCTGATTAGTGCTGCTTGTTCTTTTAAATGTGTTGCATTACCTCCATGCCAAAATATAATGTGATCCTTTCATGCGTGTTGGGCTGTGGCGCAGTGCTAAGTCAGCGCTCTAGTTAATAAGTCCTTTTCATTAAACAAGCGTTCATTAAACATTCATTCATTCACTCATCCTCATTTGCATTTTCTCATCATAAAAGCATTCATGAAACATTCATTTGTTCACTTGTTCCCATTTGCACGCTTTCCGATGCATTCTTCAAGGAAATGAATAGGGAGGAGAGAGGGAGATGGAGGCCGAAGCAGAGGAGGAGGAGGAGTAGGAGGAGGAGGGGAAAGAGGGGGCAGAGGAGATAGTTATTACTCCATTTGAACAATCTGTCCTGTAAATGAAAATAGAAATTAGATTATGTTTCCTCATCACTATGTGGAGTCACTCGCTATGCTCCCAAAAAAAAAAAAAAAAAACTATCTGTTGCACAATCGAGCGCGCGATGTGAAAACAAATCATTCCTGATATGAAAGCACGCACAGATGGAAACTCATTCCTAGTTGAATAACGTACCTGTGAGAGCAAACGACATCCCATTTTGAAGTGATGGGGCTGGATAACAGTGACACGCTCTGTGAGGCTGCCCATCTCGCCATATTCCGCCTAATAAAAATTGTGACAATATGCAGCAAGACCACGTTTAGGACATTACATCCCATCTTTTATTTCCTCTTCATTTGATCCATATTGTTTGACCGATCTCCTCCCTACATGCTTGCCTCCATTCTCATCCACAGGCTGCACATCAAAGACTTATTCAACAAACCCTCTCTGATACAGAGCAGCCCTGCTCAACACAAAAGAAACTCCCTCCCCATACAGTACAGTTCATGAATGCACTGGTGAATGTGATAAACTGAATATAGATGATTCAGCAGCAAGAGATCATCTTCTTATGCATCACGCCCTGCAAGCATCCTCCATCCTCCATCCTCTGTCCTCTCTTCATTACCTTCTCCTCCTCTCCTTTTAAGTTGTACCGTCAGGGGAGACATCAATCTGAGTGACAGCTTGTGTGATCCTCCTTCCGGGCTCTGTGGGAGAAGAAGCGCTGTCAACATAAATATCCTTCCAGGGTCCGCAGCGGACATGGAGCAGCCACAGCCACCATGAATCTTTATCCATTATCACAGGCAGAGAAACTCGAGACCATCAGAGCTAAAAAATCTAACCAGTACCCTGAACCCCTCAACTTTTAAAACAGAGTGATCAACTCAGACAGTTCACTACTTAATTATTCACCAATTTTTAATTCCACTCAAGTGGAAAGCACAAACGTCTACATCAGATCATAAGAAATCAACTTGATATTTGAAGGGTTTAACTTTTCTTCTGACTGTATCGTTAAAAAGACACCTTATAGACACTTTGCAACTTGTTGAGTTGCAAACAGCCTGATTCACAGAGAGATTTCATGGCTCAACATGAACAGATCAAAGAAAAACACCCTGTCTAATCCACAAAGTACGTATGCAAAGGGTTACATGCACCCTGAAATCCATTGTAGAGCCTTTATGCACCAGTTTTTGAATGAACATCATGCATTACATACATGCTGCATAATCCCTTTTCTGTGCAAATAAACCTCCCAGCAAATTATATTTAATTTACAAACACCTGCGTAAACAGACACATTCAGTGAGAGTGTAAATTGACCAAGAGGTTAAATCACTTCAGGATTTTGGTCATTCAACTTGGTGTAAAAGGGCACACTTCTCCCTGTCTGTCACCACTCCAAGCAGTGAAGTTTGCGCAGTACAGGGCCCGTATGCATGACACCATTGGGGGGCAAAACGGATCGTTTGTACTAACGCTGAAAAAAATTATTAGAACTAGAGCGTTTGCTTAAATTGAGGTAGATCCCACCATTACAGGCCCTAACAGCAGGATTACAGCGCCTGTTCAGCTGTTCAAAGGCGCAATACGTTACAGTTTGAGACAAATTATGCAAAGACTATGGACACTCCTTTGGAAAGGTGGCAATGTGTAGCCATACAGAAACTTTAGATTTCGAAGACATTCTTTCAATGAACAGATGAGATAAGGGAGACAAACTGGTGAGGCTCGCTGCCGTCAGTTTCATAAGTTCGATTCACTTTTTCATTTAATGTGGTGAAATGTTGGAGTTTATAAACTGCTTTTAGGAGTAATTCTACGAGGTTTTGGGACATTGCTGCAGCACTTGTTTCACAAAACAGCTTTCATATTACTGATTTCATATTGAGGTTTTCTACTGTGCGCACGGAAACACAGCACGTATTCACTCTGTTCAAGATCATCAAACTTTCTCTTTCTCTTTGTTTACCTGATTGACTCACCGATAACAGCTGTTTTTGTATTCTTGTAATAAAAAGTTGATTTCCCCAGCTAAAAAACCTTTTTCTTGATCTTCCCTGAGACACCCCCCTCGCCAGGTTTATCACTGTTTATGAGTGGTAGGCATGCTCAGTTTGACTTTGTTTAAGGGGGTGTTCCAGGGGGTTTCCCTTAATTATGATGTAATCTGCACCTGCTTCTCTTTAATGGTGTTATTAGTTAACTGGCTGATTATTTGCAGTTGAGTTTGCGGCTAAGGCTGCAGCTAAACGGGCCTTTCCATTACACAACCTTAGGATTAATGGTTCTGTTTGTGGCCCAGATCAAGAGTCAACTTTGGTTTACACTGTCATGAAGCATGCCCTCTCCATTCAGCTGATCATCTGTTTGTCAACAGAAAGAGACTCAGAAAGATGAGAACACACAAGAAAACGCAGCTCTGCGCAGCATAGCGTAGAGATGCTGAGAGCCGGTTTCCAATGGCAGACAACATTAGAGCAAACTGCACAGAACTGCAAAATTGTACAAGTTTCTGCATTTGAGTGTCATTTACACACCATAGCTTTTTCATTTCACCTTGGGACAGAGCAAATTGTGGAAATATGATGCTTCATATTTTTTATCATAACAGACATAAATATAAAAATGTAATCATTTGTTTTCACTGCAGAAAAACTACAGTTTAAGCAGTTAAATAAAATGAGAAATAGGAAGTCTAACAGATCTCTAAAACCCCAGACCCAGAGAGTTTGAGGCAATTAAAGGAGCAGGGAAAAGACGACTACTTTCTATTATAAGAAAAGTAGGAAGTGAAGTGAAGTGAAGTGAAGTGAAGCAGCACTTCTTCAGTCTTGCTCTCTTTAGCCAGTGATGACAAAAAAGCAAGATATAGCCAGAGCATTTTTTACCTCTTAAAAATATATATATGAAAACTTAAAAAATAGTGATGATGTTTAACCCCTTGATGCCTGTTGTCGAAAATTTGTGACATACCCTGTCAGGTCTTGATGCAGCTGAAATGACCTTTGTATCTCATCATTACCTATTGATTCATATTCAACACAAACCAAAGATCGTATCAGATCCAATATGTCACAATTCATTTGTCAGGGGATGAACTTCTCATGTCTATATATTTATAACATAACGTAGTTATAACTATTGTGTGCACAATACTCAAATTTACAACCAATACTTAATTCAACATCTGTTAGAATTCAAAAACACGTAGAAGCAATCTGTTTTTATAATTGTTAATCCATCCAGGCAGTAAGGGGTTAAAAGATGGAACAATAAACATGGTTAAGATTATGTTGAGATGGTTAATCCTTATGTTGTATCTTGGTAATATCTTGTGCAAAAAAAGAAGTGGATATATAATTGATGTGTGTAATCTGGCCTAATCCTACAACCGTGGATTATTTCTTTCAGTGTGATGTCTGTGTCAACAGATTTTAGGTTAGGGTTTCGGGAACTTGAGGACAACGCATCTAATGCATTACGCTACAAATAATCTCATATTATATGTTGCAAGCTACCAACAAGCATAGTTTATTAGCATACTCAAATCAGGTATTGTCCTTTTTGCTCTGATTTGGTCTCAACCACTAACTTTTTTTATGTTGGGCAATGTCCCTGAATTTCTCCTGGTTGTGAGCGTTGAAATCAAAATACTATGAAGTCTGCCCTATAAGTCTTTATTGTTTGGGCACCAAAATCATGTCCGGCTTTTTTTTCCTTTCCGTATCACTGAGCTCAGTCACTGGATGTTTGTGTTTAAGCTGTTTCTCTCAAAGTAGGAAACACACCCTAACACTTCTCAGAATGTCAACAGCTGGTCTAAAAACACTTGTTTTAATTTAGGGTCAAACAACAAATGCCACTTTTTGTGTTTTAACACTCCCCCTTCACTTTCTATTTACATCACATTGTCATTCAGTTGCTTTGGCATCCTTAATTTATATGTAGTCATTTTTCAATTATACACCCAGATGCACACACTGACATTAACACTGCAGCTCAGCGGGGGGTGACAAAGCCTGAGGCTTCAGGAAACTCTGACACTTCAACACAACTCCTGACACCAAAGTCACAAAGTTAGTTTGTTTTAATGGAAACTGATAACCGAGCTGCATTTCAAAGGCCTCTCTGCTTTTGTAACAAACACTCAGGGAGCAAAATAAATTAATTTCTTAGCATAAGTTTACCTGAACTATTGACTAATTTAAAAAAAGATAAACACACACATAGGGACTAAAATGACCCTGAAGCCAATGAAGAATGAAGAGCTGCAGCAGGGAGGGAGCTTTAACCTTGTGCTGAGGATTCATTGCTGCATTAAACTCAAGGCAACACGACATTTCTCTCTTTTTTGCCCTCTCTCTCTCTCTCTCTTACACACACACACACACACATACACACACACACACACACACACACACACACACACACACACACACACACACACACACACACACACCTTGGTCAGACAGGGCGAGCAGTAGCAGATGCAGCTTATTGCACTCTGTCTTCCTCCCTGGGACGTTATTAAAGATTACAGGAGATAATCGCCCTGCTATCATGCCGGATGCCAGGATCAGGCTGCACAATATCATCACATACAGAACAGTTCACTTGGGGAAGGGAATACTGGACGGCTTCAACATGTGGAAGTCTAACTATTATAAAAAGATAAGGACCGCTCTACCAGGTGGGCTTTCAGCAGGGCTTAAAGGAGGCAGTCTGCAATACAAAAAGGAAAAAACAGATCTCAGTGGAAGAAGGGTTCACATTTGTTGTTGACATTAGGCTACATAAGGTTTTCCACACCATAAACCTGCTACTTGACAGCCATAGAAATGTGACATACTGTCCATCAAGTGGACTAACATAAATATATGTTTCCCTTTGTGATAATGTTGACTTAGGACGCGGTCACACTGGCAAACCGTGCTGTGCTAAAGCATGCTTCAGCCCTAAAGCACGTTTTGAATGGTCAATGTGACCAAAACCGTGCCATGCTGGAGCACGATTCGCTTCTCTGCTTTGGCACGCTTCGGAGAGGTGGGCTTCAGCACGGTTTACTTCATGCACAAGCACAAGCATACAGACAGCGCATGTGATCCATGACGTATGATCACAGCAAGCGCATCTCTTGACAATCGTTTTCAACAGTAGCGGGGTGTTAGAGGGCTGTGTCTAACAAAATAACTTACTAAAAGTCAAAAAGTCCCTAAAAGTTGTAGCAGTGCTCCCTGTGTCTAATTGTGCTGACTCTGATGAGATCGTGCTTCATGTACATAGACATAAACAGGCCGTTCACGTGTGCAATACCTGCTAAAGACTGGTTCATAATGGGGTAGTGTGACCGCTGGCCGTACTCTCCAGCGATGGAACAGCGCTGAGTGGGGGCAATCGTGCTCAAGCACGGCACAGTTTGGATGGCCAGTGTGACCACGCCCTTAGGCAAAAAATTAAACATTTAACATTTGAGAAAATCTGAAATCAAGTCAGAAAGTCGAGACAAAAAGTAAGTTTTAGTTGGTTAAGATATGATGCGGACAGTTTGTTACACAATTTTGTGTAATTTGAATAAATATTGTTCATTTTAACGGTGAAAGGAGAATAAAAATGATCAAACAGACTGTGTTTCTCTGACTAATCTTTAAGCAGCAGTCTATATCCTTTTTTTTCTATCTATCTATCAAATTATTATTATCATCATTATAAGCTTATTATAATGTGTTTTTTTCTTCTACTGGTGTTCATTCTTAATTTAGCCTCTACCTGAAACACTTGGTTTCAGCTGCTGTCCCTTTAAGGCTCCCTGCTCTACAAACCCCCTTCCCTTTGATTGGCCAGTCAGCCCTCAGGGGGTACAGCTAAGTCATGCACTAATTAGTAGGTCCTTATTTGATGACATCATCATTTCAGCATCATTTGGAGTGTCATAAAATTCTCTTGTTTATGAACAGTGTTTATGAGCAGTTTGGAGACACACTGATGGATTTCTACAACATATGAGTATGTAGAATACGCAGTTTTAGAACCTGCATATGTTCAGTATTGACATAGCATTATACTTCCCCAGCTTCAACAAGAAAGTTCAAAGGTAATTTAAAAAGGCAGCAGCTTTATGCACTCCATGTAGAAGATGAAAAAAATAAAAGTGCATTCTAAATACAGGCTGTGCAGCTCTGACTACAAGAAATATAAATAGAGTAGTGCAAACATCGTAGCTTCAAAGTTTATGAGATGAGGCTCCATTTATTCAAAGTGTAAGTGTGTGATGAATGCTGTAACAGACACATATTCTTAGACGTGAAATATTCATATCCGGTGGTAAAAAAAGGTTTTAACAACTTTTCAGTGGTGGCCAAAGCTGTCTCATTGATTGTCTATTTATCAGGAAGATGCTCGCTGGGAAGGTGAAGATCACATGAACCAGCACAGCACCTGATCAAACCTTTCCGCCCTGGTACTGTCAGAGTCTGTGGCTTTTTCTTGTCTAATTATCAGCCCTTGAACACTGCTGTTTGGTAGATCTCTCTGTAATAGCCTTGAGTTTTTGTGTCTGTAACCTGCCTTTAACCTTTCATCTCTCCTGCTTTTTCTCCACAGTTGCCCTCTCTTGGTTTTGCCAGTAAACAAACCTACCAGCATAATATAAATGGACTTCTTCCTGCACATTGATATTACTACAACCAGTCTGCCAGGGTCTGTGATTAGAGCTGCATCCTCAGGGACGGTCAGTTCTTTACAGCAGCGGTCTGCTATCCAGTTGCTTTTAAATGCTCCTATGTAATGATCTTTCACAACCAAGTAGCCAACCTAACACAGCTGTATGTGAAGCCATGCTATGCAGCTAAAGAGGGGTTATTTTATGGGTCAGGACATCTTGTTCTCTTATTTATTTCTCACTTTAATTTCCCAAATATTGACATATCTCTGTAAAACAGGGTCATACTAGGAATGAACCTTTGCTAAATGATGTGATAATCAAGCAGAAAGCCCAGTGTACCATACATGACCTTGTTCCATACTTGCTAGTGAATGTACCGAGTCGACTGGGATTTACGAGCACATGTTCTCTACATTTAAATGACTTTCCAGCACAACAAAACAGCAGCTGAAAACATGTCATTCTCATCGGTGGGAAACGCGGCGTCCCTACCGATCCATCAGTCTCAGCGAGGCAGCTTATCAGTGGGCTATCATTGTCTGAGCCACAGCCATGGACACCTGCTCTGCAGAGTCACACACAGGGAGGAGAGGAAGCCACCTGAATACAAATCAGACAAACACGAGGAGGGGCAGGGACGGAGAGAGGGAGAGACTGCAGGCTTTGGTTAGGGAGCTAGAAACTGTTAATTAGCAAAGACGCTCATAATACTCAAACAGCTCTCCTCCCCTGCAAACAGCTTCCTCTGTGACTGCAGGTGCTGAAATAATCTGCAGCATGATGGAGCCGTGCAACAAGCCTGCTATTAAATCTGCCAATGAATACAATTATGTTGTACTGTATTGATTTCTATTCCTCTAGTGTTTACATTATTGATTATCATGAGACAAAACGACAATGCACTGACTGTGTAATGTGGTTTCATTATGTGCACATACATGAGGCCACTTATGATCGCTGGTTCGTCTGTCTTGGTGGATTCACATCCACACGGTTTGCTGTTTTCCTCACCAGGGTTGCGTAACACCCACAGCTGACTCATAAACACAGAAAACCTCTAATTAATATTTTGTTGACTACCCAGAGCAAGGTCATTACCGCATACTTCAGTTACAGTCACTGCTGCTCAGCTCTGACAGGCAGACGGTGAGATATAAATATTCTCTGAAAGTAAAGCTGCTGGCAGAGTATTGACAGTCTGTAACTAATGAAGGAACCAGTCTGTGACCTCTGATGTCTTTTTCATTGTTGCAGGAAAGAGTGGGCGACATTGTTTCATGTACAACAAATCCATGATTGACAGAAAGTAAAATGAAGTTTTTGCTCAGCTTCCTTTTGCAGGGAACATGAAATATTTACCATCCAGAGTGAGTTCAGGAATAAATTTACATTCATGAAACATGGAACTTTAAATGAAGCTTGTTTTCAATCTTGTTATTGTTTTAAGAAGACTATTATTCATGAGTTTCATGAGAGGGTTGTGATTAGACGTGAGGAAACCTGCAGTAGACTCAGTCTTGTAACTAACAGACTAATTGCCATGACCAGGAAAGTATCCACTGATGTAAATAAAACAAGCACAAAACAGTCATAATTCATTAAGGTGCATCATATTACATCAAGTTAGGAAAGAAATAATCCAGGACAATCCCTCCTACCCCTTCCTCTTTCACAAGCAAGCAATAATGTGTTTGCAGTGGGAGCACCAACATTTAGAGTTAGAAAGGTACGTATTTAAAAGTGTTTGGAATAACGGTGATACTTTAGTCTTTAGTCCATTGACGGGTGTTCTAATTACCTCCACCAAGGAGGTTATGTTTTTGGGAGAGTTTGTCTGTTTGTCTGTGAACAACATAACTCAAAAAGTAACTAACAGATCTTGGTGAAGTTTTCAGGAAATGCACAAAATAGGATAAGGAAGAAGTGATAACATTTTAGAGGTGATTTCTTAAAGGATTCTTTATCATTGTGAGATAGGGCTGTTTTCACCATATATGTAAAAAACTCCACGATAAATGGTCAGATTGCTTTGCAAAACAATACAAGACAGGTCACCATAATTTCTGACAGATGTAAAAGTACGATCCAGATCCTGGCAATATACTGGATACTAAGATCTAGAATATAAAATATGTACTGAGTCATCATAATTCAACACTGTCAGGAAACAAATTATTGCACAAACCTGCAACTAACACTAAATTGTAGCAGACAGTCTGCTGAAAGGGGGTATAACATTAAAGTCGGACTTAAGTGTTGCGTGACAATCACAATATGCTTGGTGGAGGTCTGCACTCTCTGAGTGCTTTTCCAATTAATTACTATTTTAAACGTTACCTTGTTATTGTTACCGACAGTGAAACAATGAAATGTGGCTCGTTACCATATATATTTATATATGGCCAGGCTATCTCAGCCAGGCACAGGACAGGAGATGCAAATAAGATGTTTTTGTTGCTGTTGCTTGTTTGTTTTTGATTGTCCTTCTTTTGGGCAGATGCATAAGTAATAATGATTGGCTAAAGGTAGAATACTGTTTCATGTTAAGCCAATCAGAGGCAGAGTTCAGGTATGTGGGTGTTGCCATTACAAACCTTGCAAACAGCCACAAAAGAGAACTAGATGCAACAATAGTGAGTCTGGAGTCACTATTGGAGGCACTACATCAACTTCATTGATCTAAAATGCATGAACATACATGTGGAGTGTACAGTATGCCCTGGAACAAAACCCGCTCAAAAAAATCCAAATTCTTCTTTATATTGGAAGGTTTTCCCAAAAAATAAGTAACACAATAATTACCTACCCTGGTTATTAGATTTATGAAAGAGTGATTCCATTACTAATTCAACTACTTTCATGGGAAATTAATGAGCAACTAGAAGATTTTTTTTTCTCCATGTAATTAGCCCAACACTGGTATTTAAATAGTACCTTGACAGATGGAGGATTGTGCTTATAATGCATCACAGGAGCATTGTGTCCTAAAAGGCTATAGTTGATCTACTTACAGGAGTGGGAACAAAGGAGAACCTGACCACTCTTTTTACATACTGTACCTTTAACTATGAGTATAACCTAGTCAATCTAATGACAGTAACTGAAAATATAACAAGGCATTTTTTTCAACTGGCTTGAATATCCAGTTAACTTACAAGGTAACATACTAGTAATGAGTTTGATTTTTACCATATCATACCATACCAACTTTATTTATGAAGCACTTTTCAAACAACTACAGCTGCAAACAAAGTGATGTACAGGAAGATAAAATAAAATAAAACTAAAAAGATAAAAACAGAAAAAAACATAGAAAAGAAAAAAATACTAAAAACAATTAAAAGCAAATAAAAGCAGATAAAAGGACATAAAAGAAGATAAAAGGAAATAAGACCAAGCAAAGAAACTACATTAAGTCTCGCTGCGGTTAAAAGCCAAAGAATAAAAATGGGTTTTAAGACACTTTTTAAAATTTAAAATGTTTCACAGTTTAGGAGAGTTTTTTTGGATTTTAGCTTTGTATTTTGTCCAAATGCCAACGTTTTCTGAACACCAGCTGGTTTACTGGTGGCAAATCACTCAAAGAATGTTTCGAGGATTAAAGGACTGACGTGTCAGCAGGACTTGGAAAAACTGGTCCATGCTTATATCTATAGTAGGCTTGATTACTGTAAAAGCGTCTCTGCAGGTCTCCCTAAAAAATCAGTAAGACAGCTGCAGCTGGTTCAGAACCCTGCTGCTCGAGTACTCACTAAGACCAAGAAAATGGATCACATCAGTCCAGTTCTGAGGTCTTTACACTGGCTTCCTGTTTGTCAGAGGATAGAGCTTAAAACACTCCTGTTGGTTTACAAAGCTCTGAATGGACTAGGGCCAAAATACATCATCGATCTTTTGATCCCATATGAACCATCAAGACCACTTAGGTCTTCTGGATCAGGTCTGCTTTTAGTCCCCAGAGTCAGAACCAAACATGGAGAGGCAGCATTCAGCTTCAATGCTTCAAATATCTGGAACAGAAAATATCAGGTCTGCTGAAAGTCTGAGCTCATTTAAATCCAGTTTGAAGACTCACCTTTTAACAGCTGCCTTTTATTAGAGCATTTTAACAATTCATTTTAATATCTTCTCTTTAACTTTGCACTGCCACTTTTATCTCAAAATCTGTTTTAAAAATCTGTTTTAAAATCTATTTTATTTTTTTTCTTTTAATCTTATTGTTTTATTGTATCTTTTTAATCTTAAACTGCTTTTTAATTGAGTCTAATTGTTTTCTTTTAATTTGTCCTGTCTGTAAAGCACTTTGAATCACCATGCTGAAATGTGCTATATAAATAAACTTGCCTTGCCTTGGTCTCTGGTGAGATATAAAGAGCCACATGTACATTTAGGTCATTGTTGTCAAGTCTCATTACAATTATCAATGTATACACTAGCACATGTCCTCCTTTACCTACAACTAAGAGAGTAAATTGAGTTGTAAGAGAATATTTAACATGGAAAGTCTCATGCTGAGGTTTATTAGAGAAGCAGCACATCTAGGGAACACCGAGATCTGCATGAATGCCAGACAGAGGTTTATGTGTGAAGGGGATTAAAATTGCTTCATATTAAAAAATAATGTATTCATTATTTTATATTCATTACTTTTTACATTCATATCTGGTAAATATAGCAACCTTTGGCAGATCTCATATGCTTTATTATGATGGTCATACATAAAAAAGATGAAAATGCATAACAAACCAGTGTATTACAATATCCCTTGATGGTCAAACACAATGTGGTGCTCTGCTAATTGACACGACCCGTCATGTTTGTATTTAATCAGTGCCAGTTATTAGTATTACATTTTTTATTGGCATGGAAATTATCTTAACAAGGTCAGGATTACTGTAGAGATTAATTAATTGAACCAAATACAAGGATCGCAACACACACACACACACACACACACACACACACACACACACACACACTGATGTTTTCCAGTTCTTTTTAACAGTATTAGCTGGTACAGGAACACCACGACCATGAACTCTAATCTCAGCCAATTTTCCAGAACAAACACAATGTCACCTCCTGCAAATGCAAATTCCCCAATCATCGTCAACTGAAAAATTCATTAAAACCCCCCCGGCCCCACCTCTACCTGTCTTCACTAATGGCATGTCACATGCATAATGTATGAGAGTCAGATAAAATTATAGATTTTGTAATGCGAATCCGCCTCTGTTACAAAACACAGAGGGGTACTGTAAACACTCCTTGGCATGCATTTCAATATCAAAGTGTGCACACTTTGAATGAAGTCACCTGATCAAACATGTCGAATCCACACACGCTTCAGTGACAGCGAAGCCCTGACAGCCCCATGGGATGGTGCGGGCTTCCCTCCCCATCACTTCATCCCCGTCATTGATTTGATGTGAACTTGGACCATCTGTCCTGTGTTAATTGCACATGTGCTGCTATGTAGCCTCTTTGGTGGGCTGCACTACAGAGAGACCAGTTATAAAAGTCAGTGTTTTCCCTCCCAGCAGGCGGTCTGCTGTGCTTTTTCTGGTAATAGGTGAATGTGAGTGCTCCAGTGCACCATTTCTTTCCAAAACCAGTTAGTCGTCTGACAAGGAGGAACATGAAATTCGAAGACAAACCAAATTTCAAATTGACAGGAGAAAACAGACAATTTTATTCAAATTGATGCTTTTAAGGTAAACCCCTCATGGGTGCCCATTACACATCAAATCCTGACAATTTACTGACAATTTCTGCGCCAAGCAGTCCTGACACGTTTTCTTTGTCTTCACCAACACAGCAGGAGTTTTTCAGTATTTCATGCTCTTTAACTCGTAACTCACAAAGTTACTCTGGTTGGGTGGTGGGGTAGAGAAAGCAAGAGGAGCAGAAGGAGCCATCCTGACCTGGCAGTAGAAGGATGGTAACTTTTTCTGAGTTAATATCACTAACATTAAACTAATGACTGAGGCCGGCCAGCATCATCACCCTGCCCACATGTTTGAGTTTAACTGTAATCACTATCACGTGCTGTGTTCACACTTTGACTCACTTTGAATACAAATTGACAAACCATACAATAAGCAGATCTTTCACTAAGGAGGTAACTCATTTCAATGAGTTACAGTAAAGATTAACAGTGTGTGTGAGTGGGTGGTGCTTATTTTGTTGGACTGAATCAACATTTTCACATAACTCAAGCGTCATCAAACCTAAAGTCAAAACTGGTCTTGGGAGAACCACTTCCATTAATGATGTGGTTCCACATTTTAGAGATTTGCATCAGCTTATCAGCTCCTTCAAGGGTCATAACTTTTCTGAAACTAAACCTTAGAGAGAACTGCAGTTATTATTATATAACACGTGGCGCCACAAGTCGACAAAGTCTACTTATCTTAAACATCCTCATGTGCTGTAGTAACACTTCAGGTACAAAACACCATTCAGAACAAGAATGCATTCAAGCCATAGACTGTGTAATATTTGGATGTAGTCACCACCCATCTGTTCCTACTTACGCAGTAATGAAGCCTTTTGTTGGTTGGGGCCATATTGAAAATGGGGTGGGCTCAAGCCTCCTCACTAACAGCTACAGGATGTCAGACCAAGCGGTAACCTCTGGTCTAAGAATATAAGACAATGCAAATCTGCTGTTTCTTGAGTGTCCACTTAAAGCTGGCTCCAGAAAAAAAAAGTCTCCTGCCTGAGTTGCTAATTTTACTATCGGCACACACTGTAAGGGGAGTGAATTTTTTTCTAACTCTGCAGTTCAGAGGGTATTAAGATTCCAAGCTCGTCCAATCAGAGGCACAGCTCAGGGTCACGTGATCGACAGGCACCCCATGCAAAGCCCTTGCCCCTACCAATATGGCCACAATAGCTGATGTCTTTCATTTTCCACTTCAGAAACTGGGTGTCATTGGGGAGACCAAGTCCATGTTTTATTCAGTCTATGTGTTACACCTGTCAGCTCAATAAAACAAAAAAATCACCCTGTGTGCCTATACAGAAATTAACTATTCATACCAAGTCATTTTTTGAACCAGGCCTTAAACATTTTTCTTAATGCTGAAAAAGTCTGCTCTTTTGTCTTGGCGTAAACATGGTTTCCCGTCTTTCTGCAGCCAGTCTCAAGCAGATACTCAGATGATCTGAGGTGTCTAGCTTTTCAGGCTTCATATATTAAGACTGGAGTTTGCTATTAGATTAAAACAAAGGTAAATGAACCGCAAACGTCTACAAATATTTTTGCTACATCCAAGTTTATAGAGCCCTCTCCACCTGTCTTTCTTTCACTTCACTTTCACTTTTGAGATGAAGGGCGAGATGAACGATGACAAAGTGGAGGAAAGTCTGTGCAGTTGATGGATTTGTTGTGAAGGGGTTACATCTCTTTGCTACTTTTGAGTCACCTAATACAAAATGAATAATGTATGTTAGTAATGTTTTTTTTTATTCCAATGCGTTCTTCTTGGATTTGTTTGAATAATTTCAGTTAGATTTCAATAAACAGTGTTTTGACATCAGAAAGTCAAGTTACATACAGTCATCTGCATTAATTTGAATTGTCAGGTTTACGTGTCATTTGTTCAACTTAGGCCTTGTACACACGTAGCTGGGTATTTTCAAAAACCAACCCCACTCATTTTTAAAAATACTTTTGTCCACACCCACAACCCATAATGGGTAGCATTTTTTAGACATAAAACCCGTGCCAGCCAATCAGAATGGGCCCTGTCTCCCTGTTATCAGCATTTACACGAAACCACAAAAGCTGAGTTTTCAAAAATTTTAACTTCGGCTGGAGTTTTCAGAAAACATTCTTTTTCAGTGACATAAAACTGGGGTTTCATGTGGAAGACATAAAAACGTATAAAAAATACATGTGGTTTTCCTAATACCAGTCTATGTGTGGACATGACCTTAGAGAACTGAGCTTCCATCAGAATAATCATTCTCTTAATGTAAGCAGGTGCATTAAACTTATTCAACTGAATGTGAGCTGCTGATGAAATACACAAACACAACTCAGTGTGTGATCAGCTGTTCCTCACAGGAGTACAGCTGGTTGTACTCTACACTTACAGCAGTTGACTTTGCATTAACTCTACGTTAGCATTACAACCAGACAACAGCAGCTTAAACTAGCCAAATAACATTCCCCACAAATCACACAAGCTATCCATTAATGTTAGCCATCATGATAATACTCAGCATTTCCAACTGAAAACTAATGGATGAAAACTGTTTAGCCCTGGTCTCAGGTAAACATCCACCACCTCAATAAGCTACGTACTGGATTGGAGATAAATAAACCCCTAATCTGAACTAGACTAAGATCTAAAGGTGAATTCTGTCTTATTGGTAAGGTATGTGAATCCTACTTTTTCTGTTTTGTAGCCGACATGTTTTTTTGTGGAAAGTGTTGGTTTGTTTTTTGGGAAATAATATAACCAGCCCTCATATATTATAAAGAGAGCATAACACTTTTATAGCACAGAAACTGAGGTAAACAAATTCATGATCACTCAAAAACATCTGAGCCTGGTTTGTACCGCAGCCTCGCCTTAAACAGCTTTGTTTGTTGACGTCTATAAATGCATCCCTCACATTTTATATGCAGCTTTAGAGCTGCGGTAGAGCAGGGTTTGGACTTTCTGAATAGTAATAAGTGGCTAAAGGGGAGATTTAGTCAAAGTGCATTCATCTCGCTAGCTCTGCTGTGGGTGACTTCGCTTTCTCCTCTCCTGCTCTCGTTTTCTGTTTTTCCCTCCGCCGTGAACAAGCGCTCATTGAAAACAGCAGGCCTGTCCCCTCTGACTTTAATATTACATGGTCGAGATGAGGGGAACACAGGGCAACAGTGAGGAGAGGATATTTTGATGTCAGATGATCAGGGGACAATCCCAGAGCAGCTGAGCTGAGAGGAAGGAGGTGAAGCCGAGCGAGGCTGGAGAGACAGAGAAAGAGGAGAGAAGGAGCAGAAAACAGAAAGAGACAGAAGGCAGCAGAGTGCAAGACAGAGTAAAGGCTAAGAAATGAGACAACAGAGGAGGGGAATGAAAGAGAGCTATAAGTGCAAAGAGGGAGAGTGAAAGTGCAAGCGTAAAACCAAAGAGAGGGGGAATATAAGAGATGTAAGTGGAGGAAAAGCCTGTGATTTTTTGTCTCTACTCTGAGAGAAAAGGGGAACAAGGCCATCCTGACGGAGCAGGGGAATTGGAAAACAGAGAACAGCCATTTCCCAGTTCTGACAGGTGTCGTGTAGCGTTCCACAGCGCATGATGCTGCCTTTCTGACACACTTATATAGACATCCAGTTCGAGTGAAATGATGATTCCTCACTGCTACTATGGCAGCTTTTTACAACAGATGGCAGACATTTACATAAATATGTATTTCATTACCGCAGGAGGCTTCGGGATGTCAGTTAAGGTGATTGCATAGGTTACTCTTTCACCTGAGGCAACAGTAGTCAGAAATAATGTGAGAAATGTAGGGGGGCTTAAGCCGCTCCTTCACTAGCAGATTAAGACCCCCGCTCTGCAAGATGGAGCACTACCCCAGGTCATTCCTCCCAACTGCAAAAGACTCATTCCTTTATGCCATCCAGTGTATAACGTATTCATGATCTTGCTGTCAGTATAAGACAGTATATTTAAAAGTATTATTGTTGCAAGTTGAGAGATTTAAGCCCCGTTTATACAACAATGTTTCATCCTAAAATACAGTGAAATAAATCTGTGTTTACACAGAAACGCTGAGGGACTGAAAGCGCTGTAGTAAGCATGCCAGGCCTGTAGTTGGCGCTATAAGTGTCTTGTCCAGAAAACGCTTTTGGTAGATCTCCACCAAAGTAGAGTTGGGCCGATCATCTGGTGTATTAGGGCTGGACAATTAATTGGATTTTAATCGTGATTTCAATTTTGCCATCTGACAATCATAAAAACAATATTATTGAAGAAAAACAATTAATATGCCACACAGTGTAGATGTATGCAAGTTCCTGTGCTTCATAGCTCTTCTGTGTTCCATGTGCAGCCACAGCGAGTGTGTGTGACTTATGTGTATCAATAATACTGTATGTGCCACTTGCTGGTTCTTTTTAAGTTGTGTTTAAATCAGTACTAAAGTTTTTGAATAAATGAATAATTGTGTATATTAATTGTGATTTCAATATCACTTAAAATAATCGGGATCCTTATTTTTACCATAATCGCCCAGCCCTATGGTGTATTGGTGCAGAAGTGGAGCAACAGATGCACATTTTTTGGAAGGAAGTTAGAAGATACAGCAGATTGAGCAGCACAAGCACAACATAGTGTTCTGTGACAATTGCAACAACAATACTGTTGGACTGTTGTATGTCTTTGCGCGAAGCAGAGTATGATGTCAACGTTTCCACTGAAAACGCCAACTTACTGTTTACACGGCAACAGTTTTGGCAGTGTTCCAGAAAAATTCCACTCTGGAGGCCGCTGTTGGATTAACTCTCCCACAAACAATCTGGTCTGGTTTGTTATTTATTCTTGGTGTTTCTTAATTATTTAGATTTATCTTGTCTCTGTCTTTAGTTTTTCACCTGTGCCTCCTCTCACACCTGTGTTTGATTGCTACCCTGTCTATTTAGGCCATGTCCACACATGGGTATCTGGGAAATCACATGAATTTTTACACATTCACGCCTGTCGTCCACACTAAACCACAGTTTTCTGAAAACACCGGCCAAAGTGAAGACTTTGAAAAACTCCAGTTTAATGGTTTGTGTAGACGCCGGGAAATTGAGTCGGGTTTAAAATGCTTCAAGCCACACTTTTTGGTGGATTTGCCCACTATGGACAAAAGTATTTTTAAAAATGAATGAGAGGGCAATACTCGATTTTGAACATACCTGGCTATGTGTGTACAAGGTCTCAGTGTTTCTTGAGTTCCTTGTCAGTTCATTGTAACTTGTCGCTGTGTTTGCTGTCTGCTGTCACATGTCACCTTGTCTTCCTTGGTCGCCATCTGTGAGTTTTTTGGGGTTTTAGTTTTTGGATCCTCCCTTGTTTTTTTCCTGTGGATTACTATGACACTACGCTTATACTTTCAGCCAAGCCACCTCCTAAGCAACCACCTGCAGGCTCCTCGTAGGGGGTTTAAATATATAACCTCATCACTCCTTAAATTTTTGAATGTAGCAAAAATCTGCAGGCACTGAAGAAAGAAGCCACACAATACAACAATTTTGTGCTGCAATAGTCATCTTTGCATAGCTGGTTCATCATGTTGCAGGTAATACACAACCATCCTATTTTTGACTGACATGGAGCAGTTACACATAAATCAGCGTAGGGAAGATCGAGCAGGACAGGAAGTCGTGAACGGAAGCTACCTAAAAACACCCAGTGACTTTCAAAATAAAACAGATCGTGTCAAAATCAGTTTGTATTTAGCTTGACTATGACGACAAACGGACATAATGAGCAGAGCCAGACCAGGAGTCAACAGGTTTGAGGTTTTACAGCCCAACTTGAATGAAGAGAGACTTATCAATGGAGTGGAAAGCAGGGGAACTCCTAGGTCTGTGACTCCAGCTGTCTGTCAGTCATGCAGCTTGTCGGACCGAACACGCAGCCTGTGTAAGTTGACAAATGCAGTCAAGACGCAGCACAGTGGAGTCGCACTGCAGACGGGTCTGGTGTATTTCAGGGGTGAACCTGTGTGCAGTTTAAGAGCTGCTGGATGTGTTCATTTCTGACTGAAAGATAACATCTTTGGCCTCTATGTTGGTTGGTGATGTTTGTTCAAAGACAATAACATGAGTATAAATGGAAGTAAATGGGAATCATTATTTGAAAATATATATTAAAAAAATTCTTAATTAACCAAAAACATGTCAGCAGCCATGGACCCCTGTTAAAAACCTCTGTGTTAAAGCATTACAATGTGAGCTGTCTGAATGAAATGTGACCTTTCTGGTGCCAGTATGGAAATAGTCAAAATAATTTTCACAAAACAGTGCGTCTCAACATGGTGGTATCATTAGTACTGCCCATGCAATGGCACAGAATATAAGCTGCCATTGCAGCTGGAGAAACATACAGAGGAAAGACTAAACAAGAACCACTGAAGACCTGCTGTCTTGCAGACCCAAGGTCAATGTTGAATTGTAAAGTCAGTTTGCATATAATCATATTAGCAGAGTCACTGAGGCGCTGTGCTGGCTTTCAGCAGGAAACTGAAAATCTTCCCTCACTTTGCTGCTTCAGGCCTGCATATTTTCTCTGTGGTCTAACAAAGGACACACATGAAATCTAAGGTGTATGAAAGGTAAATGATTTATTTAACCTTTTTTTTAAGTGGACGCAAACCACAAGGAGGAATATAATTAACTTTGGTTAGACCTTAATGTTCCTGTTCTGCCAGTCGCTCCATATTCACTTTAACTGCTCTCTTTAATGTTAAAAAGCACAGGGGGAAACCTGCCTAATACGGCGCTGCTGCTCTTCCTGTGCATGTCTGACAACACAGCCTGCAACACCATCTCCGTTTCCTCAGCAGGAGCAGCAGAGGATGCTGGCACCTCTCCTGAGAAACAATTAGCCATGAACTTCAGAAAAGAACAATGATTAGCATGTGTGGAGACACATTGGGGTTCTTCAGCCGTTACTCTATTGATCCCTTACATAACTGAAAGCAGAATTACATAACATTTGACGCTCTCTGGACGCCCACCCCCCACCTCTGCCCCACATCACACACAAGCGTTTTCCCTCTCTCCTGCTCTTTTTCATTAAATTTCTCTCTCCTTCACTGCAGTAACCTCATTTGGACCGCTGAGCTAATTAAAGGGTCTACAAAGCTGAGTGAGAGCCCGCCATATGCTTTAGCCAATGGTAACCCAAGAGTGTCACAACCTGGAGCATCAGACATACTGTAGCTGTTAGAGCAGAACTAAAATACATTACAGCCTTCTGCTCACCTCAGACAAATCATAAAACCTCCAGAATCTCCTTTAACTAATCTTCTTTTAATGTGCATCATTGTGCTTTTATGGTGCGTGAAGATAGCTGTGCTAACGTTCATCAAGCATTATATACAAAGAGTGATGAATGCTAATATTTTGTGGAGGAGCACTTTTTAAAAGCAGATAAAAATCTAATTAACAGAAATTATGCTGTACAAATTAATAATTAAGTTCCTGTAACAGCTATAGAAATGAATAAAAGGAATACCTAATTAGAGATTACAAAGATATCAGACTATAACACTGTATATGAAGCGATTTAAACATGATACACTCACCGGAGCAGCCTCAGCACCTCAGGCGAGGGAGCCTATAGGGGCCCTGGCGGCAAAGCACCGGTCACCTTTAATCTTTAGTCTAGATTAGGAAGAAGAAAGGGAGTTTCAGCTGAGACCTGCAGAAAGCTCTCAGACTCGCAGGAGAGTGAAAGCTTCAGCAATAACCAGAGAGCAGACCAATCTAAAGCCTTAAAGTAAGAGATGAAATCTGTAACTCTATTTAAAATAAGAGGGTGGTAAAATGTAGCGGATATGGTTCAGTGGCTCATTAAAATGAGGCCCATGTTGAAAAATGGACATGCTTCGTATCTGTTTGAGATTTTGAGATGCTTAAATTGCTCGAACTCTGCTCATCAAGAATTACTGTCCTGTCCTGGTACACAGTACGTAAAAACAGCTCCTGTACACACTCTGTGGCTCTGCATTAACACAAGTGGTGTGAAGTCTGACTTGGTAAGAGGTCATTAGCATACAGATGGAAAGAGCAGCCCAGAGGAGACCCAGTTTTACTGTCCGCCGTTAAAGCCAGTTAATGACAGTAACGTCTTTAAAGCTACTTTCATCTTTTATATCAGCAATGGATCAAATGACCACCGACTTAGAGAGGACTCCACGGAGAGCTGAGGCCACCACTGCAGCCCCCCTCAGCCGGGGGGCGGACTATGCAGCTAGTTGCTTTGGTTTGTGGCTAATTCCTTCAATCTCACCAGACACATATCTTTATCTTTTTTTTTTTTAATTCCATGTACCTTTTTAGCACTTGTGTGCACTTTAGTTTTATTGGTTACCCCAACACTGCAGTTCCACAACAAACATGTGCCCATTAGTGAGCCCTATAGGTTTGCTCTATCCAACAGCATTCATCCTTCTAGCCCTCAAGAGACGTTTCTGAGAGCTGAACACAGCCTGAGGCATCTGTGTTTGTAAGATCATAAGATTAACGGAGAACTACAACGTCATGTGGGAATTGCAAGACCTAAAAAAACAACAATATACCAAAGAGAAAAAAAAATTAACAGGCTACTTTGCCTTTCCCAAGTAGGACTGTGTTGTGCTCTGACCCAGCAGTCCCTAAAGTGGGGGTCCAGACTCCTGAAAGATGCCTTTAAGCATTCACAGGGGAGTCACATATATTTAATCAATTGCTGTAAAAATATAAACCAAAATAGGGGTTCAGTTTTATAGAAAAGTCACACAAACAAAAAATGCTTGTTATTTTTTCCACATTTATTTGTTAAAGACCCCCCAGGTGATCAAGCTAGGATAACGATGGTAACAGCGATGGCAGATTGATCAGGGTCTTATGGGAGTTTTTTTGTTCTTCTATGACTGTTTTTGGATTGGTCTGTTAAAGCTAGAGAACAGGTTCTCAATTCTCCAGCATTGCTTCTTTGAGAATCACGAGATAAAGATTACAATTGACAGCAAAACTGCAATACCAAGAGTCTGTAAATGGTGTTTTATTTTGAAACTGGCTGTCTGCTTTGTGTGGTTCCATGTCAGACTTCCTGTCTGGATCAATTTTCCATGTTCAGCTTGACAAGAGCTGGACATGTGCTCAGTCAAAAATAGACTTGGCATGTATTTTATGCAGAGCAGAGAGGAACAGAGAGACTCTTCTCTGGGCTTCTGGGACATGTCTGAGACACGTCTGAGGCATGCCATGATGCGTCCTGAGGACACAGCTCTAACTGGAGTGTGCAGGGATCAGCTCCTGAAGGCCCAGGGCAGACAGGATGGTGCACAGATGCCAGTGATGGCATCAAGAAGCGATGAGACAATCCAAAAAATGATGTGAAAAGGACTTCTGAAGGAGTTACGATAACATATGGATGACAAAAATGAAATCTGGCAGCAGAGTTTTGATTATCTAAAAAGAGAGAAATAACGCTGCAAATGAATTAAATTGATGAAAAAATGTGATGCTTTTATAACAGCTGCCATATTCCAGTTAAATTGGTTGGTCATTGAGCCCCCAACTGACTAAAACGTCATCAGTCGTACAATTTCATGTGTTACAGTCAGGGGAAAAAAGCTTAAGCTTCTACTGGCAGGGTGAGTGGACCTCCTGTATTTGAGAGTGTTTTTGTGTTAACAGCAGAGCCAACCCTAACCAGTTTGGTGCCCTAGACAAGATTATATCTGGTGCCCCTTGTATTACAGCACCAATAGCAATTTTTACATACTTAAATAAAACTTTCAGACAGCTCTATGTTTTAGTGACTTTATTTTTTTTTTTTAAATGCAAATAAACTCTTGAATCAAATTAAAGTAAATATATATATAAATGTAAATATATATATACACATATATATATACACACATATATATATATATATATATATATATATATATATATATATATATATATATATATATATATATATATATATATATATATATATTTATATAGTCAAGTTAGTAGTAGTGAATATTTGATTATAGAGTAAACGTTTGAAAAGCTCAATTCCAGAGGTTCAGGTTTGTTTTCTTCTTCATCAGAGCAGCAGGGCAAGGGTGCTTTAAACTATTAATTGCAATATTTGTATTTGAAATCAACTGAATACTAGCTCATTAAGTGCCCAATGATGTTAATAAGTAGCAGGACTCTAACGATACCTGCCTCACATAAGAAAAACTTTAATTCTACACCTTGTTATTTTATCTACATGCATAAAAATGTTTGTTTACCTGATTAAAAAGTAGTGGGAAATCACTTACGTTTACTTTATTAGAAGTTAGGACTTAAACATTTAAACGTGACTACCAACTGATAACAAGCTAGCATATCTGCGAGTAAAACTTCTAAAGATCATTACGCACATACCTCTGTCTTTTTAGCGTTTCTTCTCCTCCTCTCTTCTTCTCTTTCACCCCTGGGCTCCTGGAGGCTTTGGCTTTTTGACATCATACCTGTTATTTAGCGTACTGTCGGTCAGTATCATTTAAGCAGCATAAATTGCCTGTCCATCTGGTTCACGAACGAGCAGGTGAGGAGGAGCAATGTTGATTGTAGTGATCATGCGCCCTTCAGGGTCAAGCAGAGTGCAGGAAAATAGGGCTTTTTTAGGTTATTGTCACGTTTTGCTGGATTTTTTTTGTAACATTACTGAATACAAGTCTGGAAATTCTTTTATACAAAAAAGATAACCTTAACTTGTTATACTTGTTGTATAATTTTTCTTCTTTTCTTCTTATCATACACCGATGATCTTATCATCCAGCTAATGACTGTGGCGCCCCTAGCATTTGCCTATTCTGCCTATCCCACAGGCCGGCTCTGGTTAACAGACATTATTTATGTTGAATAAAACTTCAATTATACTTCACTGATATCTTTTTTGATTCATTTTTCTTATAACTATAGAAAAAAATAATCAAATAAACTGTCAAAACTATGGACTCACTAATCCTGCAAAGTCTGAAGACCGCATGGCACATTACTCTGGCCCCGGTTAACTGACCCCAAGTCCAACTAAAAAAGCCAACAGTGTGGCAATTTTTTTTTAATTTTATTTTGGAGATGATTAAAAGAGTGTAGGATGAAAAAGTTGAAATATTTCATTCTTTATGTTTGGCTTCGAAAAAAAAAAAAAAATTGTTTGACATTTTTTTGAAATTGACAGCTGGTGTCTGACACCATCACCTGCTTCAGGTTGTGGTGGCAACAGTTTCACCCATGCTTAGGAAAGAAGAGTTTACAGCTATGCCCCTGTTTCTGTTAGCAAAATCATTTTCTTTAACCTACATTAATAATAATATAAATATTCATTAAAACAACTGTAACAAATCAGTCTCCTTTGAACCCCTCTTACTAAATTCCAGGTTTTCCCTGCATCCTAAATCCCTCTTTCTGTTGAAGTGTCCTGGCAGCGTTACTGATGTGTTGCTTGTCGCCTCTGCTCCAGCTTGTGCTTCAGTTTATGAATAAACAGGTACAGCCTCTGGCTCACCTGCAGGGAGAATTTCCTCCTGATGGTCATCATTATGCATGTGAACTATCTGTGTATTCATGAGGTTCTAAAATCTACTCACATTTTGGAAATCTGGTGAGAGAAAAAACTTGTAACGCTGGACCTCTCTGCTCGATAACTACATCTATTTGAAACAATCAGCTTTTTGAATCAGTGGAGATTTGTCGGTGATTTGCTGCCTGCCACAATCAAAGCCTGGCTCTTCTGGGTAACCATCTTGCTGGCCTGTGCGATAGCTTCCCGCAAACATGAAATCAGCTGTTAAAGTAAAAACGTTGAGTCCCATTGCATAAGTAGCTTCTTCATTCTTGTTGATCACTTCAAAAATTTGTTTCAGCAAGCTTGATGTAAGTGTTTGTTGTAGGCTGGTGGGAACGTTGCTCCATGTCATGAGGATGGCTTCCTAAATTGCATCCATGGTCTAGAACTGACGTCTGTTTCTGAAAATTTACCTTGCAATCCATCCTCAACCTGCAGGATGATCCAAAAGAGTGAGGTTATTCCTCTGGAAGAAGTCCTTTGTCTGGTGGGCATTCTGAACTGCAGCGTTGTTGAAAAACCCAGTCATTACCACACAGACCAGGGTCCACATAGCCAGCGTTTGACACCCCTGACCAACCTGAACCTGAAGCTCCACTGTCCCACTAAATGAAAAAGCCCCCAGATCATGATGGCATCCACCACTGTGCCACGCAGAAAACATCTCAGGTTGGATCTCCTAGTCACGCTGGTGGCACTGGAAGCCATCAGGACCATCAAGGTTATTTTTGTTCATCAGAGAATAAAACTTTCTTTCACCTTCAATGTCCCATGCTTAGCGCTTTCTTACAAAGTCTAAACAGGCATTTTTGTGGCGTTGAAGAAGACAAGGCCTTTGAAGATGTGACATCTAATGGTTATTTGGCTGAAGTGAGCAGCAGTTATGACCTTAGTCTGAAAATCAGCCTGTGTCTCCACCAGTCTGATTTGCTAGCTCAGCACAGGTGACATTTTTTGGATCTACTGCTTGACTTCTTTGTCACACAACCCTCAGGATCTTTAAAGAAATTTAAAATGACTGTCGCACTGCATCTAACCTTGCTTTGGCCTTGCCTGTGCCGCTCAACAATCCTGCCACGTACAAAGACACAAAGTCTTTTTTTCTTTGCCAACAGGAGGTCATGACAATGAAAATGACATGAGATTTCTGCACAGATTTTGACTCTTTCAGACTTTAGTCTTAAACTTCTGATCAGCTGATGAACAGTTTAAATACAGTGTTAAATTATTACCTACTCTCTATTTTTTTGCCTCTTGCTCCTGTTTCTGCTTTTTGTGTTTTAAAGCTCTACCAACAACCTAAGGATCCACCGGTGTGAAATGCTAATTCTGTCTTAAGATTTTGTCAGGGACTGTCTATAATGCTAGTAGTCATTTGGTGACAAAGAATGAAAGGATACATAGAAACTAAAGACTGTGGAATAGATAGGTGTTGTCTCAGAGATGTCATCCATTTGTTTCTGTAACAGAGATTTGAAGCAAACTGTCAGCCAAGGCCATTAACAGTTACAAAGCCTGTCAACCAATGTTTTCGGGTACTTCTAGAGCCAGCTCAGTGGAGGAATTTCAAATGGGTGCTGAGCATGTCTATCGTACTAGCTGCTAGCAGGATTCAATCCTCCACACGATAAAAAGCAGATGTAACTAGAGAGAGCATCACAGCTTCACAGAAACTACATGAAAGTCAAAACCTTTATCCTTGTAAGAATCTGTACACAAATTACTGTATACTCTGGATTTTAAAGAAATTGTCTCAAAGGTTGGTGGAGATCAAAGCAGAGCAAAAAAGGCAACTAAAGCCCCATTTCCACAACATGGTTCACTTGCGTTCGTCTCAGTACAACTTGCATTTTATTGTGTTTCCGCTGGCTAATCCCGGGATAGATCCCCAAATAACTGAGCCGTCCCACTTACTGGCATCCTTCCGTAGGGGTGCCAGACTAAACTGATCTGATCTCAGAAGGTAGGGCTTCAACACTGCAGGACGTTGATCGGTCAAAAGAATCATCATTAACTGTGCAACATCGGCCGAATTTTTCCTAGCGGCCCACAGTCTTCTCTGAAACAAAGCTTGATTGCACTTTGTATCAAAGTGCTACATTCCAATCACAAAGAAGACGAATTGCTGGATGTCTTCCATCGTTGCTTTTTGTTTACTGTGTCATGTTTTTCTTCTCTGTTGGATTGATTAATCTTTGTATATATCTTGTTCCTATGTAAATATAACAAAGTATTTTTTTTTTCTAATTTTCCATATTTCCTTAAATTTCTGATTTCATATTCTTATTATCATTATAATGTATTTAAATTATTATTGCACTATTGCACTTTCTTCGTGAGCTGCTTTGACAAAAAAAATTCCCCCAAGGGAGATCAATAAAAGTATTCTATTCTATTCTATTCTATTCTATTCTTAGTGGGGCACACTGTGTTGCACTGCCATGGCGTCACACTATTATGTTACTGATTCGGCTGTCGGCATCAGGCTTACACGCCGCCTACCAAAAGGGGGCACGGTTGGCTGTGGAACTGCAAACAGGACCACGCTTAACCAAGCCAACCCTTACCAAACCATACCTATCTAAACTGGACTCCTTGGTGGAAACTGGGCTCAAAAGCCAGATAAACATCCATGTAATGGACAGAAAATAACACCAAATAAATGCTTATAATGTGATGATATATCTCACAGAGATCTTTGTGCTCTCTCTTTGAATATCTGAGGGGTGGTGGATCAGGGGTCAATACTTTAACTGTTGTCAACACACGTCCTCCTTTGGTAACAGTCTTCAGCAGTGCTGTACCAAAGAGCTGCCATCAGTCCACCACACAAGGTTGGTCAACTCTGTGATTTTACACTACATTCTGGCATTTTGACATCAAAAATGCACATCATGTACACAATCAGCACACACACTGTCATTCTGTCCTTGTACTCTGATCCAGACATAGCACTACGCCTCATGCTGGCTCAGTGGTGGAGCGACTTCATAAGGCCATTCCTCTTCTATGCACTCTAAACTGCAGGCAAGAAGTTGTAAAAATATAAAAATGTACTGTAGATATTTAAAAATATATCTCTATCTTCTCTGCCTCTGAACAGGGCAGCCTTGACTTCTGTCTGTGCAGTCACTTATCCCCTTAGGAAAAAAAAAATGTTACAAAATAAGTGTGCTCCATTACAGTGGTTTTCTGGGTGCAAACTACAAGACTACATCCATCTTTTGACACACTTAAGTCTGAAAGCACAAGTCATGAATGTGATACAAATCAAAGGCTATGAACATAAATGAGAAAGGAGAAAAATCTCAAGTAACTCATTACTTTTTTAAACTGGTTGGAGTAGAAAAACTGCAGACGCTCAGGAACACACAGGGCTGTTAGGATCAAACAGAAAGCCAGATTTTAAAATAACTGAATTCTTCAAGGGATTTGGCTGGGGAAGAGTTTGGCTTAAAACTGAGCAAGTCTTGCTTCATTTTTTAGCTTTAGGGTTTTATAAAGGTTAAAACATGCATCATGAAGTGTGCGCAGTAATTAATAGCCCTAAATGTTAATCTTATCTAACCTCCAGACCTCCTCACAACCTCTTTAACACCCTGTCACTGCTCAGCGGGGGAGTCATTGTGCCGCCGCGACTCAGGAGAAAATAAGAGAAAAAAAGTGAAGGGCACATAAAGAGACACAGAGGCTTTTCTCTCATATGTGCAACTCATGTAATGAGGGTCAGAGTGCCCCGGGCTACTCAACTGTACAGACAGGAAAAATAATTTAATTCATGAAGGAGGGAGGGAGGAGCAGCAGCTTTCCATATCAAAGAGGGTTGGGAGCATTTTGTTTGAGAGGCACATTTTCTAATTCTACAAATTCAATATTCTCTTTTTGATTAAAATTCCCTGCGTCTGCTCTGCCTCTTTGCCTGATTGGTGTGTCAAGGGGCTCGGCAGACAAAAGGTGCTGGATTCATCTCCTTCAGGCAAGTGCAGGCTTCAAGTGTTAAGTGCAGTGGGAATCTGTGGGGGTGCTCTCCGCATGAAAAAAAAGAATCTTTAGAAGGCAATTCCCGAATGCATTTGGGGGTTCGTGTTCCTTGCACAGCTGAGAGACGAAGACAGAAGGCTCGTGTTTTAAGTTTGATCCTCTCTGTGTCACCATGCCAGACTTGTAAAGCTGCGGCGGCTTTAGCGTGGCAGTGCTTGCTCCTCTGCAGGATTTCCACTCAGCAGAGCAAACGTCTATCAGATCAGACACATTAAGAAGCTAATTGTCCCCCTTGGGTTGGGCTCTTCATTATCAAAGCCAGTGAACAAAACTCAGTGAAGCAGGGGCAGAAAAGGAGGCCGATATGTTCGGGCATGGTCAGTGACTCGCTGTGCTGTAAACAGGCATCAACACAGACAGCCTGTGGTTGCAGTGAGATCTCAAGCTGTGCGTGGTAACCCTCAGTAAACAGGAAACCCCTCTGCGAAATGTTCGACTACAGTATAGCAATTACCAGCCACAGTCTGGATTCACATGCAATAACTCATGTAACCTGCCAGCACAAACATCCACTTTTCCAGATGACTTCACTTTTTGTTATTCTCCTCAATAATTCATCACCCAACCTTCTATAGCCACTCTCATACAGACATGCAGATTCATTCAGCAGAAAATAAAAAAAACAGGATCAAAAATAAAAGACAGTGCATCTGGGAAGTATTCACAGCGCTCCCCTTTTTCCACATTTTTGTTATCCATCTGGTTGGATGGGGAGCGTCGGTGTACAGCCATTTTCAGATCTCTCCAGAGATGTTTGATCAGATTTAAGTCCAGGCTCTGGCTGGGCCACTCAAGGACATTCACAGAGGTGTCCTCAAGCCTCTCTTTTGTTATCTTAGCCGTGTTGTCCTGCACCATCGTCCCTGTCTGAGGTCAAAAGTGCTCTGGAGCAGGTTTTATCCAGGATGTCTCTGTTTATTGTTGCATTTATATTTCCTTCAAGTCTGACTAGTCTCCCACTTCCTGCTGCTGAAAAACATCCCCACAGCATGATGCTGCCACTGCCATGCTTTACTGTAGGGATAGTATTGATCAGGTGATGAGTGGTTTCCTCCAAACACGACGCCCGGCATTCAAGCCAAAGAGTTCAATCTTTGTTTCACTGGACCAGAGAATGGTCTTTCTCATGGTCTGACAGTTCTTCACCTGCTTTTTGGCAAACTGCAGGTGGGCTGCCATGTGCCTTTTACTAAGGATTGGCTTCTGTCTGGCGGCTCTACCAGACAGGCCTGATTGGTGGATTGTGGCAGTGATGGTTGTCCTTCTGGAAGGTTCTTCTCTTTCTAAAGAGGACCGCTGAAGCTCTGACAGAGTGACCATCGGGTTCTTGGTCACTTCTCTGATTTAGGCCCATCTTCCCCGATTGCTCAGTTTAGATGGGCAGCCAGCTCCAGGAGGAGTCCTGGTCCTAGATGGTGAAGGCCACTGTGCCCATTGGGACCTTCGAAACAGCAGAACTTTTTCTGTACCTTTCCCAAGATTTGTGCTTTGAGACAATCTTGTCTTAGAGGTCCACAGACAATTCCTTTGACTTAATGTTTGGTTTGTGCTCTGACATGCACTGTTACCTGTGGGACCTTATATAGACAGATGTGTGCCTTTCCATATCACGTTCATTGCACAGGGATGGGTCGTAATCTTCGAATGCTCAGTTATTCCTTAATATTAAGTAATATTAAGTAAGTGGAAATCGCCTCATTGTAAAATTACTAACCTTGATCAGTTTGGTTGTAACAAATATTCCAGGGCTAAAACTTTTTGCAACTGCAATGAGTCACAGATACTGAAGAATGAAAACTGCCTTAAGAAGCAAAGAAGAAGGAAACATTAGTTTTTGGATATACAGATGTAGTGTTGTCAGATCTAGAAATGGTGATGTTCAGACAGCTGCTGCTGCCAGTGCACTTGACCTCCAGCTCCTTGTCCATGTGCAAATTAAAGATACTGCCACACAAATGGACCGTTTACAAGACAGGTGTGTTGTTTACTTTTATTGTCTACACCTGCAGCACACACAGTGGAGTGTTTCCTGGATTGTTGTCGTCTCTGCTTCTCTCTTTCATCTCTCCTTTCAAACTCAATGTCAGAGGGCTGGATCTGACAAAAACATAATAAAAGAGAGGGTATTGTGCTTTCTTTTAGAATTGATACTGTCCCTCTGGTGGCTTTACATGATTTACAGCCCAAATAAATCCCTATTTTTCTCACACCAGTGTTTTTTGAAAACTCTTATATGCGGTCTCTTCACTGCTCCACAAATCCCCCTTTCTTCTTATTGGCCATTCTTCTGGAGACCTATTAGGGGCGGAGCTACGGGCAGACCTTAGCACAAGACCCTCCAGGATGTCACGATTCATGTAGAAGATCCTCATCTGAGGATCTCATCATTTCAGCTAGTCTTGCGAAGATGTTATTTTTAGAACAGATTGTTTTGACTAGTGTACACACAGATTCAGGGATTTCTACAACACATGTGAATATGTAGCAGTTTGACAATCTGCACATGTTAAGTATGTAAATTCACCATTTTAAAGGTTGATTCATGCTTGACCCGTCCGTGGGGTCCGCATAGCTTTGAATAGAAGAATGCACCTATGCCCCACGATCCTTCTTGTAGAAAATTTCCATGCACACTGAAAAATGTCTAACCTGCCAGATGGAGACGCACGGACAGGATGGCGGAAGTGGTCAAAGTGCAGAAATACAGGCACCTGTAGGACTCTTCACACAGAGATCACCATAATAACCGAGTGGTAAATAATTCATGGTGTGAAATTGTGATCACTCTCTGCAGGGAAGAGAAATCAGTTAAGATAACCTGGAAAAATTTCTGGGACGGATGTGTAAATGTGTTGAAAACAAAGACAAACTTCTTCAACTCTTGTTTGGTATTCTGGTAGACATATGTTTGTGATACCACTGCAGTTTGGGGAATGAACACATCATGTGTCTCGTGTCTTATTTCGGTGTGTCACGTTCGTGCAGAAGGCATAACACAGCCCTAACTTTACATCCATATTTGAAATATGGGAAGGCCTTATACCCCCTATTTAAACATCCCAATGATAAACACTGGGATTGTATGATACATATCCCAATTGCACACTGCAGTAACCCATAGCTTCTCGTTTTGTGTGACTTTATTTAAAGAAAGAAATAAAGAAGAAATACAGAAAGAAAATATTGCTGTAACATCCTCGTCACAGTCTGTAACATCTTCTTTTCCACTCATCACTTGTAATACAGCCCCATTGACACTGCTTTTCTTTTCTCAGCTGTTTACCCCTCAAAGTATGAATGAACAACCAAAAATTAACCAGACTTCTTTTGGTGGATTGGTGTTTACAGTTAGTATTTTGGAGTCTGTGATCAGAGCTGTTTTTCTGGTGAGTGTGTTTTCGTTGTGGGAACACAAGTATTGTTTATTAACATACTGTCATTATGGACTGTTTCTATGTAATAACCATAGAATGTAAAAAAAATGGACGTCATCTTGCTCAGCTAGAAGTGAGGTCACCACAAAAACTGCTCCCCCTGGTGGCTGGCTGCAGTATAGGTTAAAAAAATCTGTCTCTCCAGTCATTCCAGATGGGCTTTGGTCAAACTCTAAAGAATTAGGGGAATTTTGGCTTCAGAACTGTACAATGGTAGATGGCAGAGCCGCGCTGTCCACTCTATATACAGTTGTTGGTAATAACCAATCAGAATCACGTTCCTGACACATCCAAGCAATAAATAATTTAAAAGAAGAAAAAAAAAGAAAAGAAAAACAGACTTGGGTTTCATCATGGCTTGAGAAGAGAGCTTTCACTCACTGCAGAGCCTTTCTTTATAACCTCACACTATCCATCCATCTCCTATTCTTCAAAACCAGAAACACTTCCTTTTCACTGGGTGTAAAAAAAACGACTCAGTCCTCTAAAAGCAGCAGAAAGGAGCAAGTTGGAGCGTGTCCAGTTTGAGACTTACTGGCAGGTGAACATTTAATACCATTCACCCTCCCCAGCGAACACACAACAACAGACCCCATCCTCCTCTGAGCTCCGACAAATAACTCTCCTCCTCATCGCCAACGTGTGTCTTTATTTCCACACACAATTGAGTCATGATGGGATTATCCATTGTGTGTACAGCTGCAGTCACAGGATTAGGGATGACTAGGGATGATGGCAGAGGGAAAAAAAACACAGTTCTAACCAACTGCACAACACCGGGAACTGAGCTCTGCTAATGCCAGGAGGCCACCCGGAGACCTGAGGGCAAAGCAGGAGCAGCATCGACAGATGAGAGCATTATTTCTGTTTCTAGAAGAGATTTCTTATCTCATCATTTCCCAGAAATTTGGCTGAGATGACAGAGAAACACATTCCTTGAAAGCACAGTGTGAAGTGATTTGTAATACATCAAAATGCCCCCATGCTTATCCCTGCTGTAGGTCTAGCTATGATGGCCTTTGAGGACAGTAAGCTTCTGTTATTAGTTATTAGTGTGATCCTCAATTAGTCGAGGTTTATAATCAAAACCATTTTTATTTCAAAATTTCCTATGCAAGACAGCTGCTCTTCCTCTTCTTTGTCTTCCAACCAGTGGACTTTGGCCTCTAACTTTAAGTATGTGTGTTATTAGTTTGTCTATTCTGGGCTGGAGGAGGGGTTCAGCATCCGTATAAATAAAAGGTCCAAACAATTCATCAAGAGCAAAATTATTTTTATTCAAGTAATTTAACACTAATTTAAACATATTTCTACAAATTATGTTCTATTTTACTGGGTCTGCTTTGATAATTATTTTTAAATACTAAACACTGAAGTTTTAAAATTAACCTGTGAGCTTTGTGGGTTTTGGAGCTTTGATAATTCAGTTATCAACATAACTTGAATAGATGTCCAGTACCATAATAATCCAAATATTTTAGTGGTGGTGATGTTTTAGAGCATATAAAACAAGCTTCCGGTCGACCCTGGATCTACAACCTGACATTCACTGTCTTAGACGTCTCAGCTGTGTTGTGAGGGTTCCCACAATTTCCCAATGATTTTGCTATAAAACAGTTAAAACTAGAAAACCAGTCAGAGCACGGACCTTTACCAAGCATATTGGTAAAGGTGATTGTGACCTCGCATTTTAAGGCCTCCTTTAATGTTAAAACCTTTCAGCAGACTGTCTGCTACAATTTGGTGTTAGTTGCAGGTTTGCACGATAATTTCTTACCTGACAGTGTTGAAAATTATGATGACCCAGTACATATTTCATATTCCAAATCTTAGTATCCAGAGTATCACCAGGATCTGGATCGTACTTTTACATCTGTCAGAAATGATCGTGACCTTATCTTGTATTGTTTTGCAAAGCAGTCCGACCATTTATCGTGGAGTTATATACACATATGGTGAAAACAGCCCTATCTCACAATGATAAAGAATCCTTTAAAAAAGTCCTGGATCCAGACAGTGATCCAGATCACCTCCAAAATGTGATCACTTCTTCCTTATCCCATTTTGAATATTTCCTTAAATTTTATCAAGATCCGTTCGTTACTTTTTCAGTTATGTTGTTCACAGACAAACAGACAAACTATCCTAAAAACATAACCTCCTTGGCGAAGGTAATAAACTTGTTCACATTAATGTTTTATGAGCTGCACTTAAATTCTCTAAGAAAAGCCTTGAATTTCTGAATACTTAGCTATCAATTATTTCCTGACCTAAATTAATCACTGTCTCTGACTTATTAAACTAACACTAAATATGGCAACAATTCTAATGTGGATTATTCTAGAACATCTCACATTAGAACTTAGCGTAGGGAGTAACACTTTTGTCATTTTGTAAACAATCAAGATGGCAGCTGCCTCCACAGAAAGGACCATTTACTGAGCTGATGTGATAGTTTCAAACAAGCTGGGTGGTGACCTTTCAAATGCACGCTGCTGTCTGTTTACATTTTCTGCCACTTCTGCATATCACAGCTGCTAATACCACATGGAAGATAGAAATGAACTGCACAGATCCAGAACCATTCATCAACAAATGAGTCAGAAAAAAACAGGCAAGATTTTTTTTTGATGCGTTTTGGTTCATTAGCACTTCTTTCGTAAGCATCTTAGACTTACATTTGTGATTGTTAAATAGGCACTAGATCAGATAGATTTTCATTTAAGTCAGTGTGTTAACTGACACCTGATCCACTCCATTGCAGTCTAGCTACAGCAGGTCGCAGCAGATAAGCAAAAATCCTTTTTCACTTCACTGTGGGACAAATCGAATGGGACAGGAGGCAGTGCACAGAAAACCACCTAAAAACACCCAGTGATTTTCAAAAGAAAACAAACCATGTCATAACCAGATCGTATTTAGTTTGACAACAACAAAAAACTGACATGAGTGGTGCCAGACCAGAAGTCAACAGGTTTGAGGTTTTACATCTGAACATGAATGAGGAGAGGCTAATCAACACAGTGGCAAGTACAGGAACTCCATGGTCTCACTACTCCAGCTGTCTGTCAGCCATGTGGCTTTCCAGACTGAACACGCAGCCAGAGTGACACAACAGAGTGGAGCCAGACCGGAGACAAATCTGGTGAATTTGAGCCGTAACACTAAACAGGTAGTCAGCTCACCTCCTGGTAACTAAACTATGCTGCAAACTGAGTTTATATAGTTTGATTGTTCTCATGTTTCAAGCAGTGGTGCTATGTTACTAGTAATAAAGATAAGGGGTGGAAGAAAAATAATTGAAAAATGATACATCAGGATTTTTTGCTTAACAATATCGAAATCGGGATCTGTGTAAAAAAAAAAAATTCAAATTCTTCATTTCAGTCTTCATTTAAAAGATGGGTTGGAAAAAAGTTACCACTTTTCTCCAGCAGAGGGTGAAATTTTTCTCTCTGACTCACGTGATGTGCATTTTATGGGAAAATATGGCTCCTGATATCATCTGTAGACATTATTACGGTCATTCAAATTTTTCACATGGTCTGGTGTTAAAAAGCAAACTAAAAATCACAAAAACCATTAATATCAAAGAATTACAATTCAAATCGAATCGGCACCCCCAAAATTGTAACAGAATCGAATCTCGAGAATAGCATATTGTCCCAGCCCTGGTAAGTATATTACTTCATCATTTTTTATCCTGCAAAAAGTTGTTTATAAGAAAAAAATAATAAAACCTTGGTTAGAGTCACAACGGTGAGTAAGGATGCTCATGGGAAATGGTGTCTTTTGTTACAACTAGTCCTCGGAGCACCTTTAAGGCTCTTAATAAAGGGCACAATGTTAACCCTGCTTCTCCATGAACTCTCAGCTCAAAAAAAAATGAAGACCTTAATTCTAATGGACAATTAGAAAAAGAAAAATGTGTAATGTCCACGAGTTGTTTCGACCACAGAATCCACAAGGATCATTTTTTGGTTGTGAGTAGCTCATGTAGCCTGTGTAAGACAACAACACCTTTCCTGATCACACCCTGTCAGCTTTTTCCTTCTGTTGTTCGTACGTTCAAATGACAACAATCACATATTTGTGACAGCAGCTGCATGTCTGCCTGCGTCTGCGAGCGGAGGAGGCGAGCGGTGAATGTCACAAGTGACATGTGATGACTGGGTTTGCAAGACACACCATTATCACGACTCTCACACCTCAGGCGAGCATGCATTTGTGTGTGTGTGAGAGTGTGTGTGTGTGTGTGTGTGAGAGAGAGAGAGAGAGAAGAAAGAAGGCATGATAGCAGTGCACCTCATGTTTAGCAGCCTCATGTATAGGACAGATCCGCGGATATCAGAGACGTGCTGCAGCAAGCGTCATTTGAACTGCTGTTACACCTTACTACAAGCTGGTAATTTACTATAATTCTAGTCAGTGTCACAACAGCCTCGATGTGCATTTATAGCAGTGCTGTCATTTTTCTCAAAAGCTGCTGGTTTGCAGATCCACAGCTGAGAAAACACCCACTTTTGAATTTCCAGTGGAATGATGCCCTTCGACCCCTGTGAACTTGAGTCACACTGAGAGGCAGAAATGTCAGGCGTTGTGGAAGATGAGTGAGGACAGCGTCCATCCGTCCTGTGCCAGCACAAAACTGTCATTGGTGTGTGTGTGTGTGAATGTGTGTGTCTGCCATGGGAGACGCAGTGACTCACAGTGTAGATGAGAGAGGGACTGAGAGTCACTCATCATCACACATGCGCCCACATCACCCCCCTCCCTCATTACAGCCCACACCACCCACGATACTACTAAGAGCATGCTCACACACACACACACACACACACACACACACACACACACACACACACACACACACACACACACACACACACACACACACACACATGACAGCACATGAAATAAGTAGTCTCTACAGGAGTGTGTCAGAGGATTTATCCGTAATGGCTAAAGCAGGCTGCAGCTGTGAATCAAGCACTTATCCTGAGCAGCCGTCCTGTGTAATACGGTACTCACAGTTAGAGCACACGGTGGTTAAAAGCTTGTGCAAATTATCATGTTTCGGTGTGTCGACGTCCCAATGCACCAATGGGTCAAAACATGCAATATTCTGCAATCTGGTTTTCACTGATTGAACAGAAAGTGCAGTTTTTTTGCTGCATTTGATTGAGTCGCTCCGTGATTTACTCGTGCATGAGGTGTCGGTAAAGATGGCTGTTGTAATGATGCCAAAAGTGCTAAAATAAGCGTGTGTTGCAGATTAAACATCACTGTATTTTCCCCAAAATCTAACCTGCCAGAAGTACAGCAGCAGTGTGATGCAGCTTATCCTCCGCACAGATAAAAAAAGCTTTGGCGTGCAATTACTAAATTAGTCGAGAAATTAATTTCAACCCAGTGAACTGACACAGAAACGCACTGAACTGCTAATCTGGGAGCATGAGGGCTAAAAATCCTCTGGAATTTAAAGTTTAATGGATTAATGATGTCAAGGCTCTGGAGTGGATCGCACAAAGTAACTCTGGAGGAATTAAATTGCTTATGGTAAAAGTGGGAAACAAAGCCAGCCTGAAGAGTCTGCATGTACAGTAACCCACTTCTGCTAACGGCTGTGCAGATGCATCAGAGCTATTGTTGCTATTCATCACGCCTGGTTTTGCCTTCCGTACAAGGTTGGTGAGTGCCTCATGAGTCAGTGCAACAAGCGTCCCTCAGTGCATGACACGGCCTGTTGTTTTCTAAAAGCCCAAATGAGGATGCGACATCATGTAAGGGCATACACAACATCTCTGATCACGACGTCAGCTCGCAGTGATTAGTCAGAGCCAAGGCTTTAAAATCCAAAATAAGTCATAGGCCTATTTCTGATCGCTTCCCCCACACACAAGAAGATTAACACAGTATTTTAATGAACTTGGACCCAAAGGCAAAAAGACTGAATTAATCATTTTGGCAGCAATAAGTGTATGAGACAGCCTGCTGCATTGTCTCCAAGCACAGTTCCCATGTAAAGTTTAGCATAAATGTGTCACAAGTCTGCAGCCCAACAGACTGAGGGTCTCTGTGGGAGGGAAAACATGCACACATGTGACCTCGGACATACAACACAAATGTTCACATGCATACAATCACATGCACAAAGATGAGACCATGTGGTTCTGTGGAAAATGAGACTCCAGAGACAACATGAGGGTTCATGAAATGGCAGGGATTTGGTCTCATGTGAGCTGAGAGATGGTGACTGTCAGCAGAAGAAGATTTAAGAGAGGGCATCCATGCTTGAGTACACTGTATTCAGGTCATACGATGGATAGATTAGGTTGATTTGTTGTATGGTTGCAGAGTTGGCCTTGTGCAGATTGAAAGCCATATATCCATTATACTGTCTAGTCATCACATTGGAAACGTTTTCAACTACTATGCAGTTATTCCACCTATTGTATTGTGTTAAAGGTCCCATATACAAAAATCACTTTATTAAGTCTTATAGTGAAATTTGTGGGTCTTTGGCTTTCCTCCCAGCTCAAAAAATGTGATATTTAATGACCAAACCTGAACTTAGTAGTGCTTGTGAATGAAAAAATCCTGACCTAAAACGAGCTGTTTGGATTTTGGGGATTTGCCGACGTCAGCAAATCCCTTTTTTGACCAATCAGGAGCAAGTCTGATCTGATTGGTCCACCGGAGCAGATACCTCCGAACCCCCCCCCCCCCCCCCCCCCCCCCCCTTTGCTGGAGAGAATGCCTAAGTTGAAAAAGCCATGCTTTGTTTTTGGCTGTAAACAGCCACATAGTTCCATGCACAAGCTTCCCATCTCGGAAGAAAACAAGACTAAGTGGCTAGAGTTCATTTATCAAGGAAATGTGCCAGCTGCACTCAGTAAAACTGTGCATGTGTGTGCTAGTCACTTCACGGCCGACTGCTTTTCCAACTTTCTACAGCATGACAGAGGGCTAGCGAATAGACTGGTCCTGAATCCAGGCGCATTACCAACCATCCACCAACAAACGTCAGACCCTGGAAATGTGAGTATTTTAAATGCTGTGTGCTGTGGAGCAGATGTAAGAGCTTTTCCTCAGTGTCCCCCTGTCTCTATGGTAGCTCCAGGATGCTAACTTTAGCTGTGGTTAGCCTGTTGTTGTAGCCTGTAATGTTACGGTAAGCGAGCTTCGCTGTTTTCTAAACATTGTGCACTCAGAGCTCATTGCGCTGCTCTCAGTGACGAGGAAGAGCGGGGCGGTATCAGCGGTGGCTCATTTACATATGAAGGTCACACCCACTAATTCAGAGCGTTCTGAACAGAGGGGCTATGAGAGCCTGGAAACAATGCTGCTGTGCTTGATTTATTGGCTTTTGGGACCAAAACATGTTACTACCATTGCATGAAGACATCAATGATCAATATTAAACTGCAAAAAAACTTTATGTTCCTGGCAGCTTAGTAAACCCTTTGAACCCCAATTGGAGGACTTTGAGATCAATCTGCAACAAACAAAAAATGTCTGTTTTTTACTCTTAGCGAGTGTCATAAAAACAAATACTGATACCGCTGAGCAAATTTCACAAATTTTCCCTTGACACTGGAATTATTCAAATGGACCTTGTAGAGGCAAGGTCTATTTGAATCAATTTGGGTCTGTCATTTTTCTAGCAAAGACCCAAAAAGAGCCCAGGGCTGAAAGGTTTAACTGATCCATCCATTTCTATGGCAGCTCAACTCTTCACTGTCAGTTTTATTGTACAATCTTTCACAAGAGAAGTTGTGCAAATGAGTTGTGATGTTGCAACAATCAACAAGTCAGTCCTCCATTTCTCGTGTCCACTTCCTTCACGACAGGAGATCATAATTATGATTACAAAGTGGTGCAGCTGTAAGCTTCTTGTGAGCTGATTCACTAACTAAAAACACTCTTAATGTGCAAAAATCACAGGAAATCATAGAAAATAATTGAGCATCAAATTAAAGTGAGTTTTCTGACTTTTTAAAGATAATGAAGACTGAAATTGGTATCTTTTAGTGTGTAGTATGTAGTGTTTTGTTGGTCTGCTTCTTTCACTTGTGTACTGTAGTTGTATTTTCCTATTGAGCCGTATTCATGTAAGGCACAGTTTACACGACAATGTTTCATCTGAAAACGCAAAAAAACGGTGAAAAAAAAACTGCATTTACACAGAAACACTGATGGACTGAAAACGCTGCAGTAAACATGCCTGGCCTGGAGGTGGCACTATAACTGTCTTGCCCAGAAGCCACTTTTGGGAGATCTCCATCCAATTAGAGTCGAGATGATCATCTGGTGTATTAGTATTGGGGAATACTAAGTTAAAAAGGGGAGCAACAGATGCACATTTTGTTGAAAGACAGTCAGTGGATTCAGCAGATTGAGCAGCACAAGCACAACACGGTAGTCCACGAAGATCGTCACAACGTTACTCTTGTCCTGTTGTATGCACTTGTGCAACTGTTTTGCACGGCTTACTGTTTACACGGTAACAGTGTCGGCAGTGTTTCAGAAAAATTTCACTGTGGAGGCTGTTTTCAAAAGTTTGTGTTTTAGGTCCACTGAAACACCGTTTTCATGTAAATGCAAGGCTGAAATGCAACAAAAATTTTGTGTTTCCCCCTAAAACTGTTGTCCTCTAAACGGCCCCTAGAGCTATCCTGTCTTTTTCTCTGACTCATTGTCTACATTAAAGCAGGATTACTTTACTTTCCTATATCTTAAACATTTTAAATTTACACTGTAAAAAACAATAAAATAATGTTTGATGTTCAAACTAAATTTGTGCAGATTTTCAAATTGTTGGAATATAGTCCTCAGGGTTAGGAACAGGGTGGGGTGAGGGGGGTGGGGCCGTCATCTGGGCAGAAGGCTGTGGGGGGAGTGCAAATTCTTCGTTTTTTGGGTTTTTTTTTTTTTCGTTTTTCTTTCTTTTTCTTTGTTCTTTTATGTCATTGGGTTTGTGCAGTATGGGCATTATGCAATGTGTTGAGCTGTATGAGTGTATGAGACATTGTGTATATGTTAATGGGTGCTTATTTATTTATTATTATTTATGAAGGCAGTATTATGTCAGCACTGAGTCCAGAACAAATTTCCCCAAGGGGACAATAAGCTTTACTCTTACTCTTAGAATATATAGTTTATTTATGTGTGCTTTGCTAATAATATTATACAAATGTGTTCATTGCAGTAATTTATATTGTTGGACACTTAATGGAGGGTTAAAAGCTCCTGGGAGGCTACAGATCCCCCACTATAAGGATGGATATAAGGAAGAGACTACAATTGAAGGTAATGCTCATACCAAACAATAAAAAGAATTAATTGTTCCATCTAACATGCTGCTTTAGAGCTGTGTGTGGGTGTGTGTAATTCTGAAAACTTAACCCAGGAATTTGCTTTTGTAGAATTTAGGAATGTGTTTCTTTTAAAGGAGTTGTTATGGTAAATGTGTACGGGACAAGATACATGTGGTTTTAACAGTTTCTCTGCCAATGGTGAAGCATAAAGGATAAACAAATAAGTTATGCAGGTCTCAGACTTTCCTGTCAGGTAAGCATAACTGAACCCAGAAACTCTGTAACTGCACTTTCTTGACTTACTGTTCATAAATTTAAATTCACCTGAGAATCAGGACGCCTCCTGCTCTTTCTCCTCCATCAAACGATTGGCTTTGAAAGAGGTGAGAGAAGTATAGAATCCGTTTAATACATTTTAAGGTATTTTAGTGATACATTTAGCACCTAATTTCCATCAAAACCAATAAATATTCATGCATTGTATAAAACCCTGAATTTGTCTATAAACTGACCACTGACTGGCTCATTAAACATTTGAGGAGTGGGCCTCAAACACAAAGGTCTGCCCATTCTGCCCCCAGTAGGCCTCCAGAGGGCTTACAGAATCAGAATCAGAGTGGAGGGGGTTTGTGGACACAGAGCTGAATCTGTAAAAATGTATTGTCGCTATGAGCAACAAAAAAGATTAAGGCACAAAGTATTGAATAGAGCCAAAAGGCAGCACAACAGGAAGTTTTTGCCCATCTTTTCTTATGTGAGGGAAGTAAAATCACACTTGCTGCTGTGTGAGCATAACTAAAAAATACAAGAGTCTTTTTCCTGCATTTTAAAAACCTGTAGGGATCCATCCCTGCGTCTACCTTCTTGTTGTAGCCTGAAACCAAATAATCACCCTTCATTACACTATGTATGAGCCCAGGGCCGACACGGATCCAACACCAGACGAGTGGATATGAACCTGAGTAACAACATCCTTCTGAATACTTAAAAACTGAAGGGAAGGAGAGAGTGCTTAATGAAGAGCGTCTCAGAGAGCATTGTGGGGCTCTAGATACATATCAATTGATGTATTTTTAGACAGCATGCTGCCTCTTGATGAAACTCTCTGCTTTAAAGCCTTAAAGAGAATAAAGATTAACCCCAGATGCATTCGGGTCTTAATAAAATCACTGTGTTCTCTGAACGTTAACATTTCTCACTTAAAGACAAGAAAAAGAGCGCTGGGATGGTGATAGGCCATCACAGGACAGTCTTGGCGTTTTTCCAGTGATGTGGCAGACAGCCAGCATGGACAGCTTCAGTATTCCAAGGTGACTTCCTGGGCAAGTTTTCTGGTTTATAAAAGTAGCTTTAAAGACTTTTTTAATGTAGAAACACCTGTTAACTTCATAAAGACTGCAGCCACAGGTTTGATTCACACAACATAACACCTCAAAGACACTAGCTACTAGGGTTGCCAACCGTCCCTTAAAATACGGAATCGTCCCGTATTTGGACTCGAGAATACGCGTCCCGTGCTGAACCAATAAGGGACGCACTTTGTCCCGTATTTCTCTGAGGGTCAAACATAAACTGTTATATATTTATGGTTTCAATGAAAAGCAGGGCGATTTCTACGATAAATTATGGTAATTCCATCCCATTCCCCTCTCCCGTTCTGTGGCCAATGAGCTGACCGAACACTTATACGTTACTATGACGCCACAGAATGCCGCTCACCTCATTGGGCGAAGCGCTGTCACTTCGTGTTGTTTGGGAAAAAGATAACACTGCAGCATGGATGTCCCCGGCATGGAGGCACAGCTCTTGGATGCTGCTGAAGGTACTACACCCCCGCGTAAAAAGATGAAAAGTACAGTCAAGTGGGAACAAGAAAACACGTGGCTGCAAAAGGCGCAGGGTAGCGTGTAGTCCCAGTGCATGCGCTCTGTACTGTGTAGCGAGCATAGACCGTATGGTAGCGAGAGACTAGCCCCCCCATCCTGTATCTCTCTGCCTCAAAGTTGGCAACCCTACCAGCTACGTCTTTTTTATTTTGAGTTTCACAAGGTGTTTTTAGGTGGTTTCTGGTCCCGCTTAGTCTTCCCTACTATAAATTTATGCGTCACACCGCATCCGGCAAAAATAGGATGGCTGTGTACTACCTGGGACATGAAAGATCAGCCATGCAGATGGACTGCAACAGAATGGATCCAGTTTTATTTGACCCACTGACATGAATGGAAACCTATTTGATCCGTTGCCATGAAGGAGCGGAGCCCGTTCCCCGGCCACTTTGGACCCAGCCAAATGAGCACAGACAATACTGAAATGGCTCATTAAAAATAACCACAGCCTGTGTTTACGATCAAAAAAAAAGCAGCAGAACGCCAACACCTGTGACTAATTCATTAGCTGGTCAATGAGCGACCTAACCATCATGTTTACCACTGAGTGATGTCCCAGAGTGTCTGACTACAGCTGTTAATTTATCAGTCCAAAGAAGCTAAGAGAGCCAGAGAAAGCTAGAGGAGCACTGCAGACTCACTGCTCTCTCTGACTCTCCTGTGAGGGGGCAGTTGGTAAATGTCACGTACCATGTTACCTAAAATAACTGGTCTCCTCGTCACAACTGTCCACTGTAATCTCTCCAGGGAAAACAACAATCCCAACACCTTTCCCAACTGCTCTTTCATACTGATAAATGAAGAAAGACATATGAACGAAGTTAGGTATGGTTAGCAGAGTAAACCAGAAAATCAAAACAATTAAAATGAAAATTATTGACAAGATTTTTTTTTCCAGATGTAACGTACAAGGGGTTAACCCCCTGCTGCCTGAATTGATCAACAGTTATAAAAAATAAATTGTTTTAATGTGTCATTGCATTCTTACATAGTACACACAATAGTTATAACTAAGTTATATAATATATGTAGACATGAGAAGTTCATCCTCTGACCAATATATTGTGACATAGTGGATCTGATACAATCTTTGGTTTGTGCAGAATATTAATCAAAAGGTAATGATGAGATACAAAGGTCATTTCAGCTGCATCAAGACCTGACAGAGTATGTCGCCAATTTGTGACAACAGGCATCAAGGGTTTAACACTTTAAATAAATAAATAAAAATGAATGCTAAATTATTAGGGGGATGGACATCAGAGAAGACAGATTAAGTCTTGACCAAGAGGGAAAACAGCAAAACATCAGCAGTGCTAAAACAGAGGACTTTATTCTTAGTTGATTTTATTGGAAGGTAATGTGAAATATAAGAATTTTCTGAATTGACCAGCAATCAGTAGACCTACATTTATTTACTTCTCCTGTATAATGATCATTCTACAGGTAGGGTCTGCAGGAATTTTTGTTACTTGTTGGTAAACACAAATTCAAACTGGGCTTCTCCTCCTTGGATCAGTGCCAGTGGCAGCCCACACCCACAGCTTCCAACCGTGACTATGTGAACACATTCACTAGTCCAGCAGCCACCTGCAGCATCGCGTTTCTATGTGGGAGAGACTCAAGAGCCGTGCACCTAACTTGGCATGTTAGCACAAGCTAATCACTGGGTTATTTGACACATACCTGGTTAGCAGGAAGCCAACTTGTGTCCCTCTTAGTCCTATGCTGCACTCCAAGTTCCAACCAAAACATAAACATATCATATGGTAGGCTGAGGAGAGGGTTTAAGGCAGACAGACACAGAGACACTTGTATAGAGATCAATTAGGGAAATCCTTCAGACTCAACCTATAATATAAGTCTTTATGCTGAGTGACTCACTTTTGGAGTCAGCTCTGATTGGACACTAGATGAGTTGCAAATTTTGGCACTTTGCATATGATTCTTTTTTTAACAGCTGAGGTTGCCACTAAACTAAACTGTGTTTTTTTAGACTCATTACATTTTTGTTTTTAAGAAATTTCAGCACTCTGAGAGTGTTTAAACTTCACATAACCATTACTGGCATGTTTCCATGTGAACAATACACCAACAGTCTATTTTATTTCCAAAGGCGAGAGTAACTTCCTCCTCACTGATATTAATGTTTAAACACATTATAATGGATTAGAAATCGTAGTAAATTTGGTATTATTGGACGGTAAAATCTCTTTCAGAGTAACTTCATTCAGCTGGTTATATCAGCTAAAGCCCCCCTGTTCCAGGTTTAGCTCGAGGGGGAAGAAACAGAACGTTATATTTATAAAATGAGGGAAAAAGGGCGGACATATCAGCAAAACACAACCTTGCTCGGGGGAGTAAACATACAGTGAAGCCGGTCCTCTCAGTCCTGTTGCGTGCTTTTCTCACCTGGCGAGTGTGTCTCCCCAGGGCAGGTGACAGAGGTCAGGAGCGCGGGACGGTGGGCCTGATGCAAGTGCAAGCACCAGGGGACACACGCTATAGCAACCAACAGTACTATCACCATCATCATCATAATCATCATATCTTCATCTTAAAGCCCCCCCTCCCCACTGTGTGTAACTATGGCGACAATCAGGGTAAGGAGGGGTATGATCAGCCCTGAGGTTGGTGCGGTGTCACAGTCAGTGGATTGGCCCTCATACAGCTGCTCTTTATCACCTTATGAGGAAGACTGGAAAAAAAGCTGCATGTAAAAAGACATTCCCCCTGTTAATCACAATTTAAACATCTATAGTGGCTTCTGAGCTCACATAAATCACAGCTTTTATCAATCAAAGGTCTAAATCCAACAGCGTTGAGGACACATAGAGAGATACAGTTCCTTCATACAGGCCAATGATTGAAGTGGACTTCCAACAGTCCATAAAAAAGTCTGAGGGGATGGGGAAAAAAAGAACAGTTCCATCCCAACAGTTTAGTTTTTGTTTTTTGACAATGAGTATGTATGCCATTATTTGTTGCTTTTCCCTGAGCGACGTTACATAATTTTGCGGTGCTTGTTCCAAACACTATAAATCACAATTACAAAGGAAACTACACATGAGACTCAAATTAATTTAAATACTAATTAGGACATTACAGAGGCACATGAGACCATGCAGCCCTCGTCTTTAATTCTGCTGAATTAAGTATGCTCAGCAACAATGTGGTGTCAAAAACAATCACGGAGAAAACGCTGAGCTCCTGTGAAATGGAATTTACTGCTTCTCTGTTGTTTTGAAAGGTGATCAGATTGTAGTCATTTGGCAGACTTTTCATTAAAGGTGTAGTCAGAGATTGTCTAATCTACACTATTCGTCAAAATAACCGAATTTCTCCTCTCCTTCTACAAGATATCATCATTGACAGCATGTTCAAAAAAAATTCCAGTTTCAATACACAGCCTTGGCTCTGAATTTCAGCAGGTAAATACTGTGGCTTGGACCGAGCCACCAAAACAGGGTACACCCCCACACACCCAGGGGGCGGATCATACTCATGCCCAGATCAGACAGAGGGGGGAGGGGGAGAAGTAGGTTGCGTAGCGTGCGCAGTTAGCGTAAGAAAGCAGTGTGATACCAAAAGTAGCAATGGCTGAAAAACAGCCCAAAAGAAAAAGAACAGAAGAGCATAAAATGAAAAAGAAGGTCTATGACCATAATAGAGGGAAGACCCGGGTCAACATTAGTGTGGCTTTCCAACGGTGGAGGAAACTCCATGATTTAACAGAGCTGGAAACGGACACGGATGTCACCGTCTTTCTGCTGGACAGGTAAACAAGATTAACTTTGTGGTGCCTCACATAACAGTAACAGCCGTCGGGCGTTCATCTTATTGTCTAATCTGCCAAAATGTACTGCTGTTGTGATGTTATCAATTATGGCAGAAGAGTTGTGTCTACTGTTGTCTGATGAGTCAGGGTTACCTTAGCTTTGCAGCTTAGCAGTGTGCTAACCCAGAGCCGGCGTCAGACAAAATTAAACGGGGGGGGCGTTATGACAGGTGCAGGGGGCACAAATTCTTGTTCATTATTGGATTCATAACCATTGTGTAAAGTTCTAATTCACGCATACAAGGCACTGTACCACAACGAAAGCCACGTCCCTCCCTCTCTTTTCTCCCCCTTCGGTGCTCACACAACCATGCGCCTTTAGCGCACCAACATTAGAGTGAACATCAAACACCATTCAACAATCAAAGAACCACGAAACCAAAACAATGGTAGCGAGTTAAAGATAGAAATACCTGTAAAACAGCTGGAGCCGCCGAGTGTTTCAGCTAAATCTCCTGAGGACAGCTTCCTCCCACTATGTCATACATCTGCAGGTCAAGTCTCTTCCAAAGGCAAGCTCAAAAACCTGGGCCTTTCTATTGAGGAGCATCGCATGTCTTTCATCAGAAAATATTAATATATCTAAATGTTATAATATCTTTTGCTACAACTCCAAAACTACTAGAACTTGTCACACTACTACTACTTTCAAAGCAATGAATTCGGCTTCATGTATTATAGCGAACTGACCCTCGAGCGTTCGCTGGTCCGGCCTCCACCATGTTGGTCAGCTACGCAGTTTCTACGGTCGTTTCCATGACGATGCACGTCCATCATCTTTCGGGCGCGGAGTCAGGGGTAGAGTATAAAGGGAGAGCCAGGTCTAAATTTGTTTATCAACAACCTCTCCTCTTGTTTTCTCCTAGACCGCAGATGCCCCATGATTTAATAATCCAACAGCGATATGGATATTCAAAATATATATATTTAAAGCATCACAAATCCTTACAATAAGTTTAAAACAGTGTGGCTTTAGTGTACTTTAATAACCTACTGCTGTTCTCAGACTCCTCCCATCCCCCTGGGGTAGCACTCATTGATCTGTTTTAGGTAAGTCTCAGCTTCGCTGTTAACACTGAGTTATGCAGAGGCTTCTTTCTGGATTACCCCAGAGGTTTGAAGTGGAAAAAGATACCAATGTTCTTGATTACTTGTACTTAATGGACCTTGTAATTATAGCCACCAGCTGTTCTCCATATGGACTGATTTTACTGCACACACCAAAGACAGCTAATTACTGACTGGTCAACACATCCTGGACAACAAACAGATACCTGGACACTTTCCACGGTGATAACCCATTAGAGTAGAATTTGTAAAAAGAAATATAACCTGTGTTTGGCACACATGAAAAAGTGTGATTAGTTCACTCCTAATCTCAGATTCTTAGCTGTAAAATGTTTCCTGAATAATTCAACTCTTCAGTAGCAGAAAAATGTGCTGTATTGCTTTACTTTTACTACACAGCTTGGCTCAAACATGCCCTCAAACTAATTCATATCTTTCACACCTATAAATAGAAATGGAAAGCAAGACTATGTGCTTTAATAAGTGAGCAGCGCTGCAATTTGGAGGGATTTACTGACCATTCAGCAGGGGCTAGCTTAGCCTCGGTGAGTGCACACAGGCCTGGAGGAGTCCAAGCCTCAGCTGCAGTGTTCAAAACACCCTCAAACTCTCAGCAAAACTAGGTGATGCCTGAATTTAGACCAATCATGGGAAACTAGACCACATAACACATCAATGAGACAACTTTGAGATTATGTTTAACATCTAACAGCCCTGTAATCACTGCTTCAAAGTCAACTGAGCTGATTATACACAAGCAATTTAATTTCTATGATGAGGTCACATGTATTAAAAAAGAGAGATACAAAGATCAGTAAACCAAGACGTTGCTTCTCAATATTTGCACTTTATTTCATGACTTTTTATGTTGCTGCTTGGTGTAGAATAGTTAAAGTATGACTTTTCAAGGAATCTTTATTTTACCATTTCTTTATTTGTTAGTTTGTGTACTGTAATGTTCAGAAGAATTGGTTTTTAATTCATGAGGAAATCTTACCTTCTAAAAAGGACTAAGAGCTCAGAAACAATAAAAGCTTTGTGAGCTTGTTTGTCACTTGTTTAGCATCAGATATTTCTCAGACCTGATTGGCTAGTCACCAGGGGGAGTGCTTAATATTTCAGTTTCACTTTTGGGAGAGCTTCCCATTTGTCTAATCCATGACCATGATGGGTAACAGCAGTTCCAATGTAAACAACCAACAGGAACACAACACGTCGTGGTATAAGGGCTGTGCACTTAGACTGGTCCCACTGCAGGATGATGGGACAGCCTTTGTGGCAAACTGTCTTTAAAGACTCAGGTTTTTGCATTATTGATCCAAATATTGATAATGTGGTGCTACTGTGCAATGAAATTGGTTTTTCAGTTTATTTGTGACACATTTACTGAAGTTAAACTTGACAAGATGCTCTATGAGTCTGATTTCAGTTAAGACAGCTAACTGCTCTTTTGATCTTCCCCTTCAAAATAACAGACTAAATATTGACTATATATATATATATATATATATATATATATATATATATATATATATATATATATATATATATATATATATATATATATATATTATTCAATTATTATATTATATTATATTATATTATAATTATTCATAAGGTTTTTGGGTTACTTTTAAAAGGGGCTGTGAGGAGTTTGAAAGTGATCTTGAATAAAGTTCCCTTCTAGACATATGCCTGATCATAATCCACACTATAAAATGAGATTGTCAGCACCAATATAAATGGTTACAGGTTATTTAAAATTGCTATTTCTTAGCTGCCAGGAAGGGCGACCAGGACCGGATTGGTCTAATGCACGCCTAGGTCTCTATGACAACACCACGTCAACTGACAAAGTTGTGCAGGGAGAAGAGATAAAACACAGAGATCTGTGTTTTTCTCTGCTGAAAACGATTTCTTTGATTAATTTTGTAGCGATGGTGGACACAGGAGCCTAACTGTCAGACGGAAAAAAGACAGAAGAGCAGAATAAAGCTAAACGGGAGAATGATAGAGCTCAAGCTAAAGGCTAATTAGCCTTAAGCTTGAGCTGTATCACTTTATAACACAGGGGTTAAACTGTTTGTGATAATGTTCATTCCAACCCACAGTCAGCAGTTATTCTGCAGTGGTCTGTTCAAACTTGAGTCTATCAATAACATGAAGAGTGAGGTTACGTTAGCTCTGCTTGGTAGATGACTGACAGGACATAGCTAACCAGGATTTTCTAATGTTACACATTACAGACATGTCTTAGAGCACCAGACTGCCAGCTGTGCTAAATATGAACGGCTACTAAACTACTTACAAACTGACAGTGTTCACCGTCACGTTCACCTACAGATACGTCGGAGCACCAGGCTGCTGATGTCGCTAACATATAGCCAGCTCTACAGCTGCGCTGATAAGTCCCTTACCTCAGTGCGTATCCAGTAAAAAGTTGTCTTGATCAAAGAAAATTTGTTCCGATCTGATCTCAATTTTATTCCATAACACATGCCACACACCTCGCTGAAAGTAATTTACTACATTGTGCAGAGACTGGGGCCAAAAGGTGGCGAGGGAGTGCAATGAAAACAGATCCTCCTCATAGCATCTTTAAGTTATTGTCTTAAATTTTGTTTTTTACTAAGCATAGCCAATTGAACTTGTCGATGTCAGTGATCAGGATTGCCCTAAAGACTGTCCCACTAATGCCTCATGACGTTACATGAAACCCATGAATAGTCGTACATGTAAGCCCTGCATGCATGTGCATGTTTAGTTCTTTTTCTCTGGGTGGGAGGAGCTTAGCAAAGTGATAGGATGCAACATTTTTCTTTGTTTTCTGATACTCTGATCTACTCTACTTTAGACGTTCCTCATAATGAAAGCAATGACTGAACGTATTAACAAGTACAGCTGCATCTTATTTTAGAATTCACAGTCCATTTACGAGAAACACAATCCATTAACATTTATAATTGATACATATTCAAACAGTATGTTACATAATCAGTTGTTCACAAACTGACGTGGGATGTGTGTCATACATTCAAACCAGATGTGTAATAAGATCAAAAGTATGTTTTTCAGTTTGAGACTGTATACCTGATTGGGTCAAGTGCACCTGCATGAACTTTCATGATCAGCTGACAGATTATAACAAACATGAAAAATCGTTCAGCAGTCTGGGGATGTGGTCAGAAGGCGGGTTTCTCTGCTCAGTCACACACATTGAGTAAGGTTTTCTTTGGTTTCAGCGCTGTGACTCACTCATCAGCAGGGTAAAGGTTAGACTACATGCTTCTGTGAAAGTGCGCGTCATACATGATCATTCTTTTCTCCAGGCTGAATGGTGTGCATCCCATCTAGTATTTAGTCAACATGTCACATCTCGTTTGTGTGTTTGTGTATCTCAGCTCAGTCTCACTCATGTGGGGTTCGCATGAGAACACACACTGACCCCGGTGAATGTTGACTCCAAAGAAAAGGTTCATATCAGACGGCTGCAGCGTGTGCGAGTGTTTTTGTGAGAGTATATCTATTATTCCCTCTCACACACACCTCGGGCCTCTGTGTCAGGATCACAGGGAACACCTCATGTTTCTGCGAGTCGCATCAGACAGCAGCAAATCTCAGATGACAGAGAGGCACGGAGGCAAAAAGTCCATGAAACATTAAGCAGAAGCTCCCCTGAAGGAGACTGTTATTCATATACATATGTCTCGAACCAAAGGCTTATCAAATGTGGCAACTCTGCCGCAGCTTTTTGAGTGTCTGCTTCAGCTGTATGCACCAGAGCTTAATCACAAGCGCCTGGGAATGGGACTTCAGCGACTGTGGGCTTACCAAGGGTAAGGCATGGCCGAATTGATTCCAAGTGGCTGCCAACATCTTATCTGCCTCTCACTAAGCACCCCACTAAACGACCCTGTCAGAACGCCATTGTAGCTCAAGCATGAAGAAGATTTAACCGCTCCTAAATCACTACTACAAATGTGTTTATTGTTGTGTCCGACACTGGAGGGAAGAGCAGGAAATTGGGTCGTAGAAGTATAATGAGTGGTGCAATCTAAAGAGAAAGAAGGAAATGAGGAATAAGACTCATGAAGCTGGTGGAGGAGGGGAGAGTCTATGACAGAAATTGTAAAGCCACGTTTAATGCGGCGGTCTCAAATGGTTATCCGCGGAACATCAAAGAACCGACCCCTACTCCCCTCTCACACACAAAATCTAAGAAAGCAAAGAACTCAGAGGATTATTCTCCTCCAATCGCATGAACTCACACTGACGGGATCTTCTATTGCTCACCAAAAGACCCCCTCCTACACACACACACACACACACACGCACTTAGAAGTATGAGTGGTGAGAAAAGAAGCGAGCTAATGGAGGATAAGAGCACTGGGAAAAAATTATACACATCTAAAGGTGTGAGACGATACTTAAGGAGATGAAGGGATGAGTGAAGAAGAAGAGAAGTAATGAGGAGAACAGATAGATGGGAAGGGGGGGGGGGCACTCACCCTCTTTAAAGGACGGATGAGCACTCAGGTCCAATGAGAGCTGGTACCACAAAACTTTTACCTGCCTATCCCACCTTTCTCTCTTGTGAACTTTGAACTATTGATGATTGCAGCACTATTACACTGGCTCCAAATCATTGTAATGTGATGCAGGGAAACAGAGTTAAATCTGCCAGATAGCAAAGATATATGTGCGAACAGAAGTGAAGCATTGAATAAGCTCACTGGAAGGATGTTGAGCAGGTTTTTTCTCAAGCTGAGCAGATAAATGACTTGCAGATTGCATAATCTAATTAGAATTTCATTTATTAAACCCACGAAAATCCAGTCTTAATGAAAGCGTATGTCATGGTGATATACGCTCAGATAGAGGAAATAGAAATGATATGAGGAAATCAAACAGCTCTGGTCTCCTCTCATCTGTATTCATCAGTACTGCAATGCAAATTGTAATGAACAAATGTATGTATGGTTGGGCATTAGCAAACATAACAAACATTGACGGACACATTAATAATGCATTCTTGTTGTTTTTTTATCTTCTGTTTTTTCTAACCTTTGAACCAGTTTATTTAATTATTTATGTATTTATTTATTTACTGCTGATGTATGATACAGTTTATACTTAATTAATCCCTTTGGGGAAAAATTCTGTATTTTTTACACTCCAAATCATGCTACACACACACACACACACATATGCACAACCAGCACTGCTGCACGGAAACATGCACTGATTAGAGAAGTCAGAGTGATGGTGCTGCACTCTCAGCCCACACCTGAGCAGTTGGGGGTTTTTGGTGCCTTGCTCAAGGGCACCTGACAGTAGGGATGGGTACCCTTCGCATTTGAAACGATTCAGTACCCATGCCCGGTACCTGGCAATCAGTACCGGTACTCAGTGGTACCAATTTTTGGTACTTTTTTGTGTTTATGTGGTAAAAAAATATAAATTTGTTTAATGATAAGTTATAAAAAATTCAATTTAACAAATTTATTCTTCAATGAATAACCTTACAATGCTGTATTAATGGCCAGCATGGAAAATCCCCTTCTCTTCCACTCCTTCACAGTCACAAGGATGCATTTGGGTACCTAAATATGGTACCTTTTAGTTTTATGTGAATTGGTGCCCAGTACCTACAAAAGTACCTAATTTGGTACCCATCCCTATCTGACAGTGCTCAGGAATGTAAGCCAACACCTCCCCAGCTATCAGCCCAATTCCTAATCTTTCTCCACACATGGGCTTAAACCAGCAACCCTCCAATCACTAACCCAAGTCCTTAAGGACTTAGCTACTGCCACCCCCCATGTATGAACCTTAAAGGGAAAAATAAACATTGATCTTCAGCGTACACAAATGTTAGTTCCAGGACATGTCACCCAACCACAAAGCCTGAAAGGCAGAGAAAATGCCAGTGGCCACTCACAAACTACAATAGCTGTGAATAGTGCTGTGAATGCAAAAGGCTCAAGCAGCCCATGCTTAACTGCCAGGGTGTAGAATAACTGAAACAATGTCTGAAAATGGTCAAATAAATTGTTGAGAAGCTTGCACTGAAAGATTAGGTTTGAATCACACAACCAGATCAGGTCTGGATTGGGTTCAAAACTAGATGTTCAGATCAGGCCTTAATTGGGTTACGGCCAGATGTCTGGCGACCAGAATCTGATTTGTCACCTTGCGTGGCCAACCCCAGCAGAGCCGTCGATCAGTTTGCGCAAGCAGAGTCTGAAAACCTGAACCTCATGGACTATTGAGACGACAATATGTGTCATTTATAGCAAATAGATCATTATACTTTAGCAAACTTTTTTATTACGATCTATGAATGGCATTTGAAAAAAGTTTAATTTCAGTGTGACATCTTTCTGTGTGCAGTGCTCTAAGTTGTGTCTGTAATCTACCAACTCCAACCTCACCAAGCAGAGCTAACGTAACCTCACTCCTCATTTTATTGAACAGGCCACTGCAGAATAGCTGCTGCATGTGAGTTGGAATGGACACATTCACAAACAGATTAACCCGTATTTCAGCCCGTGTTAGCTTGTAGCCCATGCTCTGTTACTCCCTCATTTAGCTTTCCTCTGCTCTTCTGTCCTTTTTATTTTTGACAGTCCAGCTCCAGTGTCCACCACTACTTCAAAATAGACACAAGAAATCCTTTTCAGCAGAGAAAAAATACAGGTATTGCTTCTCACTTGGTCGGCTCTTCTGTCACTCCATAACTTTGCCAGCCAGTGTGGTGTCATCAAAGAGATTTTCTATGTGCTGATAGATTTGTGATCTTATGGAAAAATCCAACCTGACAATGGATAATGAGAAACAGTCTGTATTATAGGTTGTTCTTACTCTGGTCATTTTTTTCTTGTGTATTTCTTTCTTCAGTCTGTCATTTTGCTTTCCAGCTCATGCCTGGTACTCTTCAAAGGCTCTGCCTGTTATTCAACATGTTGCCTAATGTGTGCTCATGGAAACAAATGTAGAATCCCTCTTAGTGGTCTTGTACAGAGTACAGTGGGACCTGCACTTTATGCTTAACTCCACAAATAAACAGCTGATCAAACTTGTATAAATATGAATTGATTGTTTCTTCAGAAAACCAGTTTACTCCATTAAACTAACCTTGGACCTTTGCCAGAGAGGAGAAAATGCTGATTTTTAATGTCTGTTAAAGGAATATTCTTAAATGGCTGAAGGAAACGTTTCAAAATTGGGGGGATTAAGGTTTATACAGACTTTGGGTGAAATATCAAAACCAAGTGAGGGTTTTTGTTTTTGTTTTTTTGACCAGAATTGTCATTTTGAGTGATATAATCCAGTCTGTGTTATTTAAGTGTCTCCAGTATGTTTCACCAATGCTGGAACTGAGAGTTTTACACAGTGAGGACAAACCATCAGCCTTTCCTGAAAGCTCTTTCCAGGCTGACACAAGGCAACACATAAATGTCAAAGGTCAAGCTTTTGTGATAAAGGAACTGACCGTCATGTGTAAACCTCTTTAGAAATACACCTTAAAGAAGTGTTTAAAGTGAAAGAAAACAGTTTCGTCTTGGAGTTGAGGCTTCGTTTTTACCATTTTCAAAAGGATTCAAGCACAAGAATGAACCTGCAGACAGCCAGCATGGGGCAGACACCTGTACACTGGAATAAAAACATACAGATACAACAGCACAGGAAGAATATTCAGTCTATAACAGACATGGGGAAAAAAAGAGAGTGCCAGGGTAAAGAGGATTGCAGCCCTGCATTTACAGATAATCTTTGGAACGAGGCAGGGCAAAGAGAAACCCAGGAATTCTGTTAACAAAATGAAGGGAGAAAAAAGAGCATCAGGCACGCTTATCTCTGAAAGGCTCCTGCTACCCAACCGGGTCACATGAATAAAGAGGTTTTAACCTAATTTCTCACATCCACCAGTGCTCTGACCGGGCCTGACTACAGCCAGCGAGAGACAGAGTGTATGAAAGTAATGGAATTAATCCAGTTTTTGACTTAAAATCACAGCTGGAGCCATATGATAAATGCTTTTGGGTGAGGGCACGCATCAAGAGATGCTGTCTTCAAACACATTTTATTGATGTTTTTTTTTCCTCTTTGAGCATATGCAGCAAAAACAAAGCAAAAAAAAAAAAAAAGGAGCAGACTCAGTTTGAATATTTAATGTTTCAGAGGCATATAGCAACATTTTAATCAAAGAACACAAACAGGGTAACAAAGAGAGCAGCCTCATGGCAAAAATGAGACAAACACAAATGAGTTTTCTTGTTTGAGAGCAGCATCAGCCCTTGAACTAATTTACCTCCATCCTGAGTAATGACTCATCACATGGAAAATGATGCTGATGGTAGATTAAAAAAAAAAGAAAAAAATCATACAATGCAATTTTACCCAAAGATTAGACTGCCCCCTGCTGGAGTGAAGGCATAAATACTTACATAAGAGAGGTCACTGAGATTCAGTCTGCTGCTGCCTGCAGATATGAGTTGACTCTATCTATCAATCTATCAATCTATCTATCTATCTATCTATCTATCTATCTATCTATCTATCTATCTATCTATCTATCTATCTATCTATCTATCTATCTATCTATCTATCTATCTATCTATCTGTATCATATTTCATATTCTTATATTGCATTTTCTTATTTTTGAGCGTTTTGACTTTTTCAGATTTAGGATGGAGGGAACACAGAGCATAGAAAAATGTAAGACACGGGTCTCAAGAAGTTCAACCTACAACCACCAAAACAAGGGCTATACCAAGGCTCTTCAACCTGTGGCTCTTTGACTCCTTTGCAGTGGCTCCTTGTAGCTTTCAAAAATATATATTATTGAAATAAAGAATTTTTTGTTTTTCTTACAGTGGGTATTGATGATTAAAGACACTGACTCCAAACACAATCCTGTGTTAACATTTAGTTAAACTATATCTTCATCCCATCTGTCAATAAAGCCTGCCACTGCTCTACTTCACCTCCTACATCAACAGCCCACCAACTTTCCATGCACCTGTGGCTAACCTCAAGTTTTACAGCCCTGGGAAGAAAACTAAATCTACAAAAATATTAATCTGGAAGATTTTTAATCCTGTGTGGATGGATTCATTTAACTTTATACACATGCTTGAGATGTGGCAAGACATTAGCAAACAACAAAGAAATTAGGTGAGCCAAATGATCAATGTGTTTTATCAAATATTGTTTTTTTCCAGAATTTTTTTTAAATGTTTGCAAATTTGTTTAATTTCATCTTTTTTTTTTAATTTTGAAATTTCTTTTTTTTGTGTGTTACAAATTTTGAAAATTTTTGAAAATGAAATTTATACATGTTTTTAATTAAACTATATATTTTTTGCAAGTTTACTTAATTTATTTATCTTTTGATATTTAATTTTTTGTGTTGCTTTGTAACATTTTGCAACAATTTGAATCTTTTTTTAACATTTTTATTTTTATTTTTTTCAAAAATAAGAGACTAATTTATCGCATGTACAATTTTATAAGTTTAAAGACCTTCTCTGATAATAACTAGATATTTATATGTAAAGAATTTTCTACACTTTGTAGTCTTTACTGTGAAGATAACGTAGATTTTGTGGCTCCTGAATGACTTTATGCCGGCTGAGCTGAGGCAAAATGCCTTTGAAAGTAAAGGTTGCAGACCCCTGGGCTATACCCTCTCTACGTGGGGCACATGTTTGACTGCTGCTGTTGTTGTTTTAAAGAGTTGGGACATATTTACCTTTACGCTGTCTCACCTCTTCCCTTAGCAACACTCTGTAAACATGTGAGCTGAGGAGTGCATAGCATATGGGTAGATTTCTCTTCTCTTTGGAGTGCATTGGTTTAAAAACTAAATATCAAACTGATTTATCATGACCATGGGACAGTTATCCATGTCATGTCTGTTTTTAATGCAGTGCTACCTAAAAAAAACAAAAAAAATCACGACAATCCAGTATCAGTAATTGGCATTGTCCCTTTTTCTAGGTCCCTGTACAATAGAATAGAATAGAATAGAATAGAATAGAATAGAATAGAATAGAATAGAATAGAATAGAATTTCTGGAAGGTGTTTGGCAGATGTAATTACAAAAGATGACGTAAAACAAGAAGTTTAGGCTCATCACTTTGGCTCAGAGTTATGGACCCTAAAGGCTACAGGAAGGACTGATTTTTTGCATCTCTCAGTCCTGCAGCACAGAGAGATGAGTTGTCCACTGCTGCTGTTCCCCTGGTCCACCAAGATGTTGTGAAGTGGATGATCAGTATAATTTAAAATGGCCTCTACCTTCTTCTGTTTACATCTCTACCCCACAGCCCACAGTGAATCCAACCTGGGTTCAATCACAGTGCCAGCTCCTTTTACCTGGTCACCTTGTACCCTTATATTTTATACTGCTTCCCCAGCAGACTGCAGCATAGAATAACACACTTGCCGCCACAAACTGATAAAACACCTGCAGCATCTTTCTGCAGATGTTAAAGGATCAGAGCTGCCTTAAGAAAAAGAGGCAGGTCTGCTCCTTTCTGCAGAGTGCATCTGTGTTGAGGGACCAGTCCAACTTGTTGTCCAGGTGTTCACCCAGATATCTGAAGGTTAGCATCAACTCCGTGTCCACCCCACGAGTGTTAACTTCTTTAGTAAGACTTCTTCAGACTATCTGAATCTTTTAATAATATTACCACTGTTGCAAATGAAATATTCAAATTCTTTGCATTTTTACATCTAATGACTTAATTCTGTGAACCCCTTGCCATCTTTTCTTTGGAGAGACTCAGCCTCACTGGAGAGCCCTTTTTTTTATACCCAGTCATGTCCCTGGTCTGCTGCAGCTTGGAGATGTTTCTTTATGCGTTCTTCTAAACATTACACATTTTCAGTGTGTTGTCGCTTATTACAACTTTTCAGTCACATTTTGCCAACATAGAAGTCAAAGTACACATACATTCTTTTTATTAATCATTAAGTTGTTTTTTTTTTTTTGTTTATTTACAAATGATTTCTTTTTAGATTTAATATAGCTTCAGTGATTTGCAAAATAAGCAGCTTTTTAACTAAATGTAGTCACAGGGAATACCTGATCTCAAGAGGTTCTTCAGTTCCTGCCAAAACTCGTACACATTCTTGACTCCTGTAAGCAAATAGTAGGTTTCATCTTTTGTGTTTTTTTTTTACTATTCATGTCTCTGTTTCTGTTGCCCTCTGTCTTTTTTTCTCCGTGTTTACAAGGGACACAGCCAGATGTCCACTGAGCCTGGTTCTGCCTGAGGTTTCCACCTCTTGCTGCTGTTGCACATTTTTAAAAAAGTGCCTGTTTATGGTAGATCAATGTTGAGTTTTTCTAAACAATACAGAGTAGCCCCAACCAAAATAAATTAGGTACAACGTTCTTTTACTTTTGGGGCTTTTTACATATTTTTTTTGTAATTGATGAGTTATTGTGGCATGCCTTCTTTTTTGTTGATGCTATCGTTTTGATAGCTCTTAAACACACCATGACGCACATATAACCTCTTTTTCAAACCCTAGTCCGTGACCTTGCTCTATTCTTTCCATAGTTTAATCCCAAGTTTACTGATTTTATGACAAACCACATTTTTCATTTTCTTTGCTCATATTCCTTCACATTGAACCTGCTGAATCTGGATTCTGGCAGCAAACAAACAGCACAACCATAAAACATTGATTGGCAATACTCAGCAGCAAACCTTAAGCTGCTGCTGTTACCTTTCAGTAACACCGTGTTGTTATCTCACCGGGGAGATTCTCTCTGGCGGCCAGCAGGGAAACATTATTCTCCTCCAGTGCTCGGGGCTCAGGGTCAGTTACAGTACATCTCTCCAGAGGCTGGTAGGAGAGGCTCACAGGTCTGCTCGAGGTACTTCAGTAGAGTGGTGACTCGTAGCTCTGAGAAGGGCTGAGCTAAAATCCATCCCAGCCCTGATTTAATTTATCCCTCCATAGCATTTGTGGGGTCACTTGGGATTAGAATTAAGCTTCATTCTGCTGAAGGAAAGGATGGAAAAGTAATTTCCAGTTCATGTGTGTATAGTTATTTTGTAATTGCAGGAGTGTGACTCACACCAACCGATCAGGCTTCACGTTAATGAAAAATGCAGCGAGCAGAGGCATGAATTTGGCATTTTAAGGCCAAGGCATTTAAAGGCTAAATTCAGAAGCAGGAAAATGCATTATGAGTATTTCACCACATACAGCATTAAATTGTCACCTTAGTAAGAAAACAACCTAAGTCTCTAGAGTTCAACTGCACTACATTTGCTTGGTATTCGTCCAAATTTATCCAACTTTATGTTGTGAAAAAACTGCTGTGCACACAGTGTAAACACATTCAATAAATGTGTCCTTAATGTTTTCTGGGTGCAAAAACAGAAAACCCAGCACTAGCAAAACATGCTGTTACATCTACATGGAAACACTCAAGTACGGTTGATTCACATCATTCATGATTGAGACCATTTTTCTTTTGAAAACTGAGCTGAACATCATAAACTTTTCCTGACCTCTCTTTCCCTTTGAGTTAGAAATGAACAAACTGAAGGCCTCTGAACCTCACCCATCAAATGCATTTATAAGAACAGTTTCACTGATGTTATTTTAAAGATAAACTGACCTTATCTTTGATATAGTGAGGCAACATCCTGACAGCAGGGTTAGCTGAAGGTCAGAACTGAGTTTTTATGAAGTGAAGTGAATGAACGGAAGACAGAAAATGATGAGCCAGAAGTGGAAATTCTTCCAACATGAGTTACTCTTCAGCTTGTGTGAAATGAAACTATTGAATACTTGCATTTGAACTTGTAGGTTTCAAATCAAAGTCAAAGATTCAAAACAAAGGAGAGAAGCTTTAATGGAAAGCCTGGAAGACATTTTGTTGATTTGAAGTGTAACAAATATAAACAAAGAGAAACTGAAAACATGAACAGAAGAAGAAACTCCTCTTAGAGAGAAGGGATTGTCTCATGTTAGAGCTCAAAGCTGCCAGTCGCTGCAGAAATAAACATCCATCCTCTTTTAAAGAGAGAGCAGTCAGTGAGAGGGGGAGATGTCGAATGTCAAACTGGACCCGAGAGGGCAACGTTCACTCCAAACGTCCCAGAGCTTGGCTCTGTTTTCCTATTCATCAGGTCATGTATGGTAGAGATGGGCAACGATTCATTCTTGTCCCCCCTCGGGGCCTGGAGAAAGTCTACCACAGCACAGCTGGGTTTAGGACGCCTGCGTCTTAAAGCCCGTTTCTCCGCCCGAGTCTTTGGTGGAGGGAGTCCATCACAGATTCGGGGACAAGCTGTGGTAATTCCACAGAAGGAGGGGTCATCTGAATGTGAGGATCCCTCCGAGCTGCCCTCTGACGGGGAGTCTCTGAACAGGGGCAGGAGTAACCGCTGAGAGAGGGGTGCAGGGTTTGCGGTGACAGGAAGACCATTGCATATAATGGCTCCATTACACAGTTCAGGAGCAGCATGCAAAGACGGTGTCAGAGTCTCCACTTTCTCTACAGGCTTCAGCCGACGACGTCTCCTCTGCTGTGTGGAAAGAATAATGATTAGTTCATGTTTCAGAGTAAAATACAGATTCTTTAGTGCAGCACATCATCTATACACACCTTTCTGTTTGCTGGGCAGAGACTTTGGGTCTCCTCTGAGTGGATGTTTTCAGGGTCTGTGAGCCAGACAGCAAAGTTATTGACCAAAGGAAGAAGTGTTTTAGTTCTGTATGGATGAGATACTTTTAAAAGATGAACAAGAAGAGCTGTGAAGCAGGTTTGTATGATCAGTCTCCCTTTGTTCGTACCGTCAGCTAACTGGAATGACTCAGAGTGGATGAGTGGATAGGATGCACTCCTCTTCATGCTGGCCTCATCGCAGGGGGAAAACGGTCTGTTAGGAGAGATTAATGCATTGAGGAACGTTAATGATGATATGACTCACAGATGTGTCATTACTTTAGATTCATTGGATATTCTTCATGAATATATGTGGCGTAGAAAGTAGGAACGATTCAAAGCACCTTAACCTCTGTCTGTACTCTGTAATGGTCCATTTAAAGATCCCCTTCAGAGCCACCTTCCCTCTAAAGCTTTTTTTCTCAGTTTTTATCACACTTGTAACAATTCCCATTATATACTGCTGGGCTTTTATTCTTTTTTACTTTTTTTCTTTTTTCTTTTTGTTAAGATCACATTGGTACATGGTAGGATTTGTTGACATTTGCAGAGTATGATAGTCTCTCTACCTTTCAGGCTGGTGGTAGCTCTTAGGTAAAGGCGGCTCTGGCTCTGTGGTTGGTGGGACAGTGGACATGCAGCAGCGTTTGACAAAAAGGAGCATCCCAAGCAATGCACATAACCCAAGAGACAGCAGCAGGAAGATCTGGTTGTCTGAAACCTACAAAACAGATCCATAACAAACAAAAGGGTTATTTGATTTCACAACATCATTTTAAAAAAAACATTGAGAACTCAAGCATGTTTTTCAAGATTTTACACAAGTTTTCAGTATGTCTTGATTCCTTGGTCTCTGGATCAGACTTAATACACAGAGTTTGATATCAGGGGGGAAAACGCAGATTAAAATTAAAGTCTTAGTGCCTGAAGTTTTGTGAATACCTCACTCTGCAGTTGGCTGACTCTGACAGATAGGTTGAGCACCAGCTGAGTCACGTTCTCCAGCTGGCCCTGCAGCATCTGAATGGACTCAGTCTGACGCTGGTCCTGGGCAAGGAGAAAGACAACAAGATTAAGCCATCACACATACTAGCAAAAATCAAACTTGCAAAGCATTCTGAAAATCATTAATGGTGCAGTGTTTTTATCCTTTAATGTTTGGCATTTGATCTGTGGACTTCTTTTGTGTTTTAACAGCTACTGTAAACTGAATATCCTCTGACACATTCAGCTGAAGGCCTCCAGTTTATGGGGTCACTCTTTAAACTGTAACACCAGGAGCTGACAGAGACACACTTTCAGGCTCAAAGAAGACAAATGTTTAGTTGTTATTAAACCAAGTCGATCGTAGCTGTGTGTGATGTTCATGCGGACGGAGGGCGAAACATAAACACTGTGTGTGCTCCAACAATCAGAAACATTTGGTGAGCTGTTCCTGCACATCTTAATCTTAATCACATCTTCATTGTTTGTTTTCTTTTTTTTCTCTTTGGAGGTTTTATTTTTTTGTCAGTATAATACCTTACCTCCCTCAGCCTGATATTATTTTCTCTGATTCTGTGCCATGTGTTTATGTGTCAAAGCACTTTGTAAACAATCAGTATTTAAAGGTGCTACATAAATAAAATTTGCGTTGTTGTAGTTGTTGTTGTCATTGTTGATAATAGTACTACCCTCAGCACAGACCGTCTTTGGGGGTAAATTTTATGTCACAGAAATAAATTTAGACCTGTTCATGTTTGAAAAGTACATAGTCCCCATTTCCAAGGAAAAGCTCCTCTGGTCAAAAACACTATGAATGAAACAGATTAACGGACAGGAAAATGACAGGGAACAGCTGCATACGTCCTTGGCTCTTACTTGAGGTAATAACAAGTAATAACAAGTTTTACAGAGTCTATATTATATTAGTTTATGTAGGTTTATATGCAACCTCCCAAGATTGTAGAAAGTGTTTGATAATGCTCGGTTACAATGAGCTATAAAATGTGTATTTTAGTCTGTTTGTTGATGTTTTATACTAGACTGTTTTAATGTGTTATTTTATCTAAGATATTTATTTTTTGCATGAGGTTAGTTGTATCAACTGTTAAATCCAGAACAAAACTGTGATCATTTATCCTTTTCAAAAACCTAATGTTATTTCCAACTCTCATTTACCAGGTTTGCCAAAAAACTGTTGATCTGCTGGGTGAAGAAATATCAGAAACAACTCTTAGAATATGAGCAAAACATGAGCTGAGGGCCGGGGAAAACTTTGAAACAAACCAGCCTGATTAAAAGACACATCAAGCTGAGGCTGCAATGTAAGCCAATAGTGAAAAAAGCTTTCCAGTTATGATTGACTCTCTCCATTTCACAAGCACAGTGGTTCAAAAACACACTATTATAAGAAATATGATATAGCATATTGAAATTATTACTAACTGCAGTGCAGCTTTAAATTTAAAGCCAGAATCTTCTGGAGAAATTCTATTTAAACTTAGAAATGTATTCATTCAAACTGCAAACATCTGCAGAGATTTTGTTCTCAGACTGACAAAAGATATTGAAAAGTAATTTGTTAAAACACCATGAAATATTTATTTCTCTACATGCCTGATATCTGGAATGAACCCGTTTTAGCTTACCTGCTCTTCTGCTATTCTGGAGGTATTCTGCAGTTTGATGATGGTTTTGTTGAAAGCTTTCTGCATCTCCTCCATCTGCTTCCGATACCTTTAAGTTAACACACAAATGGAGAAGTCTTTGAATCACCTGCTACTCTGTTTAACAACTTGTTTGCTTGTTTGGCTTTCCTCTAAGACTGCCGTCCGTCCCTGTTTCTCACCTCTGGCTCAGCTGCTCCAGGTAGCGCCCGCTGAGCGACATGTTCATCTCCAGGGCCTTGATGCGGTTGTTGAGTCTCATGAACACGGACTCCTTCTGGCTGGAGCCATGCACCTGGTTCCCGTTCTGCTCTGTGCCGTTGGTGGGGTCTGCATAGATGTCTGAGAGGGATGGTGAGGAGGAAGAAGGGGCAGATGATGATGCAGAAATTTCCTCTACTAAATTGTCCGTTTTAGGTTCTGTCGACGGTTCGAGCTCCGTTACTAAGTCTGGAGCAGGCTGCGAGATCTCAGAGGAAGTGGTGCTTTCAGGTACAGCTGAAGGATCAGGGTGATGCTCTGGATGAGGCGTGTCAGTGGGACTGGGAACTTTGGTTTTAACTGTGGCTAGGACTGGGGCAGTAATCTCCAGGTGAGGGGTATCATCATTAGACTTTTCCTCCACTGATGCGTGTGCAGAATCGTTCCCTGCTGCGCTGGCGCTGGGCTGTATGTAGATGGAGGAGGTACTGAGAGAAACTGAGGGCTCAGCATGTTTCTCCTCATCCAGCACATCCTGGCTCTTCTCTGGCCTCGGCTCCCTTGATGGCTCCTCTGAAGACAGCTGCACTGTTTCCACAATAGGGGTGGGTTTGGCAGAGGATGAGTCGATGGCACTGGCTGTGGGGAGGTTTGAGGTTTGACTGGGCTCCAGCTGAGGAGGTGCGAACATGGACTCTCTCTGAGACTCAGCTGTGGTGTGAGGAGGAGGAGGAGGAGGTAGTGGTGGTGTTTGTGACGTGCTGGCTCCGCTCTCTGGCTTTTGTTCAGAAGCTTGTTCTTTTTCATGGGGCTGATGCACCTCAGTGAGGTGCTGCTGAGGTCCAGGGCAGGCAGAGGGGGATGGAGGTAGGAGCCAAATATGTGTTTGGATGGAAGGAATTATTTGTTTCCTGTTCATTGTTTGGCATTTTCTTTTCTTGGACAGAAGCGCTGAACACTGCCGATGGAGATACTCCTGGAGGGAGGCTGCACAGGAACAGGAGGAGGAAATGGAAGGAAGTATAGAACAAGAGTTTTGGATTTCTTGTTGTTGCTTGTAATGACTGATTTCCTCTTTTTCTTCTTCCAACTCTTCCTCTTTATCTAAAAGGATAATTGTGGAGCTAATTGGTTCCTCCTTATCTTTCTCCAAATAAATTATAACACTTGTCTCCACTAGAGGGAGTTCTTGTTTGCTTGTATCGGCTGCTGCAGTCTCTGGTTCTGAGGTCTCAGTTGAAGGGATATCAGATTCTAATAAAACCTCTTCCTCTTTAGTGTCAGGTCTAGGAAGGGAAAAAAAACAGACAGCACAACTTAAATAAAGAAAGGAGATAATCAACATCCAGGAATGACTAAAAAAAGGCAGTGCCAACAGCTAAGACAGGTTGCCATCATTGTACAGTTTACCCAAAATTTTAGATTGCGATCACAGATTTCAGGTCAGTGAACGGTTTATTTACACACACGGTATACAGAAAAAGAAATGAACTCACACTAAAGTAAAGTCTGTAGTGGGTGATAGTGTGGCAGTCTCAGGCTCTCCTGCGGGCTCAGTCACGTTCACTTCCTGGGAGGACAGGTTGCCTACAGGATGTGAATAAGAGCAATCATAAGACTTGACACTCAAGTTAACATTATCATATTGTAAACAGCTATGCTAAAGTGATAAGTGATGATGTTTTGTGACAAAGAAGCTGATATCAGATAAATCCAAACTGTTACCTTGCATCTCTTGACTTCCACCAAGAACATTGACAGCAATATTATTCACCATATTAAAAATGGCATCTACAGAGAAAATTAAAACATCAAATAAAGAAATTAATAAAGAAACCCATGCTACTGGAAACTCAAGTCATCTTTTTGGTCTATCAAACAATGTTTTCATACTGACCCTTGGCTGAACCAATCAGATCCTTTGATGACTTGACTTCACTGGGTGAATATCCAGGAGGATAGTCTGTAAAGAAACAGGTTTGATGTCATCAAAGGATGTTGATCACTTTCAGTTTGGTATTTTTCACAATGCTTGAAAACACACCACTGCACTGCTAGTTTGTAACACAACTGATGTAAATGCACCAAAGTGTGTTTTTCACATTATGGATTTAGAACAGTTACCCAAGTCATCGTCGAGATCATCTGATCTCTCTGAGGGATCAGCTTCCTCGTACTCTTCCACCATGCTCGTGCCAAACACTCTGAAGAAAAAATAAAGACATCAGATTATTTTGTAACTAGGCTGATGTAACTGTGAAATCTAATCCGTGTTATCAAACTGATTCTATGTTGTTCTTTTTAGGGTCCTGAACAGCCTGTAGAGGGCAGTGTGACACAAGAAAAGCTCAGAAAGTTACACAATCACACTGAGTTTTTTTCTCCACATAGGAATCCTTTAACACTTGAAGTCCCAGGCTGTCATTCCCTCAGACTGGGTGTGGTAAACATTTAGCATGTCTTGATTAATTTACTGGACTTCTATTTCAGTCAGCAGTGGCATGAGCTCTGATGTACAGTATGCTACAACACTGAGTGCTACTTATTTGGCTTCAGCGAGATCTATCTTTACTTCGTGTAGAGACAGAAAGAACAGCTGCAAACATATGCATTAGCTCTTTCTGCTCCCACTTTATGTTTAAGAGTTATGTGACAATGACTCCATGCCAAATATTACATAATACTGCTTGACACCATCAAGAGCTCATGCTGTGTTTAACTTGTTTGGGAAATGTTTACTGGAAAGAAGAATGTAAAACACTTAGGAATGATATCTGATAAAATCTAAAGATTTACTGGCATCACATCCTCAACAATATCTAGAGATAACTCTAAAATGTGTTGTATCTTGAGGTTGTTTGTTTACTTTCAGTAAGCTTAAGAGAATAAAAAATATACAACAGAATAACAAATGATAGGCTGTTTTTCTACTCACCTTATGAGGCTGAGGGGGCAGAAGTGCTCGGAGCCAAAGTGAGACAGTAGTTCTACCTAAAAGAAGGAGAAATAATTCAGATATTTTCATGTGTTTTTTGTTATAGCTGACACAAATCACCACCATCTGCACTCCTCGTGTTATTAACAAAAAGCTTGACTGTGATTTTGTTTTGTTCTAAAATCAAAACATTGTGAATGATCCCAAAATGTGTGATTGTGAAACTGAAGGACTGTCTTTGTATGAAGAGAGTTCAATCACTTAACTTACTGCGTAATTATTTAACAAATTCTAGTGGGATCCATTTTTTGTTTCATCAAATGAATATTATGTGTGATTTTATCTTGAAAATGAAGTCTCAAAGACACAAATTGTTAGCAGCAAGCATAGCGAGTTAGACGTGATTTCTTTACATGGATCAAAGCACAGCACAACACAAAAATACAAAAACCCCTCCAGTCAGCCACAGACCACTACAAGAGGAGCAGCTAACCTTTATGTACTTGGTGAACATCTGAAGCAAGAGAGACAGAAAGAAGAGAAACAAATTAAGAAGAGATACACATGCACATACACAGGAGACAGATAGTTTCTAAATTAAGTCCAGAGGATCAATGACCCTGATGCCATCATCTCTGCTACTCAGCTGTCAGACTGCTGGACACTGTCCAAAGAGTCAGGGTCATGGTTTACACTTAAAGGAGTCACTGGGTCGCCTTTATCCAGGGCATTATCAAAAAGAAGTCTTACAGTTTTATCAAACATATGCAAAATAACTGTGGAGAAAATAAACTTCATGTGGCAAAATTGACCTGAGGTTCACAAAGAAAGTGTACAGACAGCTCAAAGTTGAAAGCAAATTTACATGCATAAAATATAACAAAGGATTCCTACACACTGCTTGAGTGAAGAATATAGACAGATGGAAAGATCAAGAAGCAGTGTGAGGAGGTAAATATAGAGTTTTGTACTCACCTTCACATATTTTGCATAAAGATGCTCATCTAAAGGGAAACTCTGGACTGTGCGTTCATCACGGCCATGGAATGTCCCCAGCTTTAACCATTTGTTTGTGGGATACCTGCAGAAGATTCACGCAATGCAGTCAGCTCAGATTTTAGAATATGGATTTGTTCCCTTTGAGGGACAAAAGTTATTTGACAAAAACCTTAATATTTATGTAAGGTCTACTTCTAAAGAACGCCATTAAGTAAAACTCAAATGTTTATGTTTTGTTTTTGGCAGCTGAGGTGCACACCTGTCACTGATGGACACCAGGAAGTCTTTAGGAGTAGAGGAGAAGAGCTCAAAGTTAGCGATGTCGAGCTGTTTCACCTGGATGGGCTCACAGAGCTCAATGATAAACCTGTTGTGAGAAAGAAAGAAAGAAAGACAGTCCTAAAATTTGGCCTCAGGTGGACACAAAGAGGCTTTAAACATCTGAGGCTGAATTTGTGACATGAGACAGAAAAGGAGAAGTTTGTATACTCTGTACCAGATCTTATTACTGCAGGGGTTCAGCATGTACAGGTCCATGTTCTCCATCAGTATGGCCGAGGTGCTCTGAATCAAACACAGTTACAATCAGTATACAGTTGTATTTGTGCTTATGATGACAAACAACAAAGCAAGCATGTATATGAGAAAAAAAGAAAACATTTCTTTTTTCATCTTATAATGCAGGAGTACAGTTTGGTACTCATCTAACAGAGAAGCACATCTCAAAAAAGTTACACAGTCAAGTTCCTCCAGAAATATCAATCAAGAATAAAGTCAATATGGTTCAACGCAGACTTTGAAAAAGTAATTTTTTCCAATCTCCTGCTTCAAACATAATCATTGAAAGTCTATCCTCTTCAGACTCCCTCTTTGTTCCAGCAACTTTAGAATTATCTATTTTTTTTCAATTGACTATGCTTTTGAGCCCCCTCCCTGTGTCTGTCCAGGTTTGGATTCTGCTCTTGTGATTATGTCTGTTTTATGAGCTCTTTTTGGCTCTGTGATTACTCAATGCATTTATCACGGATTTTTGTGAAAAGGGAGCACCACAGGTAAACAATCTCAGACTGCATCTTCTTTCACCAACTTGAATTTTTATTACTTCAACATTTGATTTCCCTTTATTCTTTTATTTTATACGCCTTATCCAGCAATGAAAGTTAGCAGAAGTTACATTTTCCACTGAGGATTTAGTTTTAGATTAATTATCTGACACACCATCCTCTGTAATCTATTAACTGAACTTCATGGGTTGTTTTTGAAATAGAAACCTGTGGTACCTTTGCCTCTGGGTTAGAGCCAAGGATCTTTGCTCCACACTCCACTGAAGCGTAATTGTTAAAGTTCTTCTGGACCTTCTTCACCACAGTAGTAGCCCCATTGTTGGAAGTGTGAGTGGACTGAGCTATAAAGAGACAGAATAACAGGAAGGATGACAAAGAATTAAGGATTTTTCAAAGTGATACAGAGTTTGTTACTTTCTAGTTCATCACATCTCTTGTGCAGCACAAACTTGTACTCTTACTTTTTCCCTTCTCCACCTCCATCACCTTCCGCTTCCACTCATCAAATGTGGGGATGTCCTCGGGGTCTTTGCTGCTCACACTGGAATCTGTGTCTGTGGCAGCAGGGGAGCTCAGGTCCTGCCGAAGATAATGAGAAAATGAGAGCTGGGACCTCCACCTCCTTTGGTGGAGAGGAAAATAGTTCACATATCTGAGCTCCTTGCCTGCTCTTTCAGCTTGTGTGACGTGTTGGTTTCCAGGTGCTGTGAGCTCTGGCTGGCTGAAGGACTCAGAGGGGGGGCAGTGTGGGTCTGAGTACCTGTGGTGTGTGCATTGGAGGTGTTCTCCAGAACTATTGGAGGACTGCTGAGGGGACAAAATAGAAAGACAAAATTACCCTGGATCTCTGATCCCCACACTGTTGTTGTGCCAAATATATAAATATTCTTTCACTGTTTTCCCGAGCTAATGCTTTGAAAAGAACAAAATGACTGTTAGACTGACAACCAGACAGCGGGGAACATGAAGCCTCTCATCACAGCTGCTCCTGCTGTGGAACAATAAAGAGTAACGTGGCTTTTCTAAATACACCCCAGATACATGTGGTCAGTCCATCTGAACAACAATGGAAGAGAAATGACATCTTGATATTTTTAGCTCACTAAGTAGGGCACAGGGATGAACTGCACCCACCTGTCATTGTCGTACGGGTTGTCTTCTTCTTCACAGTCATGTGGAGGCAGGTCAGTATCAGAGTCAGTGACCTCAGCTACATCAGAGGACACCTCTGAAACACTAAATGAATAAAAATCCATTTTACTATTTCACAGAATTGTCATGTGCAGTCATCTGCTGTCATGTTCTGTTGTTAAACCATTAGAAATGTGCATCACACTTCATTCCACATTAGAAAAATCAGATACGGAGGAGCTGCTATTTGAGCCGTGACTTCTTATGAAAACAACTTGTCCTCTACGCGGCATCATCTTGCCTGTTTTGGATGCTGTCCTTGGGGTTAAAGGTGTCTATAAGCTCAGCAGAAACATCAGGATTAAGCTCGGATGATGGCAGCAGGGGGGCAGGTTGCTTCTCTTCAGTGATGGAGGATTCAGGAGTTTGATTCTCAGAGTTTTGCTCAGGTTCTGGCTCAGGTTGTGAAATTCCTCCATCCTCCTCCAGCTCTTCCTTTACAGTGTGCTCCTCTACATTAAAGACCTGATGGAAACAAGGAGAGATATTTGAGCTGCCAGGGGGAACTTTTATATCATTAGCCAGGGCTGGATTGATCAGCTGAACACTTAAGAGCTTTAGATGTTCCAGAGACGATCAATAGAAATGAGTGGACTGTATAATCCTTTAAATGTATAGTCATGGTCTGAAGCTATTCGGCTACTATGCAGGAAAAAAATCAACCTAAAACAGGAACAAAAAGCTTTATCCATGTTTGTGTGATAAATATGAAGTCTAACTCACAGAAATCTCCCAAACTCAACTGTACCTCTAGACTGTGTTTATTGTCCACCTCTTGAGGTGTCTGCTCCTCCTTTTGCTGAACATCCTTGACCAACTCCACATTTTCAGAGAGGGGCTGAAGAGGAGGGCTTTCCTCTACCTGGAGAATAAAAACACATATTAATGCAAATATAAACACAGATTCAGTCACAGAAGCAAGATAACCTGCTTCAGAGGTGCATTATAATGCAGCTGTCATTCATTCTATATCCACACACATTTGCTGTATGTTGTGTTGTTTAGTAAACTGTGTTTGAAATTTTGTTGTTATAATTTCAGGGTGACATTACTGTCAGTAAAATAACACTGCCTCTTTATCCGTACACTGTTTTTCTTTATTTAACTACTCTGTAAAAGAATAAGGGGGTTCCCAACTGTCAAACTTGCAATCTGATTCACCCCTCTTAAGAAGTGAATCTGAAATCAAAACCAAAGTGTATGTGAGTTTTAATGAGGTATTTTATGAGGAACTCTGAGTGATGCAACAGTATGCTCATGAACGGCCTATGCTACCTTTTGGTGTTGGCTCTTTTCTCCCGAGTCTTCCTTCGCACCCACGTCCTGTGAGGACACAGGCCTCCGGGGCTCATGCTGTGACTCTGAGCAACCCACATAGAAACTAGGATACCTAGGAGACAAAGTGAAAGACAATCAGTCATATTTCTCAGAAAATAGGTCACTTTGCAGCACTTACAGGAAAAAAATGCCAACCAGGAAGGAAGTAATAGCTTGAGGGTTTTATCAATTCTTAACCAAGCACACTAAACATTTTATTGGACTGCAGTGAGTCGCAGTGAGTCACAGAGAGGAAGCTGAGGCCAAATCGCCCAGTGTGACGCATTCAGAGACCTCTGGGGGCTTTTACCTCAATGTATATAATTTATCTTATCTTTGTGCAGAGTTGCAGAATGTTTTCAAAGTCAAGGACAGCTCAGCCACACTGGCCTTGAAAAAACAACAATTTATTTTTCACTTTCATTTCAACTTACATTGGTTATCAGAATGTTGTCTCCTGCATTGTGTTTAAAATTGAAGGCTTGATCTTTGGTGGCAAACGTCAGGCAAATCACACTCATGTCAACTCATGTCATGTTGTTAGGCGGCTAGGCTACGCCCTGTTGTGGCAGCTCTCTCTTCTTTGTCTGTTTTTCATCATCTTTGCATTTGGGGTGGGTGGCAGGCAAATCACACTCATTACTTTGTATGGTTCATCTGCCGGTCATGGACACCACACTTGTGTCTTCAGTGATATTTTTACTAGTTTTGCTCCTGTGTTTGTCTGAAGATCCTACATGTAACTATGGCTGCATTGTTTACATGTGAAATCAGCTGTTAGCAGCCTGTGGCATGTCAATGCTAACTGGCGCAAGGCCTGATGTTTCCCCACAAGGTGAGGAGAAGGGGGTGAGGACAACGTGCTGGTCCTCAGGTGTGAGCCAAGATGTGACGACATGGACCTGTCCTTCCATCAATCATAATGGGAAAAGTAAGATCTATCTCCAATAAGATGGACAAGCTAGCCATGCTAACCCAGAAACAGAGGGAATACCAGAAGGCAGAGTAGCATCATACTATTCACAGAAGAGGCTATTAGAGCTAACATCAGACACCAACACCATGTTGGAAGAGCTTCACCTGCTGTGAGCAGACAGGATCCAGGAGACGGAGACTGAACAGACTGCTGAAGAAGCTCAGTCCTGGACCCTGTGGAGGTGGAGGCTGGCTGAACTGGACAATGATGGACAAGCTGTCATCATCTATTGTCTTATGGACCTTTTTGTACTTTCTATACACTTTCTTACTTTTGTTTTCTTGATTGCTGCTGTGACTACTGAATCCCCCCTCAGGAATTAATAAAGTGTTTTCTATTCTATTCGATTCTATTCTATTCTATGTCCTCACTGTCCACCTGTATGAGCATGTGACAGATATCAACGATCTTTAATCTTCTTTTCTTTTGCTTTCCACAGCCCAGTCAGTTCTGCTGGTTAACACAGAAACATTCAGGGTCACGGTGTCAGTCCCTGCTCCTGGCAGGAAAACAACAATGATTAGAGGTAACAAGGCTTTAAATAATTGCAATAATTAGGGCACGTTCCTTCTGGGAAAAGACTCTTGTGCCGTCTCAGAGGCCAAACCAACAACAACAACACCTTAACTTGTCAAGAATCCAGGCCCTTATCTTGGTCTTACACAGGTTTCGGGGTCAGGTACTTTACTTGGCCATTAGTCTGGTGCAACAGCTTTGTGTATGTGACCTGACACTTGAGTGAACAACAAAGCATTTGTGCTCAGACTTAAAGCCAGCTGTCATATTCCCACAGGAGCGGGAGCAGTATTAAGACATGACCTGCTTAATAATTCACTCACTGGTTTGAGGCTACTTGTGACAGAATAGGGTAGACTAGGAGGTTTCCTTTTGACTCAGAATAGGGAGAAGTTATTTGATGCATCTGGAAAAACAGGCAGGAGAATATGACACTTACAAAGCTGATTCAAGAAGCGCAATAAAACATGTCTGAGCAAACAGGTTAAACATGATGACAGGGCGAAATGTCAACATGCAATGATTGAGATAAATAAACACAACTCCCACAGGTGCAAAGGTCATGGGCACGTGTTTGCTTCCATCAAGGCTGTCCCTGAGTCACACCTGTAACTCTCCTGTTGGTTTGTCACATGAGCGGTTACTTCATGATAATTTGAGGATCAGGATTCAGCCTCACTCGTATTGGGATCAGAATGATCTCATTCATTAAAAAAAGCTCTGGAGATAGAGAAAAGAATGAAATGAGATGCAACTTTCATGGATAACTTAAGTGTTGTGATGTCGTTACTGGTGTCAGAAATTCATGAATAGCTTAAAATACATAAGGTATAAGTAAATATACTTAGAATGATATCAAGTACTGGATTTTCCCACAAATTCACGTTGTTTAAGCCATTAAATTAATTTTTAAAACTTAAAATAACTGTGCAAAGATTCATTAACCATCGCTGCACATGAGCTTTATTGAAAGTTGTGCTGTGGTCCCCAATCCTTTATGGACTACATGCAACTTGCAACTGTTATTGCTCTATTTGGCAAGAGCAAAGACATCTCCAGGGAATCCAGACAAGCTGCTACCAGTTAGCTTGGTTTGTTTCAGGTGCTCTGCTTGTTTTTCATTTTAAAACTTCTTTAGCTTTCATCTTTCCAAAAAAAACTACACCAGGCAGCACACAGGGTGATTAAAATCAGCAACATCATCCTTTTTAATCAATAAATGATCATTCTTCTGTTTCTCCTTGGCTACTGTGGAAGAAACACATGTCTAAAATATCTGCAAAAGGCTGAGATTCAAAGGTTTGTCTGCTTTTCTTTCTTAGTGTCCTTTCATGTCTGAACCAGCACCTGGATAATATCTAAAAATAAATCTCTCTGAAACTTCCTGTGCAACTTGCTAAAGTTTCACTGAGAGATAAACCAGAGTTTTGAGCCACACCATACTCTCTTTTAGAATGTGGAAGTGGTATCAGATGCATACTCAGTGTGGCACATTTACACATTTAGGTTTCAGAGTTCATGTCAAAAAGGAAGTTCTGTTTTCTCAGCTTGGAGTCCTTTTGACTTTCTGAGGTGATACTGTGAACTAGATCACTTTTTTTGTGATCCACAATAAACAGGGTATATGCTTGAATCCTGAGGTTGATTTCAAAACCTTTTTAAGACTTTTTCAAAAACCTTTAAAAAAGTTTCAGGACTTTATTGCAACTTTCAGTTATTGTTGGCATCCACTTTTTAACAGTTGTAGTTTACATTTTTACAGAAATGATGTAAGCTAATGAGGAATAAAGCTTGAAAGAACAAATGAAACTAAAGGCAGGTTTATCAACACTCCCACAACAAGAAACAGGAGTTATTCAAGGCCAACTTGCTGAAGAAAATGAGAAATTATTCAATCACTTTTAAAATTTAAGACGTGCCGGAGATTGTGTGATTTGCTTTAATGTTGTATCTAATTTCTCTTTATGAAACTAGAAATGACGTTAATTTATAGCGGGTGTTTATACCGCTCACAATCCTTATTGTTGTATTTTATTGTAACTAAAAAAAAAAAAAAAGATAAAATAGACTTTATTGATCCCTGAAGGGAAATTCATGAACTAGAGTCTTTATGTATTTTTTTTTTATTTTATTCTTTTTTATTTTGATATTTTTCTCCTGACTCCATCGATTTCTGCTGTTAACACAACATTTTTACAGTTTGGGATCAATAAAGTAACTCTATTCTTTTCTATTCGATTCTATGTTAGAACTTTATCGGCTGAATGTTTAATGTCCCAATCAGGGGACAGTTGCAAGGAAGAAAATAAATATTCATGGATATTTTTGGGGTCAAAGCTTGAATACCTATGAAACTTAATACCTCATAAAACCACAATTAAGACTTTTTAATACTTTTTAAGGGCCTTAATTTTCCCAAAATTGATTTATCAACTTTTAATACTTTTTAAGACCCCGCGGACACCCTGATAAAATAAAAATATACGATGGTGTAGAAACAAGTCTTGCAGTTAAAATCCACCAGCCATCCCTGATGCCTTTACAGCAGGCGTCATTGCAATGACAGTAAAGATGTAAGTAATAAGATCAACAACAACTCAGTGGCTTAGTGTTGCAAAATGAGATTCAGCAGAGACCTAGAGCTGATAAACTTAAATGTAATATGGCTATTATTGAATTTCACATGTGCTTTTCCTGATGGAAGCTGCCTGCAGCTATGAGAAAGTCAATTAACATCCAAAATTCAGACTGAACCAGATGACAAGGTCATTTCATTTCACTGAAATAAACTGTGTCACAATGTCAGACACTGATGGGTTAAATAATACTCTAAAAAGGAGAGAGAGTAATGCGTGTGAAAGTAGGCCAGGTCAACATCACCAACATAGATCTTAATACCACATTACATCATATCCCTCCCTCTGTATCTAACTGTGCAGTGACCAGTGCTTGTGTATTGTAACCATCCTCTAACATCACAGTTAAAGCCCATAATCATCCTCAGTAATCTCCCTCACTGCTGGCTTTACCATCTTCTCTCACACTTGCACTGACCTCACAACCAGCTTTGAACAAGACTGACCCCACTGACATGAAAGGTTCATAATCCTGTCAACAGCTGATGGATCAGATCTGAGCAGCGTCAGCCAATGTTGGCTTTGTGAGGGTATAAATGAAGGGGAAAAGAGACAGCCCAAACTGAACACTGTGATAGTGCACAGTAAAAATGTTTGAGATGTTGTGTTTAACATACCTTACCCCCCCTGCTTGACATTGTGGAAACAGCAGTCATTCTTCATCACCAGCACTCATATAACAATCTAATGAAGTCACTTTTCGTTATTATCCACCATTTATTGCATTTCTGGAAACTATGGAGGCAATGTGTGAGCTATTATATCTTAAAGTAAGGCACTTTTATGTCATATTGCTACTTAAATATTTAAATAAATCCGTGCAATTATTTATATCATTTCAATTTAGCTAAAATTAGAAACTGTAAGTTCTTTAACACCTGAATTTCCTGTAATGAAGCCCCTGATTCAATTGAAGGCCCATAAATTGTTACTGAGTTTGCTTTTAAAACATGAACAATTACCTCATTACTGTTGTTTGCTTTTATCTTTCTCTCTTTAAAACGTTTTTTTTTTCAGTAATGACAAACTTGTATTTGAATTACATTTGAAAGGAACATCAAAGTAAATTATTTTTGTGTATAACTCTTGTGTGAGACTCTTCAATTGAAGTTACACTTCGTTATCAGATGATGCTCAAACGGTTGACTCAAAGTTGCGTCAACCCTGACACACTGGCTACGAAAATGAGGTGAAAGGGCAGCAAGACATGACACATGAACTAGAAATGATTTTAAATCAAGATTTTCTGTCAGAGAAACTACACTAACAGGCCGCTACTTCTGAAGTCAGCGAGACATGCTAACTCCGTCCAAACACTAACAAGTCAGGAGTCAGCCAGGTGCCACATCACTGCAGTGTTGCAGCTAGGCAGCTAGCTAATGTACCACACTAACTCTATTCAACCCGGTTAACGCTGGTCACAGGTTTCACGCTGAATATCTGGCTCTAGTGTAAGAATGATATCCATACTTTGGTTCAATGAATCAAATGTGATCAACTTACCAACAAACTATCGCCACACACAGGCACACTGACATAACTCGCCATAACAGTGGTGTCATCTTCATCCCTCTCCTGCCGGGACAGACATCCTCGCCGTGGTCAGAATAAGCGTTATATCCGTTTAGTAAGCGGTTAATTGAGCTGTACAGAACATTTATACCACTGTTGTTTCTTGTAAAATCAGCAGACAGGTTGTTGTTTCACGGGTGAATGTGATGCTAGCTGCTGTCACCCACACACAACCTGCTATCAACTGTCAGCGCGAGTCACTGTCCAACCGTCCAATGGAAAGACAGTACGGCTATTGCGCAGTTCAAACTGAGCGTGCGTTTGGAGCGCTTGTTTCATACACTCAAAACGCCTGGTGGGGTGGAGCTTCTCTGAATTATGCATAAAACCCGGCAAGGGAGTCAAAAATCCGCATTGAAACATATTAACAGATAAAATCATTACAAGTAGTGATAAGACAAATACTCCCATCAATTCTATTCATATGATCCAAAATAGTCACCGAGACGTGGTGATCAGCGGGTGTATTACTATGCCGTCCTACACGGAACACGTTCAAACTGCGAATTTATTTAATAATGTAAACCTATATTACCTATGTAAACCATACAATCTAAAAAGAATAACAAACAATTACATTTTTAATTAATTATTAATATAATTTAATAGATTTATTAAAAATATATTTAAATAAAATGTGATAAGTAGTACCTTGCATTCATACTCGATAAACTATTGTGCAATTATGTGTACACTGTCTATGTTGCGTAAGGTTTCATCATATTTTTTTTAGAAAAAAAATGTCACTAAAGGTGGTTTCGTTTTTCTGGGTTCCCTGTCGAATGAAAAAGCTCTCGGGGAACATGGAGTACTTTTCTCAGAGTGTATACTCCCTGTGGATGTGTACACTTATAACTACTCGCGGGACCGATGCATTTATATTGTCAAACAATGCAGTCTCTCAACCTGACCTCACAAAGCTCACTGTGCCGGAAATTTCATTAGGTCACAGATTCGTAACAGACAGCTGTCAGTCAAGTGGCGGATAACATCATGACTACTTAGTTTAATTCACTGTTGCTCACTTTCTGCAACTTGTTATCGGGACTGGGAAAGTGAGGGGGGCTACAACCGGAGTGCTTGACTGTGCAACACAAAGTTGCTCAATTCGGCTTACAGTAAATTCAACTGTAACATTCAGACCAATAAATGTGTTTTGTTGTTGCCACTAGAGGGAGTCCTTCAATACAGTATTGGGGATTGTAACACGAGCCACTCTACAGTCCTGATGTGGAAACTCCCCTATGACCATACTTCATCGCTCTTAATTTGATCTAATGTAAAGCAATGACAATGTAGAAGCAAATGTTGAACATCATTTACAACAACTGAATTGTGCAGAGCTTTGATGAAAGTGGGAAAAAATCAAGAGAAATTTAAGAGGTCATTCATTTTTAGCAATCTTCAATGTGTTCCACGTGGTATTAAAACAATGGACGGAAAAAAAAAACCTGATCAACAACACCCCTTTTCCCGCTTTTAAAGTCTGATCGTAAATGTCTCAAAAAAAAAAAAAATCAATATTTGTATCAGCTTTGATAGCAAACTGTTCCCCGAAGCAAGTAACTCTGCTGCCATCTTGTGGCGTGCTGTGAGAAGTTGCTGTGATTCGTAAGTTTTACCAGAGGGTATCAGTATAAAATTCCACTTTTCACAGAGCTAAAAGTTACAGTCACATGCATTTGTTAAAATGTGGATTGATTCCCAATTAAAGGAAAAAAATGATTGTGTATGTAGTATTTTGATAGTCTTTGTGTCAAAGTGATTCAAAATTGATAACCTACTCAGAAACTACTTTAAAAAAAAGTAATAAAGAGAAAATGAGGACAATGTCCAAAAGTGTAAAGTCTCAGATTTGTTCTAAATGGTGCATTTAACTGACTAGTAGCATTTACCTGCACAGACTTGGTAGAAGTGGTATACAACATCCTTGAGTATGTTGAAACTGGTGTATAATCATCTCAATCTAAAATAAATGTTATTTTGATTAGAGTGCGCATTAGTCAGTCCCAGTGTGGGCCACCATCTTGCACTGCTGTTTCTACAGTAGAGAGCGGTCAAAAAAAAGTTGTATGAAAGAGGAAGAAGAAGAAAAAGAAAGCAGGAGAAATTGGGGAGGAAATAATGAAAATGGGGGATCATACATGATTATGCTTTATGTCCTCAAAGGTCACTGTCACTTTACTGACAGAAAGGTATTTCTAAATATTCCTATTTCTACATACAATATTTTCTGTAAATGAGTGCACAAGTTAACAGTATTCAGTTCAAGTTGAGTCAAAAACCAGAGAATTTAACAGTGAAGACTGATAACAACATGAAATATTATGGGGGAAGAATTTTATTGAGGAGCGACACAGAGACACAGAAAGTAACAACTGATGCAAATCCCCGGTTTAACATCACGCCCTCTGCTAAACAATACCATCTCACTACGACTGGAACACTTTATTCGTTGGTCTTCAGGAGAGTCTTCTCTTTTTTTCAGCCTTCCAATTCGCTCTCTACATTTAGCTTTGGCAATACAGAGTTGTAAATCATGCCGATAAGGCAGTCTAAATCAGATAATAGAGAGCATTTAGAGACACAGAACGATTAAAGCGCTAGGATCCTCGATGAGGTCTTTATAGTCCTCAGGTACAGTATCTCCTTATCGTTACCTATATACATCAGAACACATTATAGGCCCACATACACAATAACGAACAGACAGAGAAGCACTTGAACATTGACAACAGCACCTCAAGCTCGCTGCAGAGGCCGACTGCTCTTCTGCCTTTATCTATGAGAGAAGAGAGACTAATAGAGGATGCTGTGGCGGTGAAAAGAGTAAGAGTGCCAGGCTGGATGTGAATGGAGTGTTGAACATGAGAAAAAGGCTCAAAGGAAGGATGTAAATGCTTTTCATGTTAATTCAAGGACCTCTACAGTGGTGTGTTCAATCTCAGCAGTCAGCGTCTGAATCGAGCTCCAGGCTCAGGATGGTCACAACCTGACCATTGATACAGCACAGGTGAACACCTATGACAAGTTTAAATGTGTTGTTGATGCTGTTTCCATAGAGATAATACTGAAGGTGCTCCTCAGCCTTGCTATGTGTGTGTGTGTACGGCTGCTACAACACAATAACAACGCACACAAGTCCAACATTAAATTTACCCCCGAGGGCTGTAGGGTTCATCTTTAACAGCTTTGACCATGAAAACAAACACAACTGAAATGTCAACAAACGTGCAGACAGACAGCACATGCACACGTGTCCTCACACACTCTTACACACCGGCACACATACACAAAATTACTCACACACACGTAAACACACATACTAAGATACAACTTCTGTTCCTAAGAGAACATTAAGCTGATAATTAACATTTAAGGGGGCCAGTATACAATAAATAAATACAATACTAAATAAACTCAGCCTACATATAGGCAAATTAGTCCCACCCCCTTTTACACACGCACTAAACACACACGCACACACTCTACAGACGCACACTCCCATGCAATAAAAGCAGCGTATGTGCCATGCTGCGTTTTGGAATGAGTAGGGCAGTACAACTGCTGAGAGTTTTTTCATGTAGAAGCAGCAAGAGAGGATGGTGGATGACTTTGTCAGGGGTTTCTGTGTGTGTGTGTGTGTGTGTGTGTGTGTGTGTGTGTGTGTGTGTGTGTGTGTGTGTGTGTGTGGGATGGAGGTTTAGGGGTTCCAACAACAGATACTTTGGAAGTGGATCTGCTAAGCAAACCTGGACCACAGGCGAGCAACAAGTGCACGTACACATACACCACAAGACAAGTACCATACTGTACATAGATATATGGACATCGTCACCCAGCAGGAAATCAAGGGTCAAAGGTCAAAGACTTCAGCATCTGCACTAAAGGAGAGACCAGGACAGCAGAGCCATGGCTAAGAGAGGGAGGAGGGGGAAATGAGATAAGAGTATAGAGGAACCCCGTTTGGATGTTTATGGTGGAGCTTGTCTTGTGGGAGATGGAGGAGGTCGCCGGCTTTGGTGGAGAGGATGGAAAAGAGGTTGGAAAAAGAGAGGACAGAAAGATAACAAAAGAAGAAGAAGAAAAAAGATAATTCATTAGTTTCACACTGGTTTACGAACTTTTGTATGCTAAATATTTAGGGATCATGAGCAACTTAACTAAGCATGGAGACAGAAAACAGAGAGAAACATCTAGGTTCGGTTTCAACATTTTAGTCAATTTCCAGTGTTTCCTATGAGAGATCTCATGAAAGCATCTCCTCAGTATTTCTGCTACTGTTTTATTGATTCTTTCATTTATGTGTTTCTACCTTATATATAGATTGTTTGTGTCACTCAGTATAAAAAGTTCTCACAAATAAAGCCAGATTGATTGATTGATTTGGTCCACTGACCACTAACTGTCACTTTGTAGTTACCTACAGAAAAAGGTGTGATCAAGTGAAAGAATTTGATTTCTACAGACATCACATCATCATGTCCCACCCATAAAAACAGTTGATGATGTCTCAGCTAAAAGTTAAGGACTCAAACTTGTGTCTGTTCTAAAACTTGCTGAAACTTGTAATAAAATATTTTTCTATTGTTGACTATGCTCTTCTGTTTTAATTGAAAATTGTCATCTGTTTGGACTTAATAAGGTTTAGTTTATCGCTGACCAACAGACCTAGCAGGTGCGTCATGTAAAGGCTGTACTTACCTTGGAATGCTGGGAGGAGCCCTGTTAGGACGGCTGGGGGCCTGAGGACTGTCAGCACTGTTATTGAAGGGCCCCAGGGGTCCTGGTCGGTTTGGAGGAGGTGGGGCCCCTCGGGGAGCAGGGCGCTGTCCTGAAGACATCCTCCTGGGGGCAGTGGGGCTAGGTGGAGGGGACCTGGAGCAGGGAAAAGATAAAGCACTAGTTACTATCCTGTCGTTTAACTGAATCAATTTTTTAGAAATTTTAATCATAAAAATGTATGTATGTGTGTGTATCTACATGTGTATACATGAGTATAAATGTGTAGGTTTTACGTGTGGATATGTGTGTGGAAATGATGTAACTACATGGATATTTAAATACTGAATGTGTGCATTTGTGTATATGTGCTGGTTGTAAAAATATTTATACAGGTTCATTTAAGAGATATATGTTTGTGTATGCATTGAAAATTTGATATAGGTAAGGACCTTTGGGTTAAGATATATAATTTATGAGTTTATATATTTTAAATCACTCATTTATGATTAAACAGCATTATGGTGTAAAGACAATAAATGGAAACAGGATTTTTTGCATTATTGCAAAACTCAAAAAAAAAAATCTCTTTTTTCTTTTGTAAGTTCTTTTTGCTTATCCTGTTCTTTTACATGAACAAAACAAACAATTTCTTTTAAAGATTGTTGCAGTTGAAATACACAACCAATGTAATTCCAGCAGCTTTACCTGCGCCCCCCACCGGCTCCCATCCAGGAGGTGTCAACAGGTGGAGGCATGGGGGTGGTGTAGGTGGAAGTGGAGATGTCCCCAATGATGCTCAGGGCCTCCTTCAAGGCCTGGTGAGTCCTCAGCACTTCGTCCCTCCTCTGGGCCTGTTCTTGAGACTCATCCATCAGAGTGTTCTGGTCGCCTGAAGAGTACAGCTGAGCCAGCAGCTCTGCATTGATGAAGTCCTTCACCTAGAGGCCAGACGAGGAAGTGATGAAGGAAGATAAGTAAATGTAAATGCTTAAAAAAAGCGACACATATTGTAGACAGTAGAACTTGCTTTCATATTTCTTTTCAAAGCCAATATGTCAGTATTTTTTTACATTGATGATCATAAGGTGCATGATGGTCTTAGGCATGAGGTCCCGGATGCATTTGTTGACAATAGCCATGTAGGAGTCCACCAAGTTACGGATAGTTTCCACTTTACGCTCCAGCTGAGGGTCCATAGAGAAGTTATCCGAGGTGGTCGTGGTCTCACTCTCAACCTATGAAATGAACCAGAAGAAGATTTTTTTAAGAACTAAATTTAAAGATAAGAAACAGGCATGTCATATAACTGCAAACATCAGGGAAGGTGTTTCTTCTTTTGTAGTTGTGTGAAATTTCCTCCAATGTATTAGGTAAAGGAATGTAAATTATTTCTCTGTGTACGAGATTTAAAACTGAAAAAATCCATAACGTAGAGGAAACAGAGGTAACAAAAGCTGGTAAAGTGTTAAAAGGTCCAGAGTAAAGTGGTTTGCTGACCGTCATGGTCTTTTCAGGATAGACCCCCGCACGCAGGAGAGACGATTTCCAGCTGTCCACATCGTCCTGAGAGTCACAGGCCAACTCCAGGGTGCGATTATCTTTGTACACATTCCTAAACAGCGAGACACGGGAGGATCAGCATTAAAAGAAAGTCAGCACAGAGCAGATATTCTACACCACCAAGTGTTAGAGTAAACTACATACTAAAGTCATGGGCAGCAGCAGATTCATGTAATCCACAGATGATGAACTATTAGCCAAAACAGAGGGTATTGATACTGTACAGTTATGTGTTTCCTTCAGTGTGAAATAATTTGTTCTTTCAACTAAGCTATAACTACAGTGAATGATTAGGCCTTCAGCCCACATTTTAAAAAGAATGACTTCTTTAAACAGAGGATATTAGTTAAATGGGAAATGTTGAAGTATTTAAGATGCTGCATGTACATAGGAAAACTTATTTCTGTCTTTCAATGACAGACTTTAAGAACAGCGCTGGAGATCTGTTGGCCATAGTTTCACTTTGTTCCACTTTACCATCATGCATACATACATACATACATACTGTACTAAACACATAATCCAAAACATATTTCAGCTGCTGCAGCAGCACACAAGGGGCCTTGAACCCTCAAACTAAATCTCCAGCATGTGGCTGCTTTAAAAAGTCAAGTTTTTTCTGCAGATGTCAGTGAAAGATGTAGAAATATAAATTGTACAATGTCCTCGCTGACCTGGACTCTGTGTTGAAAATACAGAATATGTGCTTGCTGGACATGAAACTCTTCTCCACATCGCGGACCTTCAGGTTGTCCAGGGGGAGCATGTATTTCTTCTCCTTCTCCTGCAAACGAGCAAAACAGAAGGATCAAGAGCTCTGTTATGACTACTACAATTTGCTCCTTTTGTTTTATTAATGTGGCGCAAACGTTTGTTCAAGATTACGTCCATAGCGGAAAGGTGAAATCAGGATTTTTAAAGAAGGAGATCGTAGGGGTGAGTTAAGAGAAAGAGGGTGACAGGAGGGAGAAGGAATGGGGGAGAATTGAGAGTGGGAGGTAGAGTGGGGGGGTGTAAAGGGTGGGTGGAGAAGGGGGAGGTAGAGTTGGAGAAAGAAAAGGGAGAAGGAGAGCACATGTGGAAGTCATTACAGTGTGGGTCAAGACACAGTCGTTCTTCACGGTGCGTTTTTGCCGGAGAGGGTTGGTAGCTAAAGGCCGAGGAAAATCTCTGGCTGCGGTGAGAAACGCAGATACGTGAGTTCACACACAAACATAATGTTCATCTTCTGAGGTGGACGCTGATTACAGCTGTGACACGTTCAGAGATCTGCAAAAGAGATCAGGCGCCTGAGTTTTACTCTTCATCCTCGCCTCCATCTTTCTCAACTTTCTGTCTTTTTTCTTTTATCCCTCCCCCTCGATATTTTTTCAATATTTTTTCTTTCCATTCCAGAGGGGCCCACTTCCTGCCTGATTTTTTTGAAGAAGGAGGGAGAGAGAGCAAGAGGGAGAGAGATTAAATGACAGCCTGGCGTTAAAACTCAACATCTGGTAGTGCTTAGCAGCATAGAGAGAGGCAGAGGAAGGAGGGAGAAGTTAAGGAGAGGTGGCGGGTGAAGGGAGGAGGAGGAGGACGGACCGAGAAGAAGCAGCACAAAAGTGGATTTGCAAAAGATTTGCAGAAGGAAGCCCACATCTGGTGTGAAGGTGCGGAGAGCGTTGGTAGATGGTCACAGGTAAGAATTAGAGAGGATGAGGAGAGAGGAAAAAAAGCAAAGAGAAGAAAACTGCAGATTTTCTGCAGCGTATTCCCCAAGGGGTCACTGCGGCCCATATATGGTCACACGGGTCCCCTCCCTCTTCCTCCCTCTTCCTCTCCCTTTCTCACTCCCTCTCTCCCCCCTCCATCTCCCTCTTTCCCTCTTTTTTGTGATATCCCCTCCCTGAACGTGCAGCCAGTCTGTCCCAGTCGTCTGAGCGAATATGCCACGTCAAGGCTGGATACTCTTCATGGCCGGCGTGACCGAAACGGACCGCGAGGGGACCCAGAGCTCAGACGTCTTCACCAAAACAAATAAACACGGCGAGAGACGTGCACAACAAGAGCTGGGGAAGGCGGCGAAGAGCGGAGGAGGCCAAAAACGCAGTTTCGAAAGGGGGTTTTTCGTTAGAGGGGATCCTCGCTGCCAAAATGGAGAGGGGCGAAGGGAGGGCACAGACGACAGCCGCAAGCATCTGGAGGGGCAAAAACCAGCACACAAGGCCTGGCTCTTAACTCCGGCTCCGTCCACCCAGTGTTCAGACTACCTGTTCATTGTCATACTGGTGTACAGTAGTCTGCACATTGGTTAGACTGGGCATGGACCTTCTTCTGTCAGTCTGTCTTTCTGTGTCACTCTGTCTGTCTCTCTGTTGCCATTTCAAGTCTCCAAAAAGTTTTGTTTTTTGCATCTCCCTTCTTACCCTTTGCTTTGTTTTTAATCTAATTATCATCTGTGGTCTATAATCCTCTGTATTTGTCCTCAGTGCATTCTAACACTCACCCCTTCCTTTTCACTCCTTTTTGGAATAAACATACATCACCAACTTTCAACACTAACTGCACATTTGATAACTTTGCTGTGAAAAACAGAGGTGTGAAGACATCTCGACTTTCAGCCAGAATGATAAAAGTTTTAAAGTCAGTCCTCAGAGGAAAGCCAGCTCACATAATTTATAGCACGAATGAGTGAGTGTGCAGGCTGCTCGCCTGGTGCTCTGATGAAGATGTGGTCCACTGGAAGGGAGGGGGAGGAGCGAGTGCGGCTGCAAAGCATCTAGCACAGGCCAGAGGAACGAAGGCCAATCAATCAAGTGCAGTTTGAAAATACAGGCAGACACCTCCACTGAAGTTATTTCAGTGGGTGGCCAAAACTGACTTGGAGGACTTTGCAGTGAAAGACACTGGTGTATATTAGATTACTGTGTCAAATGATTGCAAAAAGATGTTTGTTGGAGTGTTTGTCAGATAGTGCATGAAGAAAAACACTCACGGCTTTTGTGTTGCTGGCTTAGAGTATTAAAGTAAAAGAGAGGAAATGCAACTCTTAAGTGTTGCATGCAGAATATCATGGGCTGTAAACAGGGTTTGGGTCTTTTGACCCTCTATAGAGGAGTTTCTGACTTCTGAAACATTAGAGGCTGATGTTTGGATTAAAAACTTGTGTTTTTCCTGCCAAGTATGTGAGCAGCTCCAAAGTAACTTGCCAACCACACCAACAGAGCGAAGAGGGTGTGTGCATGTGTATGTGTGTGTGTGTGTCTGTGACTATAGAAAGTTCAGGGAGTGTAAAAACAGAAATACACAAGGCGATCCAGCGGAGTCTATAATTTCCCATATTACCACACCGACGTATCAAATGACAATCTGTAGACATGGTGCTGTGCAGCCCATGTGCTGTCTGAGGCCTGAGTGTGCTTTCATACACTTTGGGTGTCTGTTAGTGAACGTTTGGAGGGAATTGGGATGGTGCCATATTTTGCAGAAAAGGAAGAGAGAAGAGAAGGGAAACTCACAGACAAAAGGAAAGATGGATGACACAGGGAGGGAGAGACAAACTCCTCAGATATGGAGTTGAAACAGTAAACTGCCCTCTTATGAGGATTAACTTTTTTTTATGAACAAGTTGGTCTAAAATTAAGTGGAGCCACATATAGAAATCTATTTTACAATCAAAGCCAGAGAGAGGTCTGTGTCTGTGTCTGCCTTGAAACTGAACCCTGACCAGGAGACTAAACACCGACCAACAAACAAACAAACAACAAAGCAGCGACAGCACCAACTGGCTGAAGGAGTTGCAGTGTGTCTGCCTATCTACACTTGCTGTGCAGAATATCCTCCAACCTGTACAGCAGGCACAGACAGGCAGATAGACATCAGCCCAGCAAACAGGCCAGAGCCACAGACCAGAAACAGCGCCGGCAAATCTGCACATGAAGAGGGGCGAGCGTCATTCTGAAACCAGGGTACAAAAGCTGCTGGTGTAATGAATTACTGCTGACTAAATGATAATAAAATTCTCTTGGAGAAAAACAAGGAAATCTGAGTCATTTGTTCCCTGATGGTATGCGTAAAGTGAAAAACGTGTCCAGTGTGCACATCACACTGTCTAGGATTACTTGCATGTTTTTTTTGATACAGATCAAAAAGAGTAAAATGTATAAGCCAGCTTAGGGTTTTTTTTTTTACTTACACCTGGAAGACATCAAACTGGCGTGTTTCCAACTTACCCTTAACTGATCTTCAACCTGATCTACAAATTAAAGTCCTTCATATGAAGTGAAATGATGAAAGAGACCTCAAGCTATCTCATTGTTTAATGAAAGCTAGCCTTATTAGCCTCTAATATGTTTTGCAAACCTAATGTGTCTGCAGTTTGATGCTAAACAGGTAACATTAGTGTGCTTTCTAAAGAATTATAGCCTGATTAAACAGGGTATTGTATCAGATTGTGATACTTTCTTTATTTATCTTTTTTTGTACACTTGGGGGCTGGAGGTGTTGGTGAGTGAGGGTGAGCAGGTTGTTTGTATTTGTGTATTTTTCTGTGTGTGTTTTTTATACAGGGATGATGTTTTTTGGACCCAGCACATGAGATACTGAGTCTTAGGGCTGACCGATTTTGAAAAATAATCTAACTGTGATTTTTTTAGACCAATATTGGGATTGCAGTTAAGCATACAATTCTTTGGGGGGGACATTTATCTTCTGTGTTGTTCAATTAACGCAAGTTTTAAGTCATTTTATAGTATGACTAACCAACAAAAGATACTGTTAGCATTTGAACAAGTCTTTTTTGCATCTCTTAATTGAAAAAGAAAAAGAAACACTGTGAAATTTTACTGACCTCCAGTTGTCAGTAAGAGTAACAAACCATACAGAGAAAAGTGACCAAGGGGTTTGGCTCTACGATCTACTGGATGGATCTTGGTAGCTCACAGGCTTTTTTTTGCCAGAAAAAAAAAACTGCATTTTGACTTTTGCTTGTTTTAAGGGAGAACAAGTACGAGTTACTATATTCCTTCCAGGTCTGTGTACATGAATTTTTTTTTTTTCTAATTGCAGCCTTTGTGATATGAAAATTGCATTGTATTACATTGTGATGTTGGTTTAAAATCGATTAATTGTTCAGCCCAAATGAATCTTAATGAGCTCAAATTCAGGGTGCTATTACAAAACTTGGCGTACACAGTATTAAAAACAAAACCATAAGCTAAAAAGCACCACAGTGTACTTTATCCTTTGATATTTTAAGATCTATGTCTATATCTGATTTGAACTCACCTCATCATCCTTAAACCAGGAGAGGCTTTCAGCGGTCAGCACAAACCAGTACTCTTTGGCTCCTCCCTTCATTATACTGATGTTGTTGATGGTCAGCCAGCCTTTACGGATGACCTAGAGGGAGGGTGGGGACAAAAAGGCAGAATCAGCTGTTGCATTTCAAAACGAGAAAAAAAGAAAAAATACAATCCCACCCAAAAAGCTAAAAAAAATAAAAAAAACAGAAGAAGTGAAAGAGAAGATAACAGAAGCCCTTTAACCATCATCATTTGATAAAACAATGCATCATGGCTGATGCATGAGTTGTGATGAAATATGTGTGTGTGAGAAGGTCAGGTTAGGTGTGTCTCTGTGACTCACTCAGAGCCGAGCATGTGACTGAGTGTCAGTGCAGTCTCATGCAGGGAGCTGTGCTCACATCGCAGATGCTCTTGTTAGAAGTTCAGTTACCATTGTGTTAAGTGCCTCAAGCACACAATAGAGCCCGTGTGTCGGCTGTGTTAAGTGTATTAACCCCAAAGCCCCTACGCAAACCTGTGGGCACAGTGCCAAGTGATCATTAGGTTAGATTACTGTCAGTCTTACACCGCCTAAGACTCACTTAAGAGGTTACCCACATCGTCACAAAGCTTCTCTGACAAAGGCCTCTAGGCTAGAGGTCTCTAGGTGCAGAAAGATCTCATATCTGCCATTTTTTAGTGGTAAAAATGCTTTTTCAAGCAGATAAAAAATAAAGATTTCAATGTTTTTGTCTATCTGGCAACCCCTTGTAGTCTGCAGACTTTGGTAGGTGGAGGGGGTGTTAGAGAGCAAACGGTTAGACAGTAAAATCTTACAATCAGGCCTGATGCGGGAGGAGAGGAGGCCTGCAACAGGAAGGAATGTGGGGGGTTTAGAAACCTTGTGGCACAAAAAAATGACAGCTTTTTCCAGAGCAACTTGTCTTTCAGAAAAAGCCTCTGCCCAACATTAGCTCACACAACCAATTTGCCATTCATGACCTGTCAAAGTGGAAAATGAGACACCAGCAGGTTGTTAAGCAGCGGCGCTGAAGAGCACCACACGATGGGCAGAAGTGTTACTGCAGGCACAAATGACACGGCAAACTGTAACCCACGATGAGCAATACTCACCCACACACACCCATAAGAGGGCTGCTGAGATTCTCACTAAGGGATGGGGATGAAATGCAAAGTGGCACCTTGATGACACAGGAAGGGTTCAAACAAAGGGAAACGTCTCAACAACAACACCAGTGATGATGGTGGCAAAATGTAACAGAACCCAATGTGACTCTTTTCATCAGAGAAAATCATAAAAACAGCCAAACAATCAAACCACAGCACACAACTGGTGCCCAAAAAATATAATACAGCATGCATGACTTACACATAATAATAATAAAACTACAGAAAAACAGAGGATAACATGTGTGCAAATTAAAACCTGATTTACTAAAATTAAGGATCACATCCTCTTTTTTATTTCCTCCTGCAGTAGCCGCCCCGCTGCTGTGTATGTGTGCTCTCATCCCCTGTCCTCCGTGTTTGTGTATGACCAATAAGACCTGACAAATGCTCACCTGGTTCGTGGCTGAACTCTGGCTCTTATTGGTCTGACTGCTCCTCTGCTGAGCACTGTGGCAGACAAACAACACAACAGAGATGACGAGAGAGACAGAGAGGATGGTAGGAAGAAAAAGGGTAAACAGGGGTAAAAACAGACAGCTGAAATGTTTGTTTTCAGCTGCCCAACACAATCCTTCATAAATAATTCATCATTGTGGAGCTGTGGTAATAAATGGTCCTTACTTAGCAAAACCAATGAAGTCTTCGTGGTTGGTGTTGATGTAAGAGAGCTGGATGTCTATCAACAGCAGAACCTGTAGCAGAACAACACAGATCACATGAGGCTGATTTTTAAAGAAAATAGTTGTTAAAGAAGGAAAAGGAGATAATTTGTTTATTCACACAGTCACACTTGTAGCTTGTCTCTGTAGCTGAGACCTGAACATGTTGCTTTTTTTTCCTCTGAACTAAATACGCTGATAAAATACACAACATGTCATGTACATGTGAGATATTGGGCTATCCACTGCTGTTAGGTGTACTTTGGCTAGAAGCTTTGCTCTGTTATATAGTGAAGTATGTTTGTTGATATGGTAAACTAATGAAACTGAAGTTTATTTCATAGCTATAAGGCCTGCAAAATGGTATATTTACCTCCCCTAAGGAGGTTATGTTTTTGGAAGAGTTTGTCTGTGAACAACATAAATAAAAAAGTAGCAAACGGATCTCGATGAAATATCCAGGAAACTTTCAAAATAGGAAGACGTGATTAAAATTTGGAGGTGATCGATTTTTTTAAGGATTCTTTATCATTGTGAGATACAGCCATTTTCAGCATATGTGTATATAACTCCACCATAAATGGTCAGATTGCTTTGAAAAATAACACAAGACAAGGTCACCATAATTTCTGACAGATCTAAACGTACAATCCAGATCTTGACAATATTCTGGATACTAAGATCCAGAATATGAAATATGTACTGAGTCATCTTAGTTTTCAACTCTGTCAGGAAACAAATTATCGTACAAACCTGCAACTAACACCAAATTCTAGCAGACAGTCTGCGGAAAGGGAGTATAACATTAAAGTAGGACTAAAGTGTTGGAGACAATCACAATATGCTTGGCAGAGGTCTGCGCTCTCTGAGTGCTTTTCTAGTTTTTCCTTGTTGTATACTGAATTTAACCAATGTAACAGTGTAAAGCATTGTGCCTTTGTTAGGAAATCAAATAAATACAGTAAAATGTATTTTATGATCTCAAATTATATCTATCTTTCAAAAAAACACTGCACCTCTTTACCTGTATGGCCTGTAACCACCGCCCAGAAGACTGCTTCAGGGTGTTCGGTAAAATAAAGGCTTGTTTTGGTTTCACACATGATCTGTCATACTAGCTGCACCTGTATGCTTAGGTGGTCACTGAAAATTAAAGTGCCTTGGTGACATTTTTATCTATTCTATCTGACTCAAAGTGCAAAGTACTTTTGATTTGTCACCTGAGACATGCAAATAAAAAATTGATGAGAGCAGAGAGACCCTGTGATGACTTAACCACGTTGTGCCAAAAAGTGACAAAACAGCCTGTGATTAGAGCAAAACAATGAGGTAATTTCTGACTGTACTTGCGTTAACTCAGTCGGGGTTAAGGAGTTAACGCTGACGCCGCTGAGTCATGAGGCTTTGCATGAATGTTAATTATTGCAAAGTGACGAATGTTACCTGGTCTTTGGCTCGACTCTCTCTGTCTCTGATATGAGAGGTCACAATTCTTTCGGTTTCTTCGCGCAGCATGGGGTAGCAATCCAGCTGAAAACACATCACATAACTTAATCAGATCATATCGTTAGGAAAGCAGAACAATAAGAACTAGAGTTATTTATACTATACTCTTAAAGTCATGAGTTGTCTACCTGGTGATTGATGTGATCTAGTTCTTAGGCTTTCTTTGGAATCACTAGTTGACTTTCCATAACATCTAAATAAAAAAGTGGATCCTTAAACTTGTGCTATAATTCCTATAAATCATTTAACACTAGTGTTTTTAGGATGGGTTTCATCACTTTAACTATTACTCTATTATTGTTTTTCAAAGTCGCTATATTCAGCATTCACATCAGTGTTATTTTGGTGAAAATTAAAGATGCTGAACCCATAATCCAATACAACCAATGTCTGTTGTGAGAATATGCATATTCTGTGAAAACCTAGTAATAAAACTACACCATATAATTGTTTTTTTTTTTAAATAACCATACCTTCTCAGAGCACTGGCGTACAACGTTAATCAGCTCCTGGATGACCATGTCCACACACTTGACGCAGGGTCCCTTCAGCTTTATGATCTGCTTCTTCACAATGGCCTCAAAAGCCATGTCAGGGGTGAAGAGTCCAGTCCTGAAACACACCAAAAGGGAGTCAAAAGAGGTACAACAAAGTAACAATGACTTGTTTCCCTTTCTGATGTAATCTACAGTCTACTGCAGGTTGGACCTACCAGGAACCACAGAATTGTCTTTTATTTACCACAGTGAGGTTTAAACATGAGCATTAATCATGAGTTACAACATGTTTCTATATCAGTCAGCAAACAAAGGTCAAACAATCTTCTTTTGACGTTTTCTGTAACATGAATGTATTTGACCATCAGTGGATCAGCGTATTTCAGTGGCGGCTGCTGCTCAGTCAAGGAGGGGAGGCTCATTTTTTTTCCGACCTACATCATAAATTTGTTTATTTATTTAAACGTTAATTTTACCCTTGTGTTCCTGTTCATGAAAATGATCTGTGACCCTGTCGTACCAACCGGGTGTTTTTTTCCAGGGATGTTACCAGTGTTCTCTCAACGCTCGTCATTTTTAAGAAAAGTAAACTCGCTGGGGATGGATAAAGCCTCCGGATCAGTCCAGAACAACTGAGAAGATGCTCCGGTGGAGGGTTATACTTCAAGATCGCTGTCTGGCTCATTTCACTGTCAATCAAAAAGGGATTCGTCCTCAGACAGATCATCCAATCATCATGCAGAAGCCCAGCGTCCAGGCCAGCCCACTGCCTCATAGACCCCCAGAGACGCTGAGCGTCCAATGGGCAGGACAAAGCCCAGCGTTTATCCAAAGACCGTCCAGTTTCCACAGTGGAACAACCCACTCTACACTTCCCCGCTGAAGTCAGAAAACGCTCAGCGTCTGACTGTGTTAAAGCGCTGCAACACTGCAGGGATGAATGAGAAGGAGGTGGAGCCAGTTACCTGTGATAGGTAGCTGATTCTGAACAAAAGATGAAGGAATTCTGGCTCATATTTTGTCAATGAAATGTACACACAGCAGTACATATCACCACTTTTTTTAAGGACATTTTAGGGGAAGCTGAACTTCCCTTGCAGTCATAGAGCAATCGCTACTGGTGTTTTTATACAACAACAGTGATAATGCAAAGGTAATGTAAGTATCACTGGTCAGTATAGTCAGTATTTTCGCTGAAGGCGTTACATTTTGGAAAACACACATGAAAAGACTGGCTGGTAAATTAAGAAACTATCTCCGCCATATGTCCCTCATCATTTGGAGTTTGATCGACAAATCCTTACCTGATACCGTGGATGTTCTTGATGGCATAGCTGATCTCACGACGCATCTCCTTCTCATCACACTCCATCTGAGGAGAAAAGAGAGGGGAGGAGTTTAGAGACAGAGAACAGAGTTGGAAAGTTTAAAGGATGAGTGACAGCCTGAACGGAGATCGCCTGACGAAGATATGAAAAGAATCACTGCAGGAGTACGGGAGAGGAAGCAGTGCTGAAAGCTGTTTTTGTACGATGAATATGAAAGGGCATTATAAAAAGATGATACTGAATACTGAAGATATTAAAAGATCATCATAGAGAAAAGAAGAGAAAGTTTTTGAGCAGTTACAAAGGGATAATTTTGGTTCGTAGAGAGTCTGAAAGAAACAAGTAAAAGAAAAAAGATTTAACAGACTGCAAAAGTCTCCTTCATTTTGATTTTCAGCGCATTAGATCTAATTGTTTTAACCGTATGAAAGACGGTCAACTGGGGGAGTCATTACTCGTACTAGTCCCAGAGCAGTTTCCTTTGAGTCTTTATCCGTCGTTTTGGATGAGGCAGATATTAGAGATGGATTTGGGAGTTTTTCGAAAGCTGGTGGAGTTACAGTAAATTTACAGTTAAAAAACTAACCCTTCGATTCAATAAATTTTCAAGTCATACATAATCAGATTTTCAAAAAGCTGTTGGAGGTATTGTGATTTTAGACCCTATTATCATGGAAAGTATTAACATCCATGCTTTTCTCTTGCTGAAGAGGTTACTGGACACAAGGCTTGGTATCCCCCACGCCGATAAGTCACCTGCCCAAAACGGGGCTAAGTTGTACAGACATACAACCATCCACGCACACTTTCACACCTAGAAAAATTCATTTAGAGTGGCAAATCAACCTGATGAGCCTGCTTTTGTATGATGGAAGACAGAGAGCACCCACATGTGCATAGGGATGGGTACTTTTCACATCTGAAACGATACGGTACCAATGCCCAATACCTGGCAATCGGTACTGGTACCAATTTTCGGTACTATTTTGTGTCTCTGTGGTAAAATATCAATTTGTTTAGTAATAAAATACAAATCAATTCAACATGCTCAGCATGAACGCATACTCTTTCACTCACTCACAGTCACAAGGATGCACTTAGGTACCTTAACATGGTACCTTTTAGTTTTACATGAATCGGTACCCAGTACTTTTGACAGAATGTGGTACTTACCTATAAAAGTACCTAATTTGGTACCCATTCCTACACGTGCAACATGCAAACACCACAGAAATACCCAGCTGGGGATCAAACCAGTGACCCACTCACAGCAAGGCAACAGAGCTAAAACTGCGACACAGTGCAGCTGGTATAACAGGTGGTTTAACAGCATATAGATACAATCTGTTTGTTGAACTTAGTCATGTTTTCCTCTTGTTTGTTTGCAGTCATAACTCTCTCTAAGTGCAATACGTCACCTTGACCAGCTCAAAGGGGAAACGCTCATGGAAGATGCGATTGATTTTTGCTCCACCAGACAGCTCCACTGTGTCCACCTGATCCCCTGAACCCTCAATCCTTTTCTCAAAGTCCACAGAGAACTGCTGCACCATCCTGAAAACAGGAAACACATACAAAAAGAAATGAATGAGCCCTGATGGCTTAAAATAAGTAAGCCAGCACCGAGGCCATGCTTTTTATTAACTAAATCCCATGTAAATGCCCTTGTTGTGGGAATAAGAGGCCACTGACTGTAGCAGCTGCTTTGTTTTGCGTGACGGGTCATCAGGTCGGTATCCCCGGTATTCCTCGGCCTCCTTGTCCAGAGCCAACAGCTGGGACTGCAGCTTACTGCGGAAAGCTGGCAGGGTGTCTCGGATGTGGTTGGTCAGTTGCTGTGGCGATATAAAGACAGAAAATAAAAACAAAAAACAATCACATAGGAGCATCAATAAGGAGATTATGTTGTGTTTTTTCTCAGCGCAGAGATTAAGCGTTTGGAACTTTCGATTTCTAAGAAAACTGAACGACCATGCTCAAACAGAAAGTGTGGAGAGCTTCTGACTGCCTGGGTGAAATCATAAATCATTAGGCACAGAACTAGAAAGAGTGAGCGCTTTTTCCACCTACTGACAATCTTGTATCACCCACACTGATGTACTGTAAAATAGAGGTGAAAAAAAAAATACAAGGCCGCCCTCTCGTTAATCACGTAAAGTGCTCTGTGGGAAGCACAGGGAGAAAATCTATGATCACCTCGTTGAGCACTTTCTGCAGGCGTGGGGTGCCCATTTTATCAGCCATGTGCCTGTACGCCGGGTGGGAGAAGAAGAACTTCCTCTCGGCCTCCAGAGCAGCCTTGATATCTTTCTTCCCATCGATGTCCTTCTGACTGCGATTCACCACCCCGATGTAACCTGAGAATGAATAAACAATGACACAAAGCGAGAAAATGATGACTGATACACTCAGGAAACAAAGGCAGCAATAGTGCGGGGATGATAAATAGGAAGTGGAATTGAAAGATGTTAGAATGGCAGAGTTATTACAGTCTGTGATTGATGAACAGAAGGGAGAGATTTAGTCGTGAATGAGAACAGAGCCAAGCTTTTTAACACACATACACACCTCTTCGCAGCGGGAGCAGCTTGTTCTCCAGTACATCTCGAGCATCTGTGCCCTCGTCCATCAAATCCAGTTTGGTGATCACTCCAATAGTTCTTAGACCTGGAACAGGCACCAAGAGTTAGAGAGCCTGTTGGTAGGATGAAATGTTTGTGTCACTTCTATAATCCACTGTGATCTATAGCTTATGACTTCTGCTTGAGCTTTTGCACATCTACGGCACGGGTTTGATAGTTTTTCAGGTAGGCTTTGGAAACGGCAACGTACTCTAAATGCAAACAAAGAAAAAAACATCTTTACTAAAATTCTGACCAGAGATGGTGGCAAAATATAGGTGACATACTTTTTATGTAATAAGGTTGATTTTTTAGGACTGAATCTACCAGTTTAGCAAAAAGCTGCAATTCTTTTCAGGTCAATGCGAAACTCTACCTTTTCACCTGTCAATGAATATGTTGATGTGTTGTACAGTGAGGCCTCGGCTTACTCATGCCAGGGTAAAATGGGTTTAATCACAAACTCTTACTCACCACTTCCCGTTACATAATGAAAATACATCTGCCTGTTTTTACAGCTTTATGTCTATTTGATCCATTTTCCTATCCCCTGTAACACTTCCTGTTAGTGTCATAAATGTAATTGTGTGATTGACCCAGGCATTCTGGGCAAACTTTTCCTACTTCTCTTCTAATTTTGCCATAAACTGCTGGTCAAAATTAAACAGAGGAGGAAAGCTTCCAGGTTATTTTCACCTACTTGATCAAACAACATAAGGGCTGTATGAGCCATTTCACCTTACCTTAAAAAACGAAGTAATGAAATAAATTATTTTAACTCAACATCTCAAGTAGTTATAATTATTATGGGAAATCATTTTACTGAATGTCTTAAATCAAATTAACTTGATGCTTATTTGTTACAAATTGAATTATGAAGTAATGTAAAAAAAATGTTGCATATCACCGTAAATACAATAAATTGACCTTACTAAAAACTGAAAGATGTGATATCAATAAATTTGCCTTATGAATTAAATAAATGTAATATTAAAAAATTGAAGCAGATCGGAACAACTAAATTAAATAACATTTTAAGTTACAGCAGCGTCTCATAACCACACCGTTCCCTCCTCACTCATGGTTACAAACGCTGTCACATATTATTTTGGCCAATTATGAAAATGTGAAAGGATAGATTTATTAATTTTTGGCTCAGACAGCCAATCCATACCACATGGAGCATGGACAGCTAATCGATGCCAAAGGGAGCACAGACAGCTGGTCCATGCTGTAACGCACAGACAAACAGTCTGTATAATGTGGAGCACAGAGAACCTGTGCCACTGCTGCACGTCAAGAAGTTGATCAGGGTCTTATATTGACTGTGTCCCCTCCTCACTCACGGTTACAGAATGCAGTCACAAACTAATGATTTTAAGTTGCGCTTACTTAAACAGTAACAAAAGTTAAATCTAATCAAAAATCATCATTTTCAACTCTGAAAACTCAGACATTTGAGTAAATTGAACTTACTCACAAGTTTTAAGTTTTCATAACTTAATCCAATGGAGTAATTTGAACTTTGAGATTTACAGTGTATACAAAGATGTTAAATCCAACATCTGCATCTTTGATTTCTTTGTTTTTTTTTCAATGTGCTCCTGTCTAAACCCATTTAGATCCAGGCTAAAAAACAAATGTTACAGAGCTTTTATGGAGGCTGATCCTGCCCTGAAGAACAGTTTAATAACTTTTTAACGATAGGATGTTATTACGGTACAATCTTACAACAATCTCGTAGCAGATTTTTTTTAATTGTTGTTGAGAACCCTCCTCTTTATTTTGGCTTTTAACTCAAAATGAGCTTGACATCCTGGTCCTGTTAGCATCACTTTTGCGTTTTTTGTTTTTCATCTCACACACTTTTTCTAATTTTATTTATTTACCCTAAAAGGTTACTTAGTACAAGTAGTTCTATATTTCATCCTCTTCCTCTTTTCCTCTCTGCCCAACCTGTCTGAAGATCAAACTTTACAGTGGGACATCCATTTGATTTCTTTTTCCTTCCTTCATCTTTCTCAGTATTCCATTTCAGTAGTGCTTCCAGTAGTGCTTTCTCCTTAACATCATCCTGTTTATTTTTCTTTTCCCCTACACAAAAGCTCCTCGACTTGTATATTTCAATACCCTCCTCTTCCTCAATTTCCATTTCACTCAGCCTTGTGTTCCTAATATTACACAGGGCGATTGATTAATCCATGTGGGGGAATTCTTTTTCCACATTCAGAGATGTCGAGGTCAGGCTGCATCTGATTCAGGTTACACACACTGACCACATGGTCAACTTTTCCAAGCATTGCTGACTCTTATTCCTTCATCTACACCTTTCTTACAGCCTCCTTCACTCCAGATATCTTTCCTACCACCCCTGATGCCTTTCCCTACCTTGTGGGTCAACGTCTTTGGCCAGTTTCAAGGCATCAGAGTTGGCCAGGTCAGTGTTGGCAGGGGTGACGGCCAGGATCAAGCAGCTCTCTCTGGTAATGAACTGCATGATCATTTCTCTGATCTGCTGCTCGATGTCTACGGGCTGGTCTCCAACCGGCACCTTCGTGATGCCCGGCAGATCGATGAGAGTCAAGTTCAGCACTGCAACGCCAAAGGAATGAAATGTGAGGAGAATTGGCTAAACCTGTGTGATATTTCTGAGAAATTTTACTACATTAGGCAAGAAACTCATTGTTGACTTCACACAAAGGCAGCATGATCTCTGCAGCCCTTAGAGTGGCTGAAGTACAATAAAATCAAAACCTTTGAAAGAATCAATTTGTGTGTGAATTCAATATCAGTTTTAAACTTCACAAATTAGCTCAGATAATTTATATAAAACTAGTTAAGTGATATTTTGATATCTATCTTATCCAACCCTTTGTACATTCTTTGCCCTCCGCCCTGGAAATCTGATTGGCCATCCCAAAACCTGCACTATCATCCTGTCAGAGGCAAGACTTCTATGTAAATTACCAAAAAAAGGAGATGAGTTATTAGAAAAGTTGAAAGAAAGTTGCTTTTTTGTATTAAAATAAGCAATATTTTCTTTTGTTAGTATCTTTAATTTTGACTTTGCTTATCTAAAGTAAAAATACAAGTGTAACAGGTTTAAGCTACTAAATGGCAGTTGTTTAAGGTCCCGTATTGTGCAAAAATCACTTTATTAAGTCTTTTAGTGAAATTTGTGGGTCTTTGGCTTTCCTCCCAGCCCACAAAATGTGATATTTAATGACAAAAACTGTACTTAGTAGTGCTTGTGATTGTAAAATCCTGACCTAAAACGAGCTGTTTGAATTTTGGGGATTTGCCGACGTCAGCTATTCCCTTTTTTGACCAATCAGGAGCAAGTCTGACCTGATTGGTCCACCGAAGCAGAATACCCCCGAACCCACTCCCCACCCACTCCTGTTCCTGCTGCTGGAGAGAAATCTCTCCAGCAGCGGGGAGGACAATGTCAAAGTTGAAGAGCCATCACTGCTCTGCATTTGGCTGTAAACAGCCACATAGTTCCATGCACAAGCTTCCCATCTCGGAAGAAGACAAGACTAAGTGGCTGGAGTTCATTTATCGATGAAATGTGCCAGCTACACTCAGTAAAACTGTGCATGTGTGTGCTAGTCACTTCACGGCCGACTGCTTTTCCAACTTTGGACAGTACAACAGAGGGCTAGCGAATAGACTGGTCCTGAATCCAGGCGCATTACCAACCATCCACCAACAAACCTCAGACCCAGGAAATGTGAGTATTTTAAATGCTGTGTGCTGTGGAGCAGATGTAAGAGCTTTTCCTCAGTGTCCCCCCTCTCTCTGTGTTAGCTTCAGGATGCTAACTTTGGCTGCGGTTAGCCTTGTTTTAGCCTGCAATGTTATGGTAATCGAGCTTCGCTGTTTCCTAAACATTGTGCACTCAGCGCTTGCACGCCGCTCTCAGTGACGCTGAAGAGCGAGGCGGTATCAGCGATGGCTCATTTACATATGAAGGTCACGCCCACTAAATCAGAGCGTTCTGAACAGAGGGGCTATGAGAGCCTGGAAACAATGCTGCTGTGCTTGATTTATTGGCTTTTTGGACCAAAACATGTTACTACCATTTCATGAAGACATCAATGATCCATATTAAACTGCAGAAAAGGAGCATAATATGGGACCTTTTAGTAGGCATATAAGACAGAGAGACTAAATATTGTTTAAATGTGCTGCACTTGATGCTAACAAGCAAGTTTTGTCATTTTGGTTTGTAATGGTGGCAGTCTTGGTGAACAGTCTTTAGCTTTGACCCAGGTACACTCACTTGCATGAGGTAGTGCAGCGGAATAGGTTAATAGAGATGTCCTTGTCTCTGTGAGCATGTCTAAAAGCTGCATAAATTGAAGCTATTTTTTTTTCTCTAAATATGGACTGTAAAAGGAGGATGATTAATGAAATGAACCATCAGTTGAAATTAATTTAATTTCAAGGCTCTTGCGAAAAATTACAACATTCACACATTCAGAGTTCATAAAGACATCCATAGAGATGAGTAGGTTAAAAGTGTGAAGCAGAAGTGTAACACTTTTTGTAAAAAGGGTATTCAGACAAATAAATAAATAAAGAACCTTTAAAGTGGCTGCTTTCCAAACCAATATATGTCATCAAGTAGACAGCAAAACTGTATTTTTTTTTGTTGAAATGACCCAGTTTTCAGAACACTTTCTGGCAGCAAAAGGAAAAAGAGAATAATGACTCACAGTCTGCATAGTCTACTTTATTTTTCCTGTGTTACTGTGGTCAGAAGAATGACTAAAGCTGAGTTTTAACTTCTCACCGTGAGGGGAGTAAACTCGCAGGTTGATGGGGACGGGAGAAATGCCTTTGTTGGCCCCTGTGACACGATCCGTCTCTGCCTCTATCTCCTGGCGAACCTCATCAAATTCTGTGAACTTCTTCCCTTTGCAATGCAGGAATTCAGCCCATTCTGACAGGATGAAAAAGAAGACCATACAACTTAGATTAGCGGCTGTGCTGAATGCGTATGAAAGCAGAATGTCAAAGCAAAAAGGGAAAAGAGCCGAGAGGAAAAAAGCAGAACCATTTATCAAGAGTAAAAGAGGAGGCTTAATGTGTGTGTGTGTGTGTGTGTGTGTGTGTGTGTGTGTGTGTGTGTGTGTGTGTGTGTGTGTGTGTGTGTGTGTGTGTGTGTGTGTGTGTGTGTGTGTGTGTGTGTGTGTGTGTTGTGTGTGTATGCATCTCTGTCTGCATGTGCAAATGATAGCATGTGTGGGTGTGTGAATGTGTGCGTGCCCACCTGCAGTGGCGCTGATAAGCTGCAGAACCAGGGGCCTACGGGTGACAATGCCAGATCCACGGGGCAGAAAATCCCTGAGGGAAGACAAAATTTGTTATTTTAAAACACAGCTACTGTAAGTATTCGTCACAGAGTTCCGCTGCTGTATTACATCTTGATCATTTGAATTTTGTCATGCAACATGGATGGAAGGAGCAGAGGCCATTTTTAAACACTGCTAATCCTCTAGTTTTCATTTGCTGCAGCAGCATCAGACCTGTAAGTAATGGATGAGTACAGGATACTCTGACCTGATATTCAAGGTTTATGTTCAAGGTGTAAATTAAGAACTGCATTGCTAACAAAGGAGCATTCTCATTTAGAGACGATGACTTCACAGATTCCTAACAGGATCCATAATGACTCATTCTGACAGTGTGTGAATGTTTGTCCAATAGTGGATGCTACAGCTACCTCTGATGCCAAAGGTCTTTCCCAACAAACCTTATTAACACATATCGACCACAGACCTCCCAAGAGGGATGGGCTGAAAAAAAAGGCAAGGCCTCTGCTTGTCCATTCAGTGCAGTGCAGAGACATTTCAGGACAGATGGATCATTACTCAGCAACAAGACTCTAAATGAGGGCTCAAACAGGGAGCAGTCAATGCATCCATCTTGACCTGCACATGTGCTTATTAAAACTGCAAAAATATGACCATTTGGTTACGCATTAAATGATCTAGCTGTATTTGAAGAAAAGATGCTGTTTCCTAGCTGCACATTGGTGCAGTGGTTGGCGCTGTTGCCTCACAGCAAGGTCACCAGCTCGAATCCTGGTTGGGGAAAGGTGGGCCTTTCTATGTAGCGCTTGCATGTTCTCCCCATACATGTGTTACTTCTTTCCATGTACGACCTCAGTCCACAGTCCAAAAACATGCTAACTAGGTTAACTGGTGAGTCTAAATTGCAGGCTGAGGGTGCTATCATAGGTGGGAGTTTGCACATAAAAAGTTGTCTGTCCCTGTGTGTCAGCCCTGCAACTGACTGGCAATCAATCCAGGGTGTACCCCGCCCCTCACCTAAAGACAGCTAGGATAGGCTCCAGCCACCCGCGACCCTGAAAAGGATAAGCAGTAGCAAATGGATGGATGGATGCTGTTTAAGTGGAAAATATCTGATACAGCCCAGGAGCAGGATAAGGGTATTGACCAAGCAGCGACCCCTGCTGCAAATGGACGTTCTTAAAGCGTTCACTTGTAGCTGTTTTTAAGAGCAAAGGACTCCTTGTTGAAAGCCACATTAAAATAGCGGTTTGTATGATGAAATTAAACATGTTAACAGCTTTTTTTGATATCTGTTTTGGAACACTTTGTTTCAATCCATACAAACTGTACATCCCCACCTCTTCACCTGCCTCTAGATTGTCGTATTGATAGTCGTCAGTCTATTTGAAATGCTAACTCCACCTAATGTTTGGATGGCCCAACAAAGAAAAGGAGCTGAGATGGGCCCTTACCTCAATATCTATAAAACAATGGCCTAAAACTGGCCTATTCAACTCATAAGTGGCCCAAAGACAGCAAAACATCTTCTACGGAGACTGACAAGTTCTAAACCTAACCCTAACCCTAACCCTAACCCTTACAAAAAATTCCAACATTATTACAGATATTGGCTGCCTAACCTGTCGTTACCTAGCAACTAACCCACAATGCATTGCATCATTGAGCAGGTGCGTTTAAAAAGCTAACATGGGCAGTCCTACACAGGTGAAAATAGCACATCTCTTTCAACCCTAAAACAAAAAGTCAGCGAGGAAAATCATCTGTGTAACCCTGCGTGGACTGGAAAGTATTTATTTATTTTACCACCCAGTCCAAAAACCAAACCAATGTGTTAGCTCTGCAACGAGTGTGTTGCAGTGCTGAAAGATTATAATGTTCAAAGACACCACACTGAAAAACGTGACGCGTTTCTGACTAACTTTCCTGAGGGATATCTTGACGGGGCGGCTAAAATCCAGAGTTTGACTGCGTCGTACAACTGGAGCTGTACTACAATACAGCAGACTTGCATGACTCAGGAGAGGACCACAGCAGCTTTACTTAACTGCTAAAAATGTGCGGCCCAGCTTGTGTCTTTAGCCTGACAATCTGGCCCGACCAAATTTCTAATTGAACATCCCTTGCCTAAAATATCTAACCCCATACTATAGGTGGGTTTTTTTAATCGGTGTGTGTGGCTTACAGAGCTTTTGGAGCTAGCCTCAAGTGGACACTGGAAGCAACTGCATTTCCTAACCAATGCCTTAATACTTCAGCATTTGCTTTATTTTTTGTGACTGGTGTTGCCCCTTGGTTATTTACAACCTATGATATTAACTAGTTCAAGAATTCCCAAACTATTCAGCCTTGACCCTCTTCTGATGATTGGTAGAAAATTAGACTACCTATGTGTACACATTGCTTTTTCCTGAATCTACTGGCACTGATACAATTGTTATTCTGGTGTAGTCACCTCAAGAGTTCTGCGGCAACAGAAAAAACTTCAATATGAATGGTTTTAAGATTTGAGCCATTTTTTTTTTCATAATTATGGATGAAATATGCAATTTTAGCTAGTTTGGGATTTTATAAAGCATTTTGCAATCCCAAAAGGGGGTCAGTCCATGACTTTGGGAGCCAATGAACCATCCAATTTTACCTATAAAAAAGTCAACTTTTCTCTACAAATCTTTTTATTCTGTCGTTGTGTTTAAATTTGGTTTTGCACAATCAACACATAACGTGACAGGGAAATGACAGAACAGTTTTAATGTCTAGGCATTTAGACTTTGCTAAAAAAAAATGTAATAATAAATTTGGCTATAATTTACTGCAAGGGTATTTATCTGTGTATTTTCTTTTCTGACTTGCTGGTATGAAAGCAGTATTCTGATTCAACCATTGTGCAAGTACATGCATCAGTATTGTAATCAGTGAAGAAAGAGTGGTGTCTGGACGTGTCCAGATTTAGAGCTGCATTTTCACACTTTCAGGACTTGAGGAGACAGATCGTACAAAGGGTGTCAAAATAAATGCTGCAAGGGACTTTCTGAATTCACTCACTCAGGCTCTTCAAACACTAAGAGTCATTAACCTAAATTGCAACTTAGCTGAAAAAAAGGGGTTAAAAAAACTTGGATTAGGTTTGAAAACTTGTCTTTTGAAGCTAAACCAGTGTCCAAGTTTGCAAAATCTGTAGTTTTCAAGAGCACAGAAAAAAACTACAGTCAAGGTCAGTTTATATTTATGCATAAAATCTATGAGGGGACTCTTCAGTCAGATACAATTTATCACAGCATGGACACAGAATGTGCAGGAAAGTAGGAAGTCAGATTTTCAGCGGATGCTTTAAGTAATCAGCTCTATCATTTCTTACAATGCCCAACTTAAAAGCTTTCTATCTCTTTCATGCTAGGCTATAAAACACAATCTCTCTATGTTATTGATTGGATAATAGGGCCATTGTGTTAGACTAGAGCACTTCATAAATGAGCTATTAGGCTGTCTTTCTGAGACATATCTAACATTTCCAGTTCATAATGTGCTCTATCCTTAACTTAAAAAAAACATGTGCAGCTGCTTGTAATTTATTTGTTGTGAGTGACCAAAAACCAAATCAGGAGGATAAATACTAAAGTGTTTTCTAACACTTCTGCATGTACAGTACAGAAGGATTATGGTTTAAAGTGGATTCATGCAGGGATTGTTTTCCGCAATCTCAATTTAATGCAGCAGAACATGAGAGTGTCAGTTTTTACATGGTCAGATGCATATTAATGCTGCTGAAAGGATGCTGGGGAACTAAAAAAAAAAAAAAAAAGGTGATGGCTATTTCGAGGACTGTGTGTGACTGCAGTTGGTGCTGATTGGGCTGAAATCCCCTGGTGCTACTGTAACCTAAATACGGCTGCCCTCTTCTGTTGGTTGCCACAAGGCAGTGATGTGTGTTTGAGAATGTTGAGGTGACTGTTTGGAGAATAATAGAAGTTGTGAGCGCTCACTGGGTTCAGCTGCACTGACTTTAAGCTCCAGAGGGAGATGGTTTGAGCTTTCCTCAGAGAGATTGGCCCCATAGGCCTCTTATGTCATCCTCAAGGTTAGCTGGAGAAGGGATTATACTATTCCTGGAGGTCAAATTTACCTGCCCACAAAGTTCTCCAGAACGGAGCTCTTCCCTGCGCTCTGCCCACCGACCACCGCGATCTGAGGCAGGTCCAAGTTGCATGCCTGCCCAATTGAGCTGAAGGCATCCTGCAGCTTGTTGACCAGCGGGATCAGGTCCTCCATGCCACGATTTCCCATGGTGCCTTTTGACAGAGGGACGGGATCAGCGAATGGAGAGAAAGATAGGAGGAAGGAGGAGGAAGGAGGAGGAGGAGGAAGAGGGGGGTGGAGGGAGGATGTGTGGCGCTGCTATATTAGTCCAGGATACCGCGGTGCTTGTTGATGTAGTGAAGTCATCTAGCCGCGCGTTGCCCCGAGCCAAGCGAGGGTCGGAGCGACTGTGGAAGCAGCAGAGGGGAGAGGGAGGAGGGGGCAGAGAAGAGAGATGTGAACGGACAGAGACAGGCAATTGCGCAGTTGCTTACAACAACCACCTTAACCTCTGTTGCACACATTAACACACATATAAACACAGCGAAGCCTGTGGTTTCAAGGGCATTTGTTGATTGGAGCTCCATTAAGCTACAGAGGAAGAATGGTGCGTTCAGGGCTCCATAAATCCCACACGAATCACGCGTCATAACAGCGATAGAAAGCATCTTTTGCTACGTGCCAATGAATGAATAACGCCTGGTGATAAAATAATGTTGGTCAAAACGGAACAATCTCACACAGTGTTGTGTAGGACCTACCCCGCCTCAGGATTGTCTCGGTGTTTTCGGTGTCCGACAGTCCCGGTCGCTGTCCGGTGCTGAACCAACGCGCAGATCAAGCAGCAAAACCGAGTGACCAGACCCTGTTCGATTACACAAGCACCACCTGCTGGATCTGAGATTCCTGTGCATTAATCGTGTTTGCCTGTGGGCTCGGTTCAGGTCGGCTGGATGTCAGAGCTGTATCATCCCGAAAACAAATTCCGCTTTGACAGATTAATCATTTTTCGCCCTCTCCTGCGCTCCACGGTGTGATTGCGAGGCTGCGTCTCGCTCCTGCAAAGTAACTGACGCAGCGGTGCACCAATCAAAGGAGCGGGATTTGAGCGGCGGCAGCAAAACTCGAAATCCCCATTGGCTAGGGAGGTACAGGTTAGGCCTACCTGAGCCCGCCTCCTGTTTACATCCGTGCCATCTCTGCCGTTGTGAGTCATGCGGCACGGCTGCGCATCGCTGCAACAGAAGAGCTACGCGTTGCTTCAGATCTCTGCAGTGGGAGCAGGAACGAGCAGCTGTTGTAAATATCACAATCCGTGACAGTCAAGTTATGTCTATATGATAATATTGCTGTGATGAACTCCCCCCTGCATGGCAGTGACACATTTGAAAAGACTGAGCCTTGAAGGGTTCGCTTGAGCTGGACACAGACGTGATGTGCTCACTGACAGATTGTCACTGCAGGCCGAGGCTGGTGGAGGCGGTCATGCGTGGAAGGACGCGGCCATTGTGTCTTAACCTCTCAGGACAATCTCTGTTACACATCACAAGTGTCTTTCCTCTACGGGATGGACATCATGTGAAGATTTCTTTCTCTGATTTGATTTTCAAACCCATTTGCGATGAGGTTGGACAATCTGATGCATCAAAGAGAGAGCAGACACAGCTCGGTGCAGCCTCTCTCTGTTTGCCTGTGACGTTTTAATCTTATCGATTTGTTCAGGCTTGGACCTTTTCATTATGATCAGGCCTCTTGAAGTGGTCACAGTGTGTTACAGTGAGCCGGGCTGTCACTAGGGGGCAGTAAAGACCTAACCTTTTCGACCAGGCCCTGTTGGCACATACCAGTACATTACAGTTAAACACAAATACCTGCAGTGGCTCCTGACAAATGTCTGACTTTATAGAGACATTTTTATGTCAGAAAGCTTTATTAAAAATTCAAGGTTAATATAAGAAAAGCATGTACATAAAGTGTCAGGGAGTCTTTATATTTTGCTGCAAATAGAAATCAGTAGTGAGAGTAGGAGAATCATCTAGGATGTTTATGAAGAGTCAAACTGGACTGCTTTCCCTGTGACCTCAACAACACACACAGGATGTGTTAGCATGGGTATCCAATGACTTCACACCTCTCTCTTTCTCAAGCCTTCCTTTCATGTCCTGCCAAAGATCCAGTTTCCTGAGGTATCCGGACTGACAGAGGAGTTTGTCTCAAGTTCAGTATATAAGGCTTAAAATATAGGTGCCCTCTTTTTAGACTGAGACCCCATGGCTTCTTCAGGGATGACCTGCTCCCCTTTAGCACGGACACCGTTAAAAAGAGGTCCATGAGGGGGCTCAGGGCATTTCACAGGAATCACAAGGTCGTACAGGAATGAGACTCCTGTTGTCAGACTTGTGAGGTAAACATGGTGGAAAGTGTTTTGATGCCATGAAATGACTGAAAATATGTGAATGTGAAGCTTTCAGATGCCTCGACTTTCATGTTTCAGTGTTAGCTTCAGTGTGGCTGCAGCAACAACACTGTGTTATTCGTTTTGTTAAAAGACTTTTTGATGCTTGTGTTTACACAGTATGGATATACTTTTTTTCATGTTTACATATGTTCATCTAAGGAATAGGAGTGATTGTATAACTAGGGTACATTTACTGTTGATGGGATATACTTTTCAATTCTAATATCAATTTCAAGCAATGACCAGTTTTACAGTGGGTCATTTGGGTGACATTTCACTTTCATTTAATACAGAAAGTGAAGAGGTTCCATAATTTATTTGGCTAAAAATGCAAATCATGTTTTTGGGCTGTCTGATTTCTCAAATGTCAGGTTTGCACTTCAAAATTAACACTAGAATACACTTTGTGAATATCTATTTTGTTATTATTTGTTTAAAATAATCATTAAAACATAACAAAGGTGTTTGTAAACGATTTTGAATTATTTATATGGATATAATAATTCAGTGTGTGTGTCCGAGATATGTGCTTCAACTGTGTTACCCATTTAAAAAACCCAAAATCAGCAACAGTTTGCGTCAAAGTCACATGACTTAAATGAATTAAAGTCACATCCTTTGGGAATGATGAAGAAAGTGTGGCACGTTTTAACTCCCCCTCATCAATATTTTATCAAAATGATTGTCTGTACATGGTGCGTTTTGATTGTTCGTCAACTGCATTACCAATATTTTCTGGTATTCTTACTATGAATGTTAAAAAAAAAATGTGAAGGAAATGCACAGAATTATGAGGTGATAGAGGTCAGGTAGTGCAATGTTCAAAGTCTGCAGTTGAGAAATGGAGAAAAATGTCAACCATGTTACAATGTGTTGTCAACTGTGTTACATGTGATTTTTGCTCCAAAATTCTTTTCAGTTTTGGCTAAACTGTGAAATGAATGATGAGGGACATTTCTGAGTCTTGCATAGAACTGTTGGATAACTCTAAAGTCAGTAAAATATGGGTTTATGTTGGAAAAAATAGTCACAACTTTTGTCCATAAGTCGGTTGACAAAATTATGCTCTACATTTTTTATACCTAAATATTTAAGAATTCATTAGAGCTTAAGCTTGCAAACTAATGAATTTAGTACATTCTAGGTGTATCATTTGCAATCAAATAGAATATGAAGTTTTTTGTAAACCTGAAATGTTCCCCATTTATAGAGTCACTCACAGATAAAACCAATGGGTTCCAACTAAATAACTCTAGCATCACTGAAAAGTACTTAGTTTATATTAATTTGATATCATCAAATACTCTAAAGGCAGAATATCCCTCAATGCCATTCAGCATAAGTAAAGAGCACCAGCGCCTTAGTGGCTGTGGAAGAGGCGGGACCCCAAACTGCCCCTGTGGCTTTGTCAGCAGTGTGTGAGTGCGGTAAGTTAATACTGATGAATGCCAGAGAGGAGAGAAAGCGCTATATTATCACAGTCCATTCATCAAACACAGTCCATTTAAAACCGTGCTATGTGGTACTGGTTAATGGGACGTTTCTCCCTTTATTGTAGTAAAAGTAAACATACAAGCATATAAGAATAACAGTCTGCCATAAGCCTTCAACTCACAGCTCTTAGTATAAATACGTATTGGTGCAGAATGAGCTTTTTTATGTTGTTTTTGGGTGGTTGAATCAAAATGAATGGATATTTTATTACTCATTAGTCAGTGTGTTGCTAAAAGAAGTAAAAGTGTTAATAAAATGAAAAAGTCCTGATAGATTTATGGCAGATTTGTAGTCCCATTTAAAAAGGAAAGGTAGAGTCCTTTCTCAGTGTTGGTATTATTTTATGTAGCTGGGCTTGGGTTTTGTATGTTCGTATGTTGCTTTGAACAAGAGACAGATGGTGGAGTGCTGGTGGAAAACAAATTATTGGCTCCAGGTCAAAGAGAGTCCAGGGAGAGTAGTTAGCAACATGTTGGTCTCAGTGCGCCTCTCCATCATCAGCCTGAATCATCCATTACCCATGCTTCATTGCAGCACTTTGTTTGGACAGGATGACTCTGTCTGCTCACCGTGTCCTAGACCAAGGTATAACCTTATTGTGTCCCGTTTGAGTCGTATCAGAAAATATGCTAAAGGACAGTTCCTGTTTTTTATTCTATAGAGCCCAACAAAAAGTCACAAACTGTACCGCAGATGCTGGATTAGATACAGTCTCAGATCTTGATCTGTTTACTGGGAAGGTATTCAGCTGACCTGCCCTTTCTCTCCTGAAGTACTTTACCAGAAGACGTGACAAGGAGAGACACGTGAGCTCCTGTAATTCTACAGCAAAAACAGCACAATGTACAGTCACTCAGTGTTGCAAGATATTTATGGTAGGGAAAACTCGGCATAAGTCACAGGTAGTATTCCTCCTGACCTTGGTTTGGCATGAAGCTGCTAAATCTAAGCCTAACTTGAAGCAGAGTAGAAAGGCTCTGTTGTTAAACTGTCATCAATGGGGGGAACACAGTGGCCCCATTACGTAATGCACACCTTTAAACAGCCAGCTCGCAAAACTGTACGATTCACGCAGACAGAAGGGTACTTTGTGTTTTAGGTATGAAAAGAGGAATTTACAGAAACTGTTGGATGTGGCCCTAAACCCATATTTATGAAAAACAACATACCAAAAGGATGACGCTTGAAGGAACACCACTGGAGTTATAATGATCAGGATTTCTCAAACTTTTATACTATGTGGTTAGATGATGCAATGTCAGAAAAGGCAGACACACACAAATGGTTGATCAAGGGCCTGTGCCCACTAACAGCAATATTCACTCATGGTGCCTATCTTCAATACAAAACCAGTTCAATTCAGTGTTTTCAGCACACAGATTCCTCTCACAATATCAGTCAGGTTTTTGTAAACAGCACAGTACAATAACCGCTGCTGTTAAAGCGGTGAATGACATAGAGGCACTAGATGGTCAAAAAAATTGTGCAGCTCTCTTTATAGACTGTGTCAAAGGCGTTTGACACAGTCGACCATGTTATCCTGGTAGATAGACTTTACAAGATTGGCTTATCTAGCCAGACTTTTAATTGGTTCTCAGATTATTTATCAGATAGAAAACAATGTGTCCATGCTGCTGGGTCATTTTCCTCTTCTCTCCCTATTTTAAAGGGTGTTCCTCAAGGCTTTATATTAGGGCCACTGTTGTTTACAAGTTATGTAAATAAGCTTTGTTATGATCTCTCTAATACTGTGTCCCACTGCTATGCTGACGATACTGTAATATATTGTTCATCTTCCTCACTTTTGAAATCTCTTGAGTTCCTTCAGTCAGCCTTTGATACTGTTTAATCTCGCCTGACTCAGCTTAAATTAGTGCTGAATGCAGATAAATTCAAGACCATACTATTTTCAAATGGAAAGCAGCTCCCACCCCACCTTCCTAGGTTGTCACTTTTCATGGGGTTCAAATTAAAATCATATCGTCTCATAAATATTTAGGCATTTTTCTTGATGAAAACCTATCGTTTAAATTGCACATCAACAAACTTGCTGCTAAGCTGACACTTAAATTGAGTTTCTTATTTAGAAATAAGTTGTGTTTTTCTCAAAAAGTCAGAAAAAATTTGATCACCACAACATTTTAACCCTTGTTGGACTATGGAGACCTGCTTTTTATGAATGCTTCTTATCAGTTTTTAAAGAAATTAGATACTGTATATCACTGTGCCCTGTGTTTTATTACTGGTTGCAGCTATCAAGTTCATCACTGTTCCCTATATGCTATTGCACATTGTCCTTCTCTGTACGCTCGCAAACACTTACATTGGCTGATTTTCATTTATTAATCTATTCTTGGACTTCCTACATACCTGTGTTCACACATGGGTAGAAACCTCAGCCAATATGGCCTGCGCTCTCAGGACATCATACAGCTGCATATCCCAAGAGTAAGAACTGAACTGGGCAAAATGGCTTTCATATTTTTCTGATTATTATTTATTATTTATTGTTTATTTGATGTGGACTTTACAATTACATTGGACAAACCAGATGCATTGTTTTAAGTGATTTAGCACAGGTGCTAATTTACATCACTTGTCCACAGGAGGCTTTTGTAAAATGCCCCGTCTGCCTGAAATGATGTGTAGAAGGACTTGAAGTTGACACATTTTGTAACTTTAGGGGAATTTAAAACAATTATAAGAATAACTAGAGAGCAGAAACTAACACAAGTTTGAGGGCATGTTCTCCCGGTCTGTTGCTGTTGCTATGGCAGGAATCCTGTCAAAAGTTTTGTACATGTTCTGTTTTTTGTTACATTTCAATTGAAATGAAGTAAATACATGTTTTAAAGAGAAGAGACTGATCAACCCTATAGAGCCGAGCATAGCGCCAGTGCTTCGATTTGTATATTAAGTTTCGATTGGCAGTAGATTTGAAACCAGATAAGATAGATCATCCTTTTTGCATATAAAATCTGGGGTGATACACTTTCTTATTGCGTTTCCAACACATACCAGAGCATTGTTTCCTTCCACTAATTTGTTTTCAGAAATCCAGAACAAAGTGCAAACAGTAAAAACATTACAATCTTGACCACAGTTGCTCACATCGTTTCTTACACAAGAATGTTTCACCTGTAACCTTGGGGAAAATCATAACAGCATTTGAGATTCCAAGCCTGTGAGTAATACGGTTGGAGTAAGAGTTATTATGAGTGACGTCCAAGGAAAATTCCTACCATGAAGACTAACTTTTGGTATTCTGTCTCTGTGCTCATCCTTATTTCTACTGTTGCAGCTCATGCCAAAGATTTACTGTCTCTACCCTACTTTCTGGAGATGTACAGTACTATGAGAGTAATGATAGCATTTCTCAACACCTTTAAGAGCCACATCATTTACTGAGAGACAGGGGACTCCTACATAAGTCACGCAGTACAAATTAAGTTTTAAAACAGTTTAGTAAGTTGCATGGATTTGGTCTGGCATGTCTGCACATTTGACTGTCTGACACTCTGGTGCCATGTCTATGTCGGTAATGAGAGCCTCTGGTGCAACACCTGCACGAAGCTGTTAGAAACCAAACAACACCTACTGTACCGCTGTGAGGCCGAGGATTCATGTGTGTAGGTGTGTGATCGCCTGTGATTACACCTTCAAAGACAAAGCAGACAGCAGCAGGCCACTTCAATGCCTCACCTCAAAGACCTCTCACTGAACCCTTGTGTGTTCATTCTGTACAGTGAACTAAACCCTAATTATCATTCAGCGCCATCAAACACTCCCTACGTATCAAACGCCATGACTCATGTGAGCTTCAGATGCTGTCTGTTAAGGACAGGTTATGTTTAAAGGTGTTACACCCTCAATGCTTTTCTGCATCAACAAGGCAAACTGGTACCCATGTAAATGCACGTTATGCAACACTTCACACCTGTAAATGCAATTTTAGCAGGTCATAGCGGTGAGGGTAACTGTAAAATTATGTTGACAGAGTCCGAATGACTCAAAGCCACTTTCCTGCTGAATACATTTCATGAAATGTCTCTCAAGCTATAGGAGTGGAAAAGCTGGGAGTAAACAACTCTGGCAATCTGCATTTCAATCTCAAATACTGTCCTCCCTCAGCATTCACACTGTTCCTGTCGTCTGTTCTGTTTTTCTTCTGCTCTGCCAATGTCCCAAACAGCCCTCCTCCTGCTTCCTGTTGCATAATGTAATGAAATTCATATTCAGGCTAGCCATAAAATCTCTCTTCTGAATTCAAGTAGGGAAATCCAAGTACTGCAAGGAATTCTGGGTTTGTGCTTTGAAATAACAGCCAAAATAAGTCCAGACCTCTGCCATTATTTATCCGTTTTCCATCTGGTTGCATTACTCATTTGTTATTTATCATTTTTATTAGAGAACAGCTGGAGTTTTGTTATTTGTTCATGTCCTGTATGGAAGGGTGTGTCATGAAGGGTGGCCAAGGGTCGTATGGCCCTACCACACAAATTCCTTAACCAAAGTGGCATACTTAGTTTAAAATCCTGGTTGTAATAGCTCTGCTAGCACAGCATGATTGGCTTTAAAAGGATATTTTGGGGGCAGTCAAATCTTAGAGCAGGGTTGTCCAATTTGGGGCCTGTGGACCAAAGTTGGCCTGCCAGCGATTTTTCGACCCGCTGCCCAGACTTGAATATATATATATATATATATATATATATATATATATATATATATATATATATATATATATATATATATATATATATATATATATATATATATATATATATATATATATATATATATATATATATAAATTATCAGTATTATTTTCCCACTGTCAGCAGCCTGACTTTCTCCTTCATTATCTATTAATTGTTGAACTTCCTCTCCTGACTACAAATTAACACTGTGTTACATTGGGAGTTGCACTAGTCCTACAGAGAGTGAGCGGATGCAGGGTCAGGGCTGGGATGGAGCATGAGACAGTGGCACTCTGACAAGAGAAAGTTTAAAAATAGTTGGGAACATGAGTACTTTTTTAAGAAATGGATCCCACAGCAGTTTGCCAAATATATAGGCAGAAAGTTGCTGTTTTTAAAAAAGTATAATCTTCAATTAATGTAAATACAGTAATTATTTATGAGGAAAAAACCCTAGAGCAGGTGTCCAGTTTTTTTTTATTCTTTATTTTAAAAGCTGGAAAATGCACCATTTTGGTTTCACAGAATCATGTTGTGTCTCATGTTGGGCTGGTTATATTGCACTAAATGTCTTTGAAGACGTAGGCCCAGTGTTTATGCCATATCGATATTCAGTAGTTTCACGCTGGGAAACACAGTAAAGTTTTTTTTTTTTTTTCAAAATGACTTGTTTTAGTATTTATTTTGCACAATTATGCTAAAGGCATATTTAATATCATGCACTGCAACATGAATGTTTAGTTTTGGGCTGCTACCCTCCACCCTGTTTTGTTTTTGGTCCTTTACTGAAAAAGACTTTAGGCACCCCTGTTTTAAAAGAGTATTCGAGGCTGAGTGAGGAGGTTCAAAAATAATAATCCCAAACACAAAATTGAAAAGAATTTGAGAGTTTTTTTCATCTAAAGTGGAAAATATCACTAAAACATTCAGAATCTAAAGGAAGCTTTGTACAAAATGGACAAGTTTAAAAACACTACTGGATTTCTTTGATTCTTGGGCCCACAAGCTGCACTGCATTATAAAAAGATGTGACTTTGTAGTGGAAATCACTGCATGAGCTCAAAATCACTTTGAAATACCTCTGTCTTTCAGAAGTTCATCACTGCACCCATAAATGCATGTTAAAGCTGCACCATGCAAAAAGGAAACCATGGATTGTTTTTGGGAACTTAACAAGAATAAGCATTTCATTCCCAAAGAACTTTTTTCTTTCTTCAGCATCTGATATGTGGTCGTTGTGCGGTTTTAAATAAAATTTATGTTCCAATTTTTACAAGTTTTGTTTGTCAGTGAAACACAGGGTTTTTTTTCATCACCTCACTCGACATCTAAACATTTATGGGATTGTGATTGTAGGTCATAGCTTCTGGGGTTAAAATAAAGTATGAAACTATAAATGTCAAGACTAAAACTACATACATAACTACTGTATATACAGCAAGCAAAAAGTCCTTCATGCTTTAATAATCACTGTATATGAATTTAGCTCTTGCACGTGGTTGTTCTGTGTTGTTTACTGATCCCATGAGTGACCAAAAGACGGGAACACACTGTAGGAACCATCAGCACCTGACAAACAGGGGGGCTCCCTGCGGAGCTGCTGCAGCATCGAGAAAGAATGTCTGTGTTAAACACTTGGCGCATGTGGATCCTCTGCTTGCTTTTTACAGCGTGTCTGAGTCGACATGTTATGTAAGAAAACACACCTCAATCTGGAATACCACATACCTGCCACAGGTTGTAAAGTGGACAGTTTAACTAGGTTAACAGATTGATCTACTGGGACCAGAAACAAACGTGTGCTGTGTGCTAGTTTTCACAGTAAAATGGCTCATTGTAACGAGAGGCATGTTGATGAAATAAAGATGAATGGATATGACAGTGATGAACAGAGATGAACTATGAGGATGTTTTGTCAGTTAAAAATAACAACAGAAAGGGCCACAAAGGAACCAGGGTGTTTTTTGAAAACTTACAATTGGTACACTTGTGTTGATAATATATTATCTTCTCTCCTTTCTGTTCAGCAGAGAAGCAGACGAGGTCGCAGACATATCACATGGAGACAGTTGGAACACAGGTGGGACTCATGCCTCCTGTACAGAAAGGAAAGGAAGACAAACAGCATGGCTTTGATTTAAAGACAGAGTTTGTTTTTGATATGATGTGCTCTGTCACAAAAATATTTGGCTTCTGCGCTTACCTTTGAGTCATATTTCAAGCTGTAATAGAAGAATGCTGCGCTGGGACGGCCATATTTTTCTTTCTCTTGGTTGGTCAACAATCATTCCTCAAGTTTGATCCAAATAAACAGAGGGTAAAAAACTTGCTGAGTGACTAATTTTGATTTCGTGAAATAGTGCTGGTGATCACCCGAGGACAGGCTCAGAGACTTAATTCATCTCTCTAAATAAACAATCACAGGCAGAAAGTTTTCTCCAGATAGTGGAGCAGCAAAACGAGAAGGCTGTGTTTTGGAGTTTTGAAAAAAAAAGGCTGGATGACTTGCCAAAGAGTGTTCATCTCAGGATGCATTGTGTTGTTGTTTCAGGTTGTCCAAAATGTTAAACTGTGCAGTACATCAGAAACAAATAACATAAGCTGTACTTTGTATTTAAACTCATTGACAAACTTTTACCTGCCAACCTATAGAACTAAGCTGGAGAACGGTAAAGAGCTACATGGAGATGTTGACAATAGTGTTTACATCCTGTTTATCATTTCCATTCACGCAAAATTATATCATTCAAGAAAGCAAAAGATACTTATTTTGGGATTAAATCTTGAGCTTTTTGGCCAAACAAAGGGAAAGTTCTCACTTGCAAGACTGTGATCACTGGGGGCCAATATGCACATCCAGCTGTTAGCAAAGAAACAGACCATTTGTTCAAATGGTGAAAAAAAATAAAATAAAAGTGCTATGTATGAGCCAGTTTACCACCCCAACAAAGCATTAAATTTAATTGTGGTAGCCCCTGTATCATACAGTCTATTGGTCGCTTCAATCTTAACAGGTGCTAGCAGCAGGATTTCCACACCTGTTTTAAAGCTGGCGAACATTGTGCTCATGCGTTACGTTAAGATGGAATGTGTGAAGAGATCAGATATTAAGGGATCGAATGAATCCTTTAGATAAGTATGACGATGCCCCCGAGATATGCAGAAAAATTCTTCTCCGTGACACTGTTGCCACTCGCCATGTACATCGCTGTCTATGTGCAGTAGGCATGTGCAATTTGAATTTGTTGGACAGGGGTTTTCCAGGACGTCCCCTGGACACATTATGTTCTGCACATCTTGCTTTTATGTTACAACTAGTTAACCTGACAATTTTTAGCAGCTGTGCATGCAGCTAACACTACGGGCAAATAGGCCGTGGCACTACGGTACATTGTGACCAAAGGTCCTATTTGTGTCATAATCACAGACAGTAACAAAAACATGGATGTTACCTTGCTAGGCTTTAAGTGATGTTGCCACAAAAACTGCTCCCCCTGGTGGCTGGCTGCAGTATAGGTCAAAAACTCCATCTCCTCGGTCATTCCAGATGATCTGTGGTCAAACTACAAGAAATTAATGCACTTCGTAGAAATGTTTCTCACATCTCATTGTAGTGGTGATTTGAAGATATTATTTGGCTACCTGAAAAGTTTTATTTGTATTAGTTATAAGAGGTCAGAAATGGGGCTTTACCTCGAACATAACGATGACTGTCAACTGCAGTTCTTGTGGATTTTTTCAGGGATTGTGAAATATGTCGGGATGGAGAGCAAAGAAGTGATTAGACTCTCAAAAGAAAAAAAATGATTATTATTTTTGTCACTCGGCTCCACTCTAATTCTCTTTGAGTCCCACACAGCCTCTACTGCGCAGACTCTGGCTCCACAATGGCGGTGCCAAAATACCCCAACTGGTATTTTGGGTTCAAAACCATACAATGGTTAAGGCAGAGCCACGCTGTCTACTACACAGTCTATGGTGATGACTGGAAGTGCATGTGGGCCTTAGCTTTGTCTGAACTCACTCCTACCAAATAAAAAACCTTCTTATGCATCTAGTTTTTTTGACAAGTGCATTTAATTCATTACTTTTGCATCACCGTGTATTGAAGTGTCAAACAGCTATATGTTGCTTCTGAAAAATGCTGCACTGAATCGAGGGACTAAAAGGTTACATAATCCCAGGGTAATTAGTATCCTAAAAATTTTGTCTCATAAATTAATTAAGCAACAAACAGTGAAAATGCACACTAGTAGAAAATTTCCCCACGCTCGACTGACTGCATGTGGTTTTCATTTGGGTTTGGTAGGAAGAACAAGAGACGATCACACCACATCTCCATTCCTAGCCAGATTTCAGCCTATCCTCCTGTGCCAGACATCCTGCCCAGCTGTGGAGTGGTTTCAGGTCTTAAGAAGGAGCAGGTTACATAATGTTGAGCCTTGTTACCCAGATTCCAACACACAGTCCCTCCAGCCCAAATATCACTCCAAGCCCAGGCTATAAATTGTGTTTAATGTTAATCACATGGTGGCTTAATAGTAAAACTATCGGTTACGGAGGAAGTAAACAGCCCTGCAGGTGACAGTCAGTAGACACATAAAGAGGTGCTGTCCAGTCAAAACAACCTGCAGAGACATACCAACTGCTGAGACACAATTAAAGAAGGAAAAAACAAATTCCAAATTGTGTATTTTTCCACTGATCTGGGTGATTTTCCCTCGCTTGTACCCTTCAACACAACTAAAGCCAATTACACCAAACAGCAGAAACACGAGGACAAACACTTCGTACCCCCTGGCTATGTTTCCCTCCCTGACACACTCCTTGTCCCCTCCCTCCCTTTGACGGTTAACTGTATAAATATCTCACTCTGAGCATTGCTGGAATTCAGAGTCTGACCTGCACCGACCAGGGAGCTCAGGTGGAGCAGGACAAGCCAAAGACAGAAAGAAAACTTTAACCAAGAGAGAATCTCCACTAACCAGAGGAAGATTAAAAGTTTCAGAAGACTACCAACTCACTCTGACCTTACAATATGTGGTTTCAGGTGTTCTACTTGATGCTCTCCTGTTTAACTCTGTCCACTCTGAGCCAGAGCCAAGACAGAGCCTCCCTCCACCGGTACAATGACCACGCTGGCCGCTGCCAATACACCTTCACCGTGGCCAGCCCACAGGAGTCCAGCTGTCCTGGAAGCAACATGAAAACAGAGATGGATGGAGTGCTGTCCCGTCTCACTCTGTTGGAAACGTTGGTCAGCCGTCTGATAGCAGGACAGGACGGTGGTGCAGAGACAGGGGGCAGAGCTAACGGTGAAGAGGGTCTGCAGGAGGCTCTCTCCCTAGTTACAAGCGAGAGAAATCAGCTGCAGGAGGACAAGGATCGTCTGAACAGGCAGGTTCAGGGGCTGCAGAGGAGGCTGGAGGAGCTGAGTCAGGAGGCAGAGAACCTGAGGCAGAAACCCTGCCAGCCGGCGCACATCTCAGGGCATGGAAACAGACCTGCAAGTGGTATGTACATAAGTGTGTGGACGGTAAAAACACACATTTAAGACACCTTTTTTCTGGTACTTAATTATAGCTTAAGCATGCTGTAGGAAAAATATAAAGCTGCTTTTCCTGATTTCCTGAGCAGTAGCTGCTCCTCTGTTTTGATTTTTTATGAATGTTTTCATGGTTGATGGAGGATATGAAAAGGCTCCAGGGGCAACAGGTCAGGTTGCAGTTAGCTGTCCTGGGATAAGTAATGGGTTTGGAATTTACAACACAGACCCTACTTTTACAGCTTTGCCACTCATGCGTGCTTGTTAACGTGCACGTGATGAACACCAGCAAAAAGCAATGGTAAGGACCTCACAATACTCTTAGGGCAAAAAGATGACATACTTTGCACAGATCTATGAATGTTGGGGCTCTAACGTAACACTTAATGACATAAAACAACATTTTTTTTGTCATGTTTTAGTGCTCAAAATTACATTCCTTCCTTATTTTCTGTGTCTCTTAGATCCTGCATATGACGCAGTGAATGGTGCCTACCAGGAGATGAAGGCTGAGGTCACAGAGGTTCCTGCATCCCATCTCCTACCTGAAGGAAACAACACCTTCACAGGTAAATGTTGGCTGCAGAAAAGAAGGCTCCATGCTGCAAGAATATTTGGTTCCTATCATGTGAATCTAACACCTGTCATGTCCTCCCCCCTCCAGGCTGTGGAGAGCTGCAGTCAGTGGGAGATCCTGTGATGCACAGGAAGGCTGACAGCATCACAGGGAAGTATGGAGTGTGGCTGCAGGATCCTGAGCCACAGGGTGATCACTACACCAACAAAACCGTTTGGCGTATCGACGCAGTGGGCAAAGACGTCCGTCAGCTCTTTGCATATGACGACATGGATCAGTTCTCTCGAGGATTCCCCATGAAGGTTTTGGTCCTGCCTGAGCCTGTAGAGAGCACAGGGGCCACCATGTACCGCGGCTCCCTCTACTACCAGCGCAAACGTAGCCGTACTCTGATTCGTTACAACTTGGCCTCTGAGAAGCTAGCATCACGTCTTGAGCTGCCACACGCTGGCTTCCACGGTCAGTTCCCGTACTCCTGGGGTGGCTACACAGACATAGACCTGGCAGCAGATGAGCAGGGTTTGTGGGCAGTTTACAGCACCAGCAAGGCAAAGGGCGCCATCGTGGTCTCCCAACTGGACCCTGAGAGTCTGGTGGTGAAGAAGAGCTGGGAGACCAACATCAGAAAGAACACAGTGGCCAACTCGTTCATGATATGTGGACGACTGTACACAGTGGCCAGCTACACAGCACCAAACACAACCATCAACTACATGTTCGACACTGCCACCAACCAGGGACGGGCTATCGCTGTTCCCTTCAAGAACAAGTACCGTTACAACAGCATGGTGGACTACAACCATGCCCAGAGGAAGCTACACGCATGGGACAACTTCCACATGGTCACCTATGACATCAGACTGGGACGGGCCAATCAGAGCAGTGGCTGAAGAGGACACAGACAGACTGTCAGCAGGATAAATATAAAGTCAGCTGAATTGTGCTGAAGCTATTGCAAAGCCTAGTATTCTCTGTTTTTGCATCATTAAATTCTATTTTTGTAATTCTATTGTAAATAAAATCTCTTATAGCTGCAGATGTATTTTCATAAAGCAGATTTATGTAGCTACAATATATCCTCTGTAAAGGCCATTGATTATCATAAACAGTAATCATGTTTAAAAGTAAAATATTTTTGATATGAGCAAAGAATATTATTTAAGTTTTCAATAAACACAATTGTGATTGAATATATGTGTATGCTGTTTTCTTCTTTGCAACTTGAAACACAATATTTTTTTTTACAAGTACAGAACACAAGCTATATTATTTTAAAATACAAACATACACACACACAAATATGGGCCAGGCATGCAATCTGAGAGTTCTTAGAGTTTGGTAGTTTCAAATATAAAAATCTAAATTTCTCCTGATCATCACTTACAAAATGTTTTGAATTATGCTACTCTTTTCATTCATCATGATACAGGATGTATGATAAAACTCTTAAGGGCATTTGTCTCAAAGCAGCTTTGAAAGCAACAGGAAAGTGTTTTCACACTGCAGTGGTATGCTGGACACTTTCAGCTCTGTAGTGTCCGTTATCTTTTAAGTGTGCAGTGGGAGCTCAGTTACTGACTGGTGTGTGTTTAAATACATTAACAGGCGTCTTGTGAGCAGCAAGTAAACAACTTAACGGGGAGCTGGGGGCTCACCTTGTTATCCATAAGTGGCTTCATCTTAAACTGAAATCAATAACTTTCACCTTTAAAACACATTTGAAACTAAACTAGCGTTAAATTACAGGCCAGAGTTGGACTCTTTTACAAGCTGACAAAACATCTGTTATCCTTACTGAACATCATATAAAGTAATAGCACTAACAGGACCAGGGCCTTTGAAGTAGTTTAAACATTCTCACAGATTTCTTGCCAGTGTGACCCGTTTCCGTGCTCATCTGTATTAAAAGCTCCATTGGAATATCTGTGTCCAGTCATGACAGGTGGTCAAAAAAACATGGACATAAAAAATAATCCTACATCCTTAGCTTCACCAAGGCATGGATGAGGTATGTTCACTATTGAGGAGACAAGAACATTATCATTTAAAAAAAAAAAAAAGGTTATGGCTAAAGTTAACTTCCCATACATCCTGTAGGTAGTTCACCTTTTCTGTGCTGACTTTGAGCTAAAGCTGTGTCTTTTCTTAGCTATAATGGGAAGAGGTGTGGGAGGTTGTTGATAGAAAATCACACATGAAAAATAAAGTGAAATGAGATTGTCATTTAATTTACAAAATAAAACAATGTAAGGTGTAACACAGTCACATAATATACCTGAAACCTCAAACACACACTCCCACGTCTCTGCATCCTCAAGTATGGCCTGCAGCTAAACCTGAAAGTCTAGGATGATACTCTTGTAATGCACTGCCCTCTGTAGACAGCTAATGTACTTGCATTATACTTATGTTACATTATTAGCTCACAAAACAGGCCCCTTGATCTCCTTGTTGAAATGTAACACCAAAGTCATACCATACCACTTACACACTGTGGCTTAAAGATTGCCTTTTTAGTTGGTGGCTCATTTTTAACACTGTGAACCCACTGTGGATTATAATATAGGACTACAACCAAATAATGAAAAGAAAAAGTCCCCCTCTCTCTGTTCCCATCATTACCTATTTCTCTTCAGCTATTATCAAAAAGCAAAAATGGCCCAAACCACAACTTAAAAACAGTTAACCACAGTCATGTTATGAGATCATTTTGATGCTACATACTGAAATTCTCATTTTACACCAGTTGGCATCCTTTATCGTTGAAACATAGAGCCAAGGCTGCAGTAATGAAAAACTCCAATTCCTCAAATGTCCATTTAAGACATGGCTCTAAAAATTCTGGATGCCAAACCATTTTAAAGCTCATCTTCACAGAACAGTTTATTATTCTTACAGCCTGGTACAAAAAAAAGTTAAAATTGTTTTGAAAAGTTACAGTTTTGTACACTTAGGGGTTTGGCTGACTTGACTGACAGGAGGCACTGTAGTTGTTAGCAAGGAAGCTTGCTAACAGGCTTAAAGCCCTTCACCCCATCTCCATGATTAAATCGGTCTGCTTTTCCAATACGGTCACTGTCATTAATAGGCTTCAAAAAATTACTTCAGAATGGTTGGGTGAAGACGCCGTATTGTTGCTGTTAAGCTGTGTGCTGTTTTTATTCAACCTAAGATTTCAAACACAACCAAAAATATGGCACTTAATCTTGGTAAGATGAAAGACTGTAAGCCATTCAGCTTACTTCTATTGGGTTTCAGTTTTCTCTTATTGAAAAATGAATGTTATATAAATCAGCTCTGGAGATGTATCACTGAGTGATATGCAGCCTCCTTTGTTTCCATTCAAGCCTTATATTGTAGGGATGTCTCGATCAGGTATTTTTGCCCCTGATTCCGAGTCATTGATTTTAGGTATCTGTTGATACCGAGTCCTGATACTTCTACTCTAATACATCCTGCTCCCAGCTTAAAGCTTCTGACATATTCTGCTCTACTTTACGGCATTCAACCAGTCGTGTCACTGCTGTGATGTCATGCCCTGCATTGTTATTGTGTGGAGTTGAGACAGTCTGACTCTGTATCACCAAACAACAGCAGTAAATACTAAGATATTATAGTCAATTGCTATCGGGTCTGTAACTATGTGATTGGCCCTGATTTCTGATCATGTGATCTGATCCGGACATCCCTAATATATTGTATTTCAGATACCCACCTATACTTCTTCAAAAAAAAGTGGAGAACACACAAACAGGTTAACAAAAAAATAAAACAAATCTAAAATCAATAGATGTCTCCTTTATAACAGATGGGAATTTTTGCATTACACACTCATGGGACACATTTTCCCCACGTTTGCATACACTTCAAGTTACCCTATTGTTTCCAGTCTGCAATTTGAAGTCCACTGTAAACCCTGTTGAGTCTCTCTCTCAGTCCTATTAGCAGCAGGTCCTGCAGACAGTCCCAGGACACCCACAACCTTTCCACCAAACTGTACTGGCAGTATCCCATGGCCAGGCCAAAGCCCACATCTGTTACATACTGTCTGGCAAGCAGCAGACGAGACAGGCTCACCAGAGTGGCCCAACCAACCACCAGGACCCGCATCGAGGCTGTGTCCACCAGCTGTGCGAGGATGAAGCGGGCACACATGGCAGCTCGTGTAGCATGGCCTGAAGGGAAGGAGTAACGCTCCACAAAGAAGGTAGAGAGGATTTCAGAGCGGTTCTGGGCCGGCCTGCGACGTCTGACCAGACTCTTCAGAAGTCTTACTAAAAGCAGGTCCATAACCAGAGCTAAAGAGAAAAGAGAGATGAAACATCAGTTTAAATAAATAAATAAATAAACTAAAAAAAAACCTAGATTCTCTCTCAAGAGTCTGAAGAGACGAAAAATAAAAGTTATCAGGCAAAGATGTGAGAGCAGCCTGAGGAGCTACTGGACCACAACCGTTTCCGATGAGGAAAGTGAAGCAACATTGTGTCCTGCAATCCAGACAACAGCAACAGAGCTGGAGATAGCATCTCTAGGTTCCAAATCATTAAAGTGACTTCAGCTACAATGAAACGAGTGACAAGGTAAAGACTCTGAGAAGAGGGAGAGCTGAGTTAGGAAAGAAATGTCAACATTAACTTCATAAACACTGATTCACAAGTTTTTCTTTCAATAGAATTGTTTGCTTTGCTGTGAATCAAAATAATTCAGCAGGCTGAGGTTTGATCATGAATAGAAAAATTCAGTTACAGTTGAAGTGACGACATCTTCAATATTGTGATTTCGATCATTTCAAGGATGCTTTACCTGTTGTTTTCATTTCATTTCACCAATTTAAGTTGACCAGACTTTTTCTGGTCAACTGGTAGACTGGTGTTATGGCTTATGACTCGTCCTTGGAGTATTTAATTAGAGCTGCATCCTTAGCAAAGCTCTGTCCCTCAGTGCAACAGCCTGCTACCTAGGAATAGAAGACTAATTACCATTTAAAATGGAGTGTTTAATACAGCCCTAAAATAAATAATTTTAATAAGTGACATGATTAACTTTTGGCTTCAGACACAACTGCATGACTTCACAGGAACTGCACTTTACCAAACAACACTAACATTTTCCTCTTTGCTTCTTTGTGTGTGTTTGCAGATTACATACTGATCAACATCTTTGAGTTCTGTACACATACGTGTATATTTCTCTTTGTTGGGGGGCATTCCATAACAAATCTGAAGCAAGGAAACTGTTTTGTAAAGTAGAAAAAAGTTAAAACGAAATCATACCAATTTAAATGTTTGAAGTAAGCTACCCTTGACCTTAATCTCTCATCAGCCTATAGCTAAAAGAAGAGCCCGGTTTTTCCACATCACAGTGGCATCCTATAGGCGATTGTATCCCAGAAATAGTTCACAGAAGGATTTGATATTGAAACTGTCAGTTAGCTACTGTAGTGCACAGTTTGCAAATTAAACATCAGCCATGTCGCGTGCGTGTGTCTTAGTGGCCTCAGCTGTTGTCAGCTATGGCTCAAAGTAGAACATTTTCCATGACTGCTCTGTTGATGTTTCTCACTCACGTGGACTCACAAGCAGCTTGCATCTTTACAAAGAACTGTCTGACACTGCAGGGGGAAAGCTTTGGCTTTGGTTTGTTGGACTGTTTGTTTTCGTGCGTTACTGATAATACTATGATATCAAAATTAAATAGTTAAATTAATAAAAACACTTGTTGACTGTCAAAGACTTTATATTAGAGCTGGCACGACAGTGCGTAATTGCGCACCGGTAGTACGCACAAATGTAGTATGATAATATGGGTGTGTAAGACACCAACACAAAATCAGATTCAAAATTTGCCTGCTGCATTCAGGAGAATTTATTTTGGCAAAAGATTTTTAAAAATACTCGTTTCCTTATCAGATAAATTAAATGCCTGCAAAATAAATGAAACTGCATTTGTTGGGATAAGTGGTAGTTATCAAGAGAGGAAAACAAAAATGTATGACATGAATTCATAATCATATTGATAGAATTCAACTTAGATTCATCTATTATGAAACCATAATTTTATTCCAAAATGTAATTAAATAAGTCCATTGACTCACCCAAGGCCAAATTCAGCATGATCTCCTGCTCCTCCACGCTCTCTCCACGGAGCAAAGTGTAAAAAGTGCCGACGAGCCAGGGGATGATATGCCCGGAGAACTCCACCAGACGCACCAGGGGCCGTATGCCGCCCCATGGGGACTCCTCACAGGCGCACACTCCGAGCTGCTTGGACAACCACAGATCTATCGCCAACAAGAACCGGAGCGTGATAGCAACTATCGGCTGGTTAAGACTGACGGAGAAATCTTCAGGGGGAAAGTATGAGCAGCTGGAGCCCCTGCGACGAACATGGCACTCAGATGATGCCCTGTACCCACACACAGATCCACGGGAACTATTCCGTCTGGACGTGGGTGAGGACATTTTCGTTCTAAACTGTGTCGAGTAAACTTCACACACTTCTTTGTCGACCCCCTGTGTCGTGCCAATTCTTAAATCTTGCAGAAATCAAATGCAAAACATCCTGCAGGATGAAAGGGTCCAGATACAAGGGGTTAAAATGTCACCAATTGAAAGCTGGACCAGACTGTTTTAGTCACGTGGCTACAACATCCTTTCTACCCACACGTAATCTAAGCAGCAGTGAGGTCTAAATTTGTCCTCAGACAATGTGTTCATTCTCAAAAGCAGCTTCCCAAATACTCCACTTATTCGATATAAACTGTGGCCTTTTCTTCACTGAAAAGTTCTATAATTAAATGAAAATAAACAGCTCTGTACTTATATCATCTTAAGTGGGAAGCCAAGAAAGACACGTAATGGGCAAATTTAAGATGCAAACTGTGGCAAAATTCAACCTAAATGCCCTTCATACGGAAAAGGATTAGGGTCACTAAAAAAAAAAAAAAAAGTCCTTTTTTAATTAGTAGTTTTTGTGAGGAAAAAAGTCAGAATTCTGAGCTCAAAGTCAGAATTCTGACTTTTTTTTCTCAGAAAAACTACTTGTGAAAAAATTTAGACGTTTTTTTTTTTTTTTTAGTGGCCTTAATCCTCTTCCGTACCTTCACCATAAATCGACTGTTTGTTCCTCTGCATATTTAAATAGCGCAGCTCGCACATGTGAAAGCCCCGCCCCCTTTCCCTCGAGCTGTCAGTCATCACACTGCTGCTACTGCTGCACAGACGGAAACAGCCCCACGCGCTCACTCATCATGCCGGCTCCGCTGCTTGGAGATGTATTTCCTGATTTCGAAGCTGAGGCTACCACTGGGAAAATTAAATTTCACGAGTATCTGGGAGATTCGTAAGTAAATCATAATTTATTATTTAAATAATCTTGCACTTCATTACCTAAAATCACAAGAGCTTCATAAAAAGTGTTAAGTTCCTGCTTCATGACTTCTGCTTTGAGCTGTGCTTTTTATGACAGCTAAAAGTTCCACCAAGAGTTGGTTTCATACATCATATCTACTACAATCAACAGGTTAAATTGTGACAAAAAAGATCTCTAAAACCTTGGACACATTAATACACCGGCCATTATCAAAGGCAGCATGATTTCTTTGTTTCTGTGTTTGTCCATCTTATCTCTCCTTTGACATCTTTACATACTGCAAATAAAAGGCATCAGAAAAGGTCAGAGGTCAACCTGTCACATGCTGGCAGTGCACAATCAAATTGCTGACTGCATGAAAACCCCAAAAACATTTGGTTGACAACAGGTCACATCCTGTCAGTTTGGTTTCATCATTATATAATGTAACCAAACAAAACAACAAAACTAATCTTTGTATTCACATATTAGGAGATACTTTAACTTTAAATCTAACTCAATTTTTTGGGATTTGACCCAGATTGGAATGTCTTGATTGACAGACTAATCCCTGTTTTTACTCCAGATGGGGAATCCTGTTCTCTCACCCCAGAGACTACACCCCGGTGTGTACCACAGAGCTGGGCCGAGCTGCCAAATTAAGCAATGAGTTCAGTAAACGCAACGTCAAAATGATCGCCCTGTCCATCGACAGCCTGGAGGACCACCACGGCTGGATCAAGGTGAGAGCTGCAGCAGGGTCTGCTGAGGGATACACACGCAGCCCACATCTGTAAAACTGTGGATGTAAACAGAACACGGGGGCCTGCACAGGAGGTTAAGTTGTAAAATCTTCATTGTTTTAAGGCTGCACAAGACTCAGAGTTGAAGTTAGATCATCTAAGTGGTTTAAGCGTTTGTGGTGAGCTCTGTCATCTCTGTAAAAAACCTCATGCACAAACATTATAGGTCATAAGAAGTTTATGTCAAGGTTTGAGTAATGGTTTGACTCACTTATGACTCTTGTTTCATTTAATCAATTCATCAGATTAATTGACTATTTTCTGCATCTCTGTCTTATTTTAGGAGTATACTTGCAGCCTAAACTCTTTGTCTCTCTTTGATTTTGTCTGATATAACATGTATTGCGTGGGGGTTTCACTGACAGATACTGACAATGGGTGCTGTTACAACAGCTTTTATAACAAAGGTAGATAGTTCTCATGCTCCCTCATGGTTTGTGTCCCTGACCAAGTAGGACATCCTGGCCTACAACTGTGAGGAGTCAGCATGCAGCTCCCTGCCCTTTCCCATCATTGCGGACAGTAAACGGGAGCTGGCAGTCGCCCTGGGCATGCTGGACCCGGAGGAGAAGGACAAAGATGGTGTGCCGTTAACTGCTCGCTGTGTGAGAGTCAACAAAGTCACATTCTGAGCATTCGTTTAACTAAATATCATCTAACTCATATTCACTGTGAGTTGTTGACTTCATCTCCTTTCTGTCTGGGTTTAGGTTTTTATCATCAGCCCTGACAAACGGCTCAAACTGTCGCTCCTCTACCCAGCCACCACCGGGCGCAACTTTGATGAGATCCTGCGAGTGGTAGACTCCCTCCAGCTCACAGCAGCTAAACGAGTGGCTACACCTGCTGATTGGAAGGTAAGTGAGGAGGGACCTCGGCTGGCGTCAGATACCACAGAATGAGGAACTCAGCTGCTGATGTGTAGATTAACCTTGATTCTTATCCGTGTCTGTCTGTTACAGCCTGGAGACTGTGTGATGGTTCCTCCCAGCATGCCTGAGGAGGAGGCAGCGTCTCTGTTTCCAGGGGGCGTCTTCACCAAAGATCTGCCCTCTGGAAAAAAGTACCTGCGCTACACACCACAGCCTTAGAAGCAGGATGGACATGTTTGTTTACCTTTAGAGTAAACTTGCACTATTTGGAAATGTAAATGTTTGATATTTGAAAACACAGGGATTATGGCAGCTATAACCTGATACTGCAGGGTAAACATATCTTAGATCAAATTTTGTTCAGTTACTCATGCATCACTATTTTTCTGCTGTAAACAATGTTAGAGGAAGTGGCTTTAGTTGTCACTGAATGACCTACTGAGTGCAAACAATACACTGTGCATGCTTTAGTTTGCATATCATCGCCGAGATTAATCATTAACACAGCTGTAGTTACCAATCAGTTACTTTTTTTTTTAATTAATCAGACTTTTACATAACCTGTTGCTTCAACTTTTGGTATTTTTTTTTCTCAATAAAGGTTATTTAAGGCATCTATACGCAAACGCTTTATGGTTTCACAGAGGAGTCTTTCCTGTCAGGGATCATAAAACAATAAGTTGCTAATTTTCCTTTAATTTCATGACTAAACTAGAAAAGTACTCAGAGAGCGCAGACCTCCACCAAGCATACTGTGATTGTCACCAACACTTTAGTCCTACTTTAATGTTATACTCCCTTTCAGCAGACTGTCTGCTACTATTTGATGTTAGTTGCAGGTTTGTACAATAATTTGTTACCTGACAGTGTTGAAAATGATGATGATCCAGTACATATTTCATACTCTGGATCTTAGTGCCCAGAATATTGCCAGGATCTGGATCGTACTTTTGCATCTGTCAGAAATTATGGTGACCTTGTCTTGTATTGTTTTACAAAGCAACCCGACCATTTATCATAGAGTTATATACACACATGGTGAAAACAGCCCTATCTCACAATGATAAAGAATCCTCTAAAAAAGTCCTGAATCCAGACGGTGATCTAGATCACTTTCAAAATTTAATCACTTTTTTCTTATCTCATTTTGAACATTTCCTGAAAATTTCATCATGATCAGTTTGTTACTTTTTGAGTTATTTTGTTCACAGACAAACAAACAAACTCTCCCAAAGACATAACCTCCTTGGCGGAGGTAATAATGATGTCAAGATAACAAAGAAGTGACTTTTTCATGCCTCTCCCCTTGCTTCCATAAGGTATCTGTTTTACAGGCGCCTGTTAACTCAGCTGTGTGGGATTTGGTACCACCACCAGCCACCCCCCTTGCCAGGTCGGCAGCATCAGTAAGAAGCTTATCACCTTTCATCCTGACAGCAGGCTCCTGACTGATACGAGTGGACAGGAGAGTGTAAGGACAGAAGAGGCTGTACCAACAGGAAGAGGAAGATTGAGATAAAACTCAGTCACAAGAGAACAAAGGAGAGGGTTTTAAAAAATGAACGAGTGTCACTGTTGAGCTAAAACACGTTGAATTATACATCAGAGCCCAAAAGGGTGGAGCTGCAGGGAAAGGCATGAGCACAGTTTTATCATTTTAATCATTTATTAGAAGATTTGAGGGTTAGTGTTCCTGTTGGTTATTGGGGCTTAAAATCTAAAGTCCCCTCAGACATCCTGCACAGTATTTGGGTTAGAAGAGCAGCTCCAGCCACGGGGAGACTCAACAGCCACAAACAGTCTGCACTTTTAGTGAACAAAAAAAACATCCAGATATTCAGCCACAGAAAGCTCCTTTTTTCTAACTTTCCTTCACTAATGGAGACGTTCTATTCAGAGAACTGTAAAGAAAAGTACAGCTGAGACCCTTCTCTTTGTCTCCAGTGTGTGGATTTGTCATCACCATTACGTCAGAGGGAGTCAGCTCCATCTCAGCCTCCTCCCACCAGCGGTGTCATCTCTGGTTCATGAGGGTCTGATACTCCCTCTGGTGGGCAAACAGTTGCAGGAACACCTTGTACTTTCTCTTGTAAAAGCTGGAAAAAAAACCATTGAGATGCAAACAATGAATCAAACAGGAACCACAGACAGTATTTCACGTTTTGATTCGGTTTTACGCTTGACATTGTCTCAGAGAAGACAAGTTAATTCTTCCAAATTGTGTTTTCAACTGAAATGAACTGAAAACTAAGATACCTCAACATCCCATCAAAGGGCTCACATTTTACATTATAATTGAATTATTGACATAAATTTAGTAAAACTCGTCTCCTCACCTCTGGAGATCACAGTCAGGCTGAACAACTTTCCCCACTTTGGCCATTTTCTCCATCGCCTCCTAACACAGAGACAGAAAAAAACAACACCCCTCAATAAATAATGTTCTGCACACTCAGTCTGAAGCAGCCCTGACCCAGTTATAGTATTAACATGAGCCAACTGCAATGGTTTTGGTGTGGCTCAGTTTGTGACTAATGCAGCGCAGGGCCCCTTTGCCGTCTAAATCTACAAAATCCAGCCGGTGGACAGCGTGCAGCTCAGAGGATCAGACACAACAACTGCCTGTCGTACTTGTGGCTGAAAATGGATTGACAGGTGCGGCCCAGTCCAAACAATAACTTCGTATTTTTAGAATATCTGGCTTAAAGGCTTGTCGTCCTCTTGTGTTATGAGCGCTGGGACCGAGACACAGAGGGATGATAGCTTGTCCCAGCGAAAAATTAATCATCGCTTCACATCTTAAACACATAGTGAGCAAATCTGCTCAGTGACTGAGGCGAGTGAAGCCGTGCTCTTACTGTATGCACTTTGTGTCATTGTTCCATCCAGCAGATGGAGGCACTGAGTCACTGGTTGTAAGACTGGGGCACAGTAGATGTTTGCTGACATTCAATGCAAGTTTTCACTCTTTTCAGGAACATTATCACATTTCAGATCTCATGAAATACAAAAACTTTATCGTAAACCTTCATTACAAAAAGAAAGCATGTGGATTGCAGGACATTGTGAATCAGAAGTCACGCAGAATCCAATAAAAGTTACAACTTCTCAGTGAATTCCAAAACCACCTGGATGCTGTGTAAAGATGTGACACACAAAGTTTGGTGGTTTTTCATTTATAAAAACGTCATATATTACTGGGGTTTTTTTGTTGTTTAAAAGCATCTGATATGTTTCCTCTGCACTATTTTAATCAAATTAACGGTAAACATGGTTTGAAAACTATCTAAACCTGTTCGTTATCAACATTTCACACAGTGTCCAAAGCTTTTTGTAATCGGTGTCAGACTAGAAATAACAAAATATATAACTCCAGCTTTCTCATTTTCCCAGTTTTTTGTCAAGGTAGATCCAGCCAAGACAATCACTGGGAAAATAACTAATATGTAAACAAACAAAAGTGGTAAAAAGTCTTTGAGAGGCTTGACAAAAAGCCAGGGTATCTCTGTCTCTGCTCCTCCAGTTTTCACCATCAAGCTTCATAGAAGTGAAACACTATTTCACTGGAGAGCACCTACAACAACAGTTTGCTGAAAGACTCAACAAATGTTTCATTGATATCACAAATGGCACCACTTTTTCTCAGCGCTGCATCGAATCCAGTACTTAGAGACGCATACGCTTCAATGACTGTATTTGTACTTTTTGTGTGTTGCTATTCCTGAACTAATTCAGGCACAGAGTCCGTTTCACAAGAAAAGCCTTCATGAGATGCAGTAACTGTTTTTTGTATCATGATGGGTAGAAAGCTGCTGTACCCAGCATTCACAAAGATTTACTTTTAGAGGTACAAAATAATGAACAGTGTCCTCTGTCTCTTACAATAATAAGCTCAAGGAAACGCATTCATAAAGTTTTTGCCACATGCTTGAAATTGCAAATGCAGTTTCACACTCTGCTAATTTATCATGTCTCAGTGTTTTTCCACTAGAACACTTTTGAAAGGAAGTTAAGGAATGGGAGTTCACAAAAAAACATTTCAACTACTAAAACAGATTTGAGGATGTTTGCAATTCAACATTTCCCTGGCATTTCATTTTTTGTTGTTAAAAGTATGCTGAAAAAAAATGAAAAAAAATGAAAACTAAGCAAGTGTTTGTCTAATTTTTGGTAAAAATCATCTAATTAGATTAAATATGTACCCCATTCACCCGACAAGTCCAGAAAATATCTCAATTCAAAATATTGAAAGACAAAAATAATACCTGAACTGCTTTTAAACAGTGAAAAAAATCAGCCAAGGCAGAAAAAATAATTTTTCAAGTTCTTGAATCAAAGACAATGTCTAAACCTCCTAAGACCTAAGTTTTGTTTTTTTTTTTTACCATCTTTTTAGGATCAGTAGAACTATATATACTTTAAACCTTATCCTCGTCCTTAAACAGGAAAAAAAAGTGGCCTCACAAACATTTTTGTTTCCCCTCAGCAGATTTTTTCTACTTATTTTTGCTACTTGTTTTTTTTCTCAAGCAATTTAGGAGTTATTTTTGGTTTCTAAAATCTCAAAATAAGACTTTTTTTCTTGACTTGTAAGGTGAATGCGGCTCATATTAAGTGATTTTTTTTTAAAACATAAGATAAAATCATTGGCTTAGATTTCAGTTTTTGCTGTGTAGTCATGTTTGTTGGACAAAATCAGAAGTCACAGTTCAAAACTGAAAAGACACAGATATCAGTCAAATATCATAGTCAATTAAATACAGATCATTTACATATTGCTAGGCGCCACCCTGTTGGCTATGGCTGCCTTTTGCAGCAGCTCTCTCTTCTTTGACCCTTTCTTGTAATTTTTCGTAATCTTTGTATTTGGAGTGGATCTTTACTTTGTATGGCTCATTTGTTGGTCATGGACACCAAACTTTTAGTGGCTTCAGTGATATTTTTTCTACTTTTCCTCCTGTGTTTGTCTGGAGATCCTACATGTAACCATGGCTGCATTGTTTACATGTGAACTCAGCTGTTAGCAGCCTGTAGCATGTCAATGCTAACTGGTGTAAGGCCTGATGTCTTCCCACAAGGTGAGGAGAAGGAGGTGAGGACGACGTGCTGGTTTCTCAGGTGTGAGCTAAGAAGTGACGACATGGAACTGTCCTTCCATCCATCGTTATTGGGAACGTAAGATCTACCTCCAATAAGATGGACGAGCTAGCCGTGCTAACCCAGAAACAGAGGGAATACCAGAGGGTAGAGTAGCATCATGCTACTCACAGACATGGCTAACAGAGCTAACACCAGACACCAATGCCACACTGGAAGAGCTTCATCTGTTGTGAGCAGACAGGATCCAGGAGACAGAGACTGAACAGACTGCTGAAGAAGTTCAGTCCTGGACCCTGTGGAGGTGGAGGCTGGCTGAACTGGACAATAATGATGGACAAGCTGTCATCATTTTCTTATGGACCTTTTTGTACTTTCTATACACTTTCTTACTTTTGTTTTCTTGACTTCAATTTCATTGTATTTGTTACAATGACAATAAAGTTCTATTCTATTTTATTTTATATTGGACAAAGAAAACTGAAAAGCCCCTGTTAATTTAACTGTATGACCGAAGCTCACTTGTCATTTTGTGTGTGTGTGTCTCGCTCTACCTGTATACTGCTGTATTCCTGTGATGCACATGCACCAAGGATTGCTGCTCCTATTAACACAGCCTCCGTCTGGTCAGGTAACACAACAGGCAGTCCTGTAAAAAAACAGAAGGATGAATTAGACTGGCTTCAGAGGAAATGCCAACTTATAAAAGCCCTTGCGTTGAATTATTTATTTGGGAATATTGGTGAGAACTGCCTTCTTGTTGGCTCACAGTAATTCATAACTCACTCCTCTGTATTTTATACCTGTGGCGTTGGCGTGAATTTGTACAAACAGGGCGTTTTTGCTCAACCCGCCACACAGGAAAAGGGTTCGGATGTCATGTCCTGCCTCTTTCATGGCTTCAAGAATGTGAAGAGTACCAAGCTGGAGATGAAGAAACACGGGAGGATTTAGGTTAAAGGTTTGAAAACAAAGATACAGAAATAAAGAGATATGACATACTAATAACTCAAATGTGACTCACAGCAAGGGCTTGTAAAGTCGCCAAATAGAGCAGAGCCAAGTCATCCAGGGTTTGGGAGAGTGACAGACCAATCACCTGCGAAACCGTCATTATTCCATGTACTGGGTGTAGTCACAGTGCTTTGTCAAGTTCGCCTCTTTTCAAATTGCTGTCATGAATTTATTTCATTTTATAAACAAGGTTCAAAAGTTTCTGAGCAATAGCTTTTCAGTCAGGAGGGGGTTGGCTTCAGAAAAGAATGCAAAACCATCTGACCTTGTTATTTACAGACTTCTTCAAAAGTTTATCAATATAAAGTATAATAATATTCTTTAAAATACAGTCTCATTTATTTAATGTGTACATTTAAGGAAATGAACCACTTTGAAATAAAAACCAGTTTGAGCCAGGCTGACTATTCTTATGTTCAAGACTTTGTGCTCAGCGTCAAAACAAAAGTTCAGCCTACTTTCAAGTATCCAGTGTCTATTACATACCAGTGCTTTTTTATCAACAAAAGTTATAATATATAAAAGATTTTTAAAAATCTTTGACAGCTAATATACAAATTCATTGTCTACAAAAAACTCTGGCCCGTGGTTCCTCACCATGCCCTTCAGAGTGGGGTCAGCCAGAGGTGACCTGTTCCCATGGAAGTCCGGCCACACATGGAGACTGGAGCCCAGCAGGTCAACAGCAGAGCCGGAGTTAGACATCGAACTCAGGTGGCTGTTCAGGTAACTGTAGATGTTCCCACCAGCAAAGGGCACTCTGGGAAAAACACAACAGCAACCATGTAATGACTCAGATTAATCCATGTCATTAAAGGTGTTTTAATGTTAATCTGTAGTATCAAGGGAAAGACGGGTCTTTACAAGAGCTTTTTAAACTGATGTTAAAAAATCCAACAATTAAATAATGAGTGATTATATTTGCAGCGACCACAGAACAGATAAGAGGTTAGGAACACACAACAATACAGAGTCCCTAATCTTCACAAAGCTTTTAAAAATGATGAGGCATCAGGGTTTAAAGCTGAGGGGGGACATCTTTAGGAAGTTGAGGTGTGACTCATCAGCTGACCTCTGTTGTGCCTGTTCCTGGATCTGCGTGTAGGCGGCGTGGCCCTTCACCATGTGCTCGATCTGACGGACGAGATGATTTACAGAAGAGGATTACAATAAAAAGGCTTCAGACATTTAAAGGCACTGATATTACCACATTAAGACAATGTGAACCTGTAACTGATACATGTTTATACCATAGTATTATACAGCATGTCCATTAAGTCTATTTAGAATTTCAACAAAACAAAGGCATCTCATGCAATAACTCAATCAGATTTGTTCTAGGTATTCAAAAGTTACCAAAGTTTTAAATCACATTTCATTTATGTATTTCAGGAATCCTGTTAATAAAAAAAGAGTGCTGTTAAATGAAACTCTAAAAATGGCTACTCCTCAAGAAAAGGCTCAATGTGTGTCATGATTTATTGAAACAAAACTGGATACTAAGACTCAGCAAAACTAAAGAACCAATTGTGGAAAAAAATCCACTGTCATGTTGGTTAATTTGTGCATGGTGCAAGAAACTTATGAAGACAGGGACAGTGTAGGATAAAGGGAGGAGTGGACGACCAAGAACATTAGCAGCATTCTCCTACAAAATTAGTCCTCGTACTAAATTGGTTACAAAAAAAATTTAATATCTGCTCATTTTGTAACAATTTCCGCATATTTGTCTGTTCATTTGCTTTTGTAATTATATATTTTTTAAATGTACAGAGACTTTCTAGACACCCTGTATATTTATCTAATGAAAAACCACTGGACTGTAAATATCACTGAAATATCACTATCACTGGTTACTGTCCTTATGACTAAAATCATTCAGCCACATAATCAAAGTAATTTGGTAAAGGTCAAATACAGCTATAATGGTAAACACTGGTATTTAAGAGACACTATAGTTAATTGACAATATGAAGTTCACTACCCATGTCATGTTACAGATCTTTTTTCAGTGTTAATGAAATTTATGGAGTGCAGATGGCCAAGTGGTTTAGGTCACGCTTCATAAGGTTTGCCCTCACATGGGTGGCCCGAGTTTGTATCCAACCTGTGGCCTCTTTGTCACTCCCCACTCTCGCCCTAGTTCCTACTCTATCCACTGTCCTCTATCTGATTAAAGGCATGAAAACCCCCCCAGAGATAACTTAAAAAAAATAATAATAAAAAGTTAATTAAATTTGTTTCTCCCACTTGTAATCACTGCCTTGACATTGGCCAAAATAATCTCAAATTATTTTTTCTCTTGGGTTTTTAGCTGTCTGATACATTCATGTGATATCTAAAAATCATTATGACGTGTGTATTGATACTCTCTCTGTATGACTGAGCTTATTCTGGTAGAATCAAACCAGATAAAACAGTGCAATTTCTTTATATCAGGATTTGTTTTTGGTACCTATATAACAATATTTTCTGTAAAGGGCACAAATCAAAAGACTATGTTGAAAAGTTGCTGTTTGAAAGGTCAGATTTGTTGATTTCATCTGAATGCATTTACACATTTACACAACAAACATCTAATATATTTGTTCACACAATAAACACTAGAGCACATCTGTAACATCATCCATGATCACAGCTTGTACATGGACTGACCAGCCTTCCTGTGGCACTCTGTCCTCCTTCGTTGAGCCACATGTCAGGCACCATGGCAGACAGGCAGGGCCCCCACACACCCGGCACAAACAGAGGCTTGGCACTGATCTGATACAGAGATAAAACACTGAAACTACAGCAAAGAGTTCAGACCGTCCTCTTAAAAAAATATTCAAAACTAAAGGAGATGTATCAGACTAAGTTTGAAAGTTCAAATCTGACTTTTTGATAACACAACATGAATCACATAGACGGTTGGTAAAATGTTCACTCACTGCCATATGACAGGTTGACGTCCCACAGATCATTGCCATACGGGATGTGATTGGCTGGTCTTCACAGGGTAACTGGAATCCTTTCACATCTGCACCAATCACCCCTGGACAAAGAAGATATAAAGATGTCTAGAGGATAATCACATCTGAATGTCTTTCTACAGAGACAAAAAAAACACTTTTGTGTGTGTTTAACTTTTACAAAGTTTGCAAAGCTGTCAGACCTCACTCAGAGACAAATCGTTATGAAGTGTAGATCAAAAACTTTCCATCCTTTTGAAGTGCTTCTCTAACCTTCACATGTGATTCAGCAGTGACACTAACTGCTGGAATAATGTTTGTCAAGCTGGTTTGAGTTTAAGGTGGAGGGTTCAGGGACAGGGGGCGTACATCACGGTGACACACACAGCGGATAAAAGTGCAGAGTGTTTTAACCCCTGACTGATACAACAATGTGTGATCGGCAGAGGGCACAGCCAGGGGTCAGAGGGCAGAGTTCATGAGCAGTTTATCTCCCAGAACAAAACCAGATGGTTTGGATTTCTGAACCAGAGGGATGCTCTACTGCTGCACTGCTGCCAGTAGGTACAGTATAGATTAGAGGCTTCTCAACTGTTTGTTGCCCATAAACTGTATAATAAATTTAACCTCAAACTATATTCAAATATTGTATTCCTAAACTTGATGATGTGGGTTTTGATGCCATAAACATCAATGTTTTATTTCTTTCTATTCTTGGGTCAGTTATTTTAAAATCATTTACAGTTTAGTTTTCACAGTATAGTAGACTGGTGAAATAATAATGTGCAAAACTAGACAAAAAAAAACAAAAACATTGGTTACACCAGGTGACATTTATTATTTTCAACAACTGGTCCCGTCTTTCAACCCAAATTTTTTTTAGCAACATTATTTTAATGTCACAGTATTTGAAATCTAACTTTCATTATTTCAAACATAATTAACTAGAAAAGTTGTTTTCAATCAAAAAGTAAACTGTTTACAATATTCCAATATATCACAATATTGTGATATCATGATATCATTGTATTGTGACCATAGACTGCATAAAACATGGATGTAGCTTCTGTGACGTCACCCATCTGTTCCTGAAACCGTGTAATGAAGCCAATCCGTGGACGCAGCCACATATGCTATGACGCCGGCTGTGAGTTTCCTTTCGAGCAGCTACAAGGCTCCCGGCAGTCACATGACTTGAGCTGTGCCTCTGATTGGACAATCAAAGGATCCTAAAAAACTTCTAAGCCCGCGAGTGTAAAAAAAAATCACTCACTGTACAGTGTGTGCCAATAGTGAAATCAGCGTTTAAGACCCAAGTTGTTTTTTGTACCAGGCTGTTAAAATGCTTTTGAATGCCCCAAAAGTCTATTTTTATGGCTGGGTGTGTACGTGACTTCGGGTCTTTCTGCAGCCAGCCTCAAGCGGATTCTCAACGAACAGCGACTTTTCGCACTGCGGCCTAGGCTTCATTTTTACTGACTGGATGTTGCCCCTTAATTGTGACCCAAGGATTGCGATCTGTATCATATCATAAGGTTCCTCCCAATACTCACCCCTAGTAGATGAACTGCCAACTGTAAGGACAGACGTCTTTGGGTTTGATTTCAAAATGCCACAGCCCCTTGTGCACACTGACATTTTCTTTCGGCACATTTAGGCCTAAAAACTTCAGGGACTTGCCTTTCAAATATTCACTGCTCAATGAGAGATAATATGTTGGCCAAAATTCACAAGCAGGGAATTGAGAATCTATAACTTAGGCCATTTCTGTGATAATATTAATGGTACAATGTTGTGTACTAGTGCACATTTCTGAAAAACTCAACGGTAGAAAAAAACCCTGTAGATGAGGTGTGCAACAAAGAGTATAAAGTTCAGAAACAGCAAAATACAATGTGAAAATCATGAAATTGACTCTAAAGATGGACTACCTGCTGCAAGTGATTAAAAATTATTTACAGGATATTTATATATACAGAAGTGGAATATATATCCTGTATACCAGTTATTTATCTCTGAGGTTCCAGCTTAGGTTCAAAATTCTCATCTTGAACAAACTGTGCTTTAAACTATGGACTGGAACATGCTGAACTTCCTGTTGATACTGATGTTCCCTTGAGATTGAAACCCATTGTTTGGAGGGACCCTGACCTTCTCTGTCACCACACAGGTATATGCTACATGCATTCATATCTGTGCACAAAATTTATTGAAATACTCAAACGTCAAAATGTTACCAAAACATTTCAAAATTCAACTTCACTTTTATAAAAATGTACAATTGGCAGAGTGACCCTGGCTCAGAAAATGTGTTGACTGTTTCTTACCAAGGCCTCCTGCATGAGCATCGATGAGGGAGGCACCCACAGCAATTCCTGGTTCCAAACCCAAGTCTATCGCTGCCTCCTGGGTGAGGCCACCTCCTAACGGGGTCCCTGGAGGACATGTGACACTGCCTGGATGACACAAAACAGATATCCTAAATTAATTCAAACATATTACATATGACTCCAAATCAGACATCATTCTCTTCAATTATCCCAGCTCACACACTACTCAGGTTGAAATCTTCCTTGGTTCAGTCTCATCTAACATCACATCAACTGCAAGAATCCTTTAAGTCATTTTTGACTCAGACCTGATCTTCACCATCACATTAAGAAAACTGTCCAGTCCTGTTTCATTCAGTTAAGATCTATCTCCAAAATCAAATGCTTTCTGTCACAAGCGGACCCAGAAAAAGTCATCCATGCATTCATCTTCTCTTGGCTTGATTTCTGTAACTCTGTCTTCTCTGGCATTTCCCGTAAATCTCTCTGCTGCTAGGCTTCTTACTGCTTTTAATGGACAAAATCATATCACTCCTGTCCTTGCGACTCTACACTGGCTCCCTGTACATTTTAGAAGTGGTTTTAAGATTTTACTGATCATTTTTAAAGCTCACTTAGGCCTTGCGCCAAGCTACATGGCAGAAATGTTGACACTTTACGAGCCATCTTGCGGCCTTAGTTCCTTGAGTGGAACTCTGCTGGTCGTTCCAAAGTCGAGACTCAAACCTAGGGGTGATCTGGCTTTTTCAACCAGGGTCCCTCGACTTTGGAACAACCTACCTGAGGACAAGGCGGGAAGAGCCAGTAACATTTTTTAAATCTGTTCTTAAAACTCACTTTTATGGACTTGCTTTTATGTAATCTTACCACTCTTAATTGTATTTTAATTTCTGTATACTTAACTTGACCTTAATTATATTCTCAGATTTGGATTCTCTGCCATGTTTTAATGTGTCAAAGCACATTGTAAACAATTTGTTTTTAGAGGTGCTATATAAATAAAGTTTATTATTAGTTTATTATTCTGTTCATTTCGATTTCAAATCAAAACAACAGTGGCTAAACTATAACGGCTTGATGCAGCTAGTCCATCAAAGACATGATGAACACAGCACTGTACAGAGAACATCACATTATGCCCGAGAGCTCAAATATGTGACCTGATTTAAAGTGGATTCTAAACAGTTATATCAAGTACTCTGATGAGTAAACTAAATATAATCTTTAGATTGATCAAAAAATTATAGAAATTAGAGAAGCATTAGGGTGTTATACTTTGTAAGTTTTTCTCTTACCCAAACTAATCCCTTTAAATCCTTTCAGTGGGAAATGTGCTTGATGAACCATATCATATATATCAGTGTTTGAATTAGGAGTTTGTTTTCAATGTTTCATACCTATTTTGGAACAGTTATTTTCCAACAGATCCTCCAGTCCAATGTTGGTCCAAAAACTTGGATCCCATCCTTCAGGAGGACAGTACGTCCATTTACACACAAGAGTACACAAAGACCTGTTAAACATCACAAAATAGTAAAACCACATGTTTCAAAGTGTATCTCTGCTGCAGACCAAAGCTGGAAAACAGATACAGATTTTGTTTTTGTATTGAATGCCAGAAAAAAGATGACCATATTTTTGAAGCAGATTTTTTTTATTCAACTTATTACACACCCACAAAGTCTATTATCCACAGAAGCTTACCGGTTTAAAGAGCCTGATGCCTTCCATGACAGAAAGTCAGGAAGATCAAAAAAGTGAGCAGCTTTGTTCCAGCAGCTTTCTCTTAGATTCTGAAGGAAAGATGAGATAAATGAGCTCAGATAAACACTGACAATAGTTTAATACATCGAGATGACACACATATATCAGAGAACATATTTGAAGTTTACATATACAAGTCCTCATACTGAGAAAACATTCATAATTTCAGAAAACTTATCAATCTAATGCAGGCACATGCTGAGCAGACAAAACAAAGAGTGAAATGAAACACACAGAAATCAGCGGCCCTGCAGTGACCTTGCTCACCTCTCACCTCTTTGAGCCACAGCAGCTTTGGAGGCTGCATCTCTGGTGACATGACCCCTCCAACTCTGTTCAGGACCCTGTGGCCGGTCTTGGTGATCCGTCCAGCTTGCTCCTCTGCACGATGGTCCATCCACATCACTATGTTCCTTTGTGTGTCACCTGAGGAAGCCAAGGGGAGGTTAACAGAAAGAGCAGCTGTAGGTTTAGTAAACAAAAATATACTGAGAGGTCACTTCTGCAGGTGTTGGGTTTGGGTGGTTTATTTGTTAGATGAAACAGAGCTCAGGGTTGGAGAGGATAAATAAACCTGTTGGAGTGTGTTCAGTCCTAGGCAGGGTGTTATCAGTCATTTAACCTGAGAATTTTGCTCCTGACCTCTGTGCTCACCTCAGCCCTCTGAAAAAAACATCTGCTGTATAGCTGACCCTGACCTCTGACCTTGTCCTGGGGGAGGGGGCTTTAACCTGGGAGATCAATAAAGTGTCCAATTACATTAGACCATCACAAATCACCCAAGCAAAGACCCTACAACTGAAAATGTTTGTGCCAAAATGCTCCAGGAGGGTGATCACTGAAATTTCACAATGAAAAACATTTTAATGTAGTAAAAAAAACATTTATTTATACTTCTGTGTTTGTAAAAGTTTTCTTGCAAACCTTTCCTTTAAAAATACATACATAAAGCTGAAACCTAAAGAACAAAGTTCAGGCTGCAGAGAAAATACATGTTTCACCCACCATCCTGATTGACTGCAACAGGCTGGAAGTTTTCGTCCAAAACCACAAGAGAACAGGTGGCATCGAATCCGATCCCTCGTACCCGACTCCTCTCTACATCGTGTGTTACTCTCTGAAACAAATATTTTAGATTTTATTGTTAAAATAAGGGGATAATCAATTCACTTTGTTAGCCAAAGGTAAATACAAACTGTTTAATGAAAGTGATTTATAAGTTTTCTGTGCAAAGTTGAAGTACTTGCTTAAGGTAGCTGATTAGCAGTTGAAGTAGTTTGTTAAAAGTAATGGACCATTTATTAAAACAACAGTCAGCTAAATGATACACAACTTTAATATAAACTTAAAATGATAAACAGCCAGAGCAATTAGCTTACTTTTATCTAAAATAAGTTAATCATTGGATAGATACATAGCTAAAGTAAAAGCTATCAGGTATTGGATCAACAGTTAGCTTAGTTTTAGCTAAATGACTTCAACAGACAAACAGTTATGGTTTCAGTTTAAAGTAACAATTTAATAAGCTTAGCACAAATAGTAAGGACATTTGTGTTTGCTGCATTATTTCTTTGCTGCAGCAATGCTTCTTGGCAATAAATCTTATACTGATGAAAGCCTGTTCATTTCCTGGTCCAATGGAGCCACATTTGTAAAGAACATGAATTTGTGGGATGAGCAGCAGGGTTGAGTATCTGGGTTGTGCCCATAAAAAAAAAAAATCCCAAATCTTTTCTGTCACAGCTTATTGACTTTTGTTAGAAGTAAATCGTATAAAAAAATCCAAAGTATTAGCCATATTTAGATAAGTTAAATATGCACTGTACAATGTGATGGGCAAAGTTGAATCTGTGGCCAAAAGTTATACCATAGCAGCTAAACGTAATAGGCAAATAATGTGAATGTTTGCAAACATGTTTAAGTATTGCTGGTTAAAGGACAAAGCCTAAGACCCAATGAACACTGTGGGGTTTATGACGTGGTCCTTAAGTTGACCTGACAATGGTCTGAGATCCGCCTACCTGGACAACAGTGCAGCATTTTTCCCAGATCTCAGTGGAGGACTGGACATAGTGGTCTGACTGGGGCTCCCAGATGCTGATGGGCTCCTCTGCAGTGATCTTCAGCTGGCCTGTCCTGGTCACCAGGGCTGCCCTCACACTTGCAGTGCCCACGTCCACTCCAACATAATAGACGTCTGCCATGAGGAGACGAGCTGATGAAGAGGAGGGGGGCTGAGGGTGCAGGGGTTGATTGTTAACCAGGGTGCAGAGTAAAAGTCAATATTTACAGATCTGTAACGAAATGGATGAAAGTAATCCGAGAGTTTATGGTGTATTTGCGTTTGATTGACTAAATCGTCCTAAATTAAATATAATGCAACAGTTAATCAACCTCGATCGGACAGAGATTTTCCAGTTACAGTTCGCACTAAAGAACATTTCTCCCTCACGTCACGAACACTCAGAACAAAGAAAACTTCTAAGACACTTCCAGAAAAGAATCTCTGAACCTACCGGCGGATACAGTTCTTATTTCAGTGTTTGAAACATCTTTTTTCGGTCTGTGATCGATGGACTTCGTGCTGTAGATGGTGAGGGCGACGGAACGCGGAAGCGGACAAAAAGGACGAAGTTGCTTTTCTTCAATGAGTGCGAGAAAGTCCAAAGCAAATGTCATGCACCAATAACTGGCACATTTCACAATTTTTATTTATTTCTATTTGTTTTTCTTTTTAAGCTGCCGGGCAATTAAAAGTTCATGTGTTATATATACAGTGCCTGTACACATATCATATCATATCATATCATATCATATCATATCATATCATATCATATCATATCATTTTGTCTCATATCATATCATATCATATCATATCATACCATATCATATCATATCATTTTGTCTCATACCATATCGTATCATTTCTAGTAAACATGGAAGAAAGTAATGGCATTTACAGTTAATGTGTCTGAGATCCTAGATCTAACACAAACATGCATTGGTTTTTATCCTAGTCATGGGAATATTAAAGAAATATGCATGGCCAGATTAAAGTGTCCCCAAATAAGGCACAACATAGGCCAAAAGGCCCTGAGTTTAGAAAGAAGGTCAGAGATCATCTCAAATTCCAATTTGTTTTTCAATATATTGACTGCAAAAGCATGATCTCAGCTAAGACATTTCCTGTTTCCTTTATTTAACCTCAATGCAGTCTCGTGGTCAAAGTGTTATTGTGTTCAGGTTTTGTTTTGTTATAACACACATTCTGAAATAATCTGTTTAAAATCAGATAAAAAGATGGACCACACTTGATTCTAAACTATTTTTCCATGACAGGGTTCTAAAATCATCTGTGTCTTTTCAGACCTGTTGATGCCCCAAGGCCAGTTGAAAAAGGCAGTTTGGGGGTTTGTCCAGTTTAAAATGTGACTGTCTTAGGTCACTTGCACATACATTTCTTTGATCAGAAGAACATTTTTGCAGCAAATTCATCAGATTCATCATTGCATGGAAACCCTGAATATGTCAAAATATGATTCCCTGTCCAGTTTGAGGGTCACAATAAGTCATGCTATTTAGCCACCATGCATGATAAAAAGGCTCCAGTACAGGTTCAGCTAAAAAGGATGCAGGCATGGTTAATGTTATTAGGCACATCCCTGCTTTTACTGCAGTAACATAACAGAGAAGGGCCTGTTAAAGATGTTTTGCGTCATGAATTAAAAATAAATTGCTGACATAACTTACTGTAAAACCTTTCAATGAGTTACAGAATACAATATCAAACTTTTTCTTCTGTATCCTGCCTGGACTGTCTATTTTATTGTGGGGGTTTTTTCTTAGAGGAGATCAACATCTGCCCAGAGGAAGTGCTGCTGGCTGTGATGAGTGTGTTTGGATCAGGAATGATCAGCAGAGATGGAGAACAGAGAAACACCAAGCAGCAGGACAGGAAGAAACAGATGGTCTTCAACAAACACTGAATGGACAGTGTTTGAAATCTCATCCGTCTCACTCACTGCCCATGTATCTCTGTCCGTGTCTGTGGGTGTGACTTTATGTGTTTCCCTCTGGTCCACCCCTGAAGCTAATCAAAACTTTTCTGTGTTTATACATCCACACATGTGTATATAGTTTTTCCTTTGTGCTTTGCGCTTAAGAAAAGTGAGGCTGTCCCACCTCTGTACAACAAAAGCAGGCATGTTGGGAGGCAGGCAGGACGAGCTCCTGATTAGAAAACTTCACGCTGTGGAAACAGCTGGCCCGTGCAGGGAGGAGGGAAGCGCTGTTATCTAAAAGCGACCCCGTCAGGCCAGCAGAGGGGAAAAGCTGACAGAGAAACAGGAAGCACAGCCAGGACACAGCAGCAGTCTGATAGGAAAATACAACTCAGAGGAGCTTTACACAGGTGTACAGAGAGTTCATGAAGAGACAGTTTCATTAAAAGCCTCTCTGTGATGTTGAGGAAAAAAATGAAAAGAAAAAAAGAGTTGAGGCCTTGTTTGCCTTCATTGCTGCTGTGGTATTAGACACCAAAGTTTCTGAGGCATTTGCAGTGATGGATTTTCACTACAGGGTGTCAAATACTTCTAAATGGGTGTTGCATGGTGTGTTGGGAGGACAACATTTCATCTCAAGAGTGCTGACCTCAAGCAGCTCTGGTTCTCCCAGGCTGTCTGGGGCTGTTAACTTATTTATAGTTGGCTTGAGGAGAACATGTTGAATAATACAATGGAGGAGGCCAGATAGGCTGGACTGCAGCTGTACAGAGCCTTCATTCATCTATATAGCTCCACATTTACCTTTAAGGCCTGTTAACGTAGACCACTGTATATACAGTCTGCTTTTATCGAACCAGGAAGTAGATCATAACCACATATCAAGTGGCCAAATAAGGAGCTATGATGGCTTAAGAGTCTTTGGACCAAATTCTATACTTGATTTTATTTGTATGTATGTTAATGACATACATATTTTCATGTTTGTCGATTTACAAATGAGCAAAAAAAAGCAGTTTTACAATTTCATGTAAAAAAGCACAGTTTTACAATTTCATGTAAAAGACATAATAACAGTAAGAATAGAAAACATAAATTTTGTGGTAGCGATAATACTATAAAAGTTTGCATTATGTTCAAATATGTATGTACTGTAATCTGATAAATAATGTTTATTTTAAATAATGAAACACTTGTATGTAGTTATACTTGTCACTGAGACATTCAGAAGTATAACATAATTCCTGACAAAAACAACACATTTTATTTTCTGTGTGGTTTTAATTGTGCATGTTTATTTCTGTACACACTTGTGTCCCATTATTAAATATGTTGCTCTTTTTGGCACTAGGTGTAAAAGCTGAAAACTTCCGTCATATTGTTTTTAAATTCTTATTCCCTTAACATGTCCCCTTTGAAGTTAAAAAGATATCCTCCTAAATTTATATAAGGGATCAGAAAGGGACTTCGAATAAAATTTTGGCTGTGAAAAGACCTTGGAGTAATGTCTATTTTTAAAGAGCTTTTGGCACAGGTCTGACCTCCTTCTCCTGAACTATTAAACTCTTTGACCGGCAGTAGCACTTTCCACTATAAATTTGTATGGACACTAGCTTTTGTGTTGCAAAACTTAGATTAATATTATTTTCAACACTAAAAAAATCGGGAAAAATACCTCATAATTTGAAACCCCCAATACATAATTTCAGTGTTTTTTTTTCTTTAACACATCTTAATGAAGAGTAATCTTTCGATGTTGTGTGTTAGTCAAAACTAACCTTGATAGAGAAATGTGGGTCAGTACTGTCTTAAAGGATGGGTAACTAATAATTGAGCGGGTAACTAAATATTCAAAAACACTACGTAATCCCAGAGTACATTGCTCCACTGTCTGCATTACCTAATCCCATAAGCCATCGCGGGGGGGCGGGGATATGGCTAGTTGTCAGAGCAACCTGCATGTCATTAGACAGCCCCCGCCCTCCAAACCATCTCCAGCCAATCAGGAGCCGTAGAAATGACATCATTGTTATTTTCAGTGGAGCAGCAGCTTAGAGGTGGATAAAGTTCGTCTCCACGTTGGAAGTGATAGAAAGTATTATCCCGTTTCGGGCTGTGTTTGTAGTTTTTTACGGAGGACAGGAAATCAAAGAGGACACTTCAGATGTGGAGAGAGTGAGGTTTGGCGGCAGAAGGAACTGCGGTGTTTGTTTATTATCGCGTGGATCACAAGAAGAGAAAAGTTTTCTCAGGACACGAAGTTGTCAAGTGAGTTGAACTTCAACAATAGGCGGGCTCGATCACAAGACATTTCAGAGACAAAGTGTCACAGGACGAATGTAAACCGGCGATTTGGGACACTTCTTTTTCTTGAGATAAGGTAATAACAAAAACTTTATGTCCAAGAAAATGGAAGCGACTTTCTACGACGAAGCCGTGAACGCCTCAAACTCTCAGCATGACGGGACGACAGCGGTGTACGGCTTCAACCCCAAAACCCTCAAACAAACCATGACTCTGAACCTAAATGACCCGAAGAACTTCAAGCCACAACTGAGCGCCAAGGCTCTGGATATCCTTACGTCCCCTGATGTGGGGCTGCTGAAGCTAGCCTCTCCGGAACTGGAGAGACTGATCATCCAGTCCTGTAACGGGCTCACGACCCCCACCCCGACCCAGTTCATCTGTCCCAAGAACATCACGGACGAGCAAGAGGGATTCGCGGAGGGGTTTGCAAAGGCTCTTGCTGAGCTCCACTACCAACAGCACCCCCCTGCCGTGCACACTGACGCACAGATCGGTGCGAGCAGCGGCATGGCATCCGGCCCTGCCGTGTCCGAAAGCGGAGGGATTCCCTTCAGCTGTACTGTGCGCACAGACCCACCCGAGTACACAAACTTGGGGACTTTCAACCGGGCCATAGGCTCTGCATCTGCACCTGCCAGTGAGAGACAGCCATCTATGAGCTACCCCGCCGGCCCACAGCCGTCTCACAGCCACATGGACCACCAGCTCGCCGCTGCGCAGCACCAGCGGCTCCACACGCTCAAGGAGGAGCCGCAGATTGTCCCCGAGATGTCCGGAGACACCCCGCCGCTCTCCCCCATCGATATGGAGAGCCAGGAGCGTATCAAAGCAGAGAGAAAGCGCATGAGGAACAGGGTGGCTGCGTCCAAATGCCGGAAAAGGAAGCTGGAGCGGATCTCCCGGTTAGAGGACAGAGTCAAAAACCTGAAGAACCAAAACACGGAGTTGGTTTCATCCGCCAACGTGCTCCGGGACGAGCTGGCTCTGCTCAAGCAAAAGGTCATGGACCACGTTAACAGCGGCTGCCAGCTCATTTTGACGCAGCAGCTTCAAGCTTTCTAGACTTAAAGGGAGGGGGGAGAACCAAGGGACGTTTCTTGGGGACCAAATGCAGCTTAAAGTGGGACTGTTCAGCCATATCATTTCAAGGTTTCCTCTAAAATATCCTTTCAGACTCTGTCCAGTAAGTTTTGCAAAAAATGAAAAATAAAAAAATAACGCATCGATGGGGAGTGATTGAGATGTATAGTTGGTCAGTATAGTGGTCTGATACCACCAAACTCAGTGCAGGGACACATTAGCTCACAGTTAACATGTGCTTCCTCTAGTGTACAACTTTGGTATTTCTAGCATTTTGACACTTCTCATTCAACGTGTATTGAATCGATAAGTACCAGTAGTATGTCAGTCTCCCACAGTTAAATCCAGTTGTAAACTGATTAGATCTCATGTAGTTCTGTCTGACAGTCACTTCATGGGAGCACTTTGCATCAGACAGACACACAGTGTGAACGAGGCCCTGAATTTCAAGCTGCAAATAGACTTGAGTCGAGCACTGAGTCCCACCAGCTTCTTTACAGACTGTACAGAATAACACTAACAATAAACAAAGAAATGTTTCACACCTTTTTTTCTGCAAGGACTCCTATAGGTGTGTGTGTAGCGTTTACTGACAAACCCCAGCCTTACTTTCTTAACCCTTTTGTTGATACGAGTTTGTCATAAAGGTGTAACTAATGTTAGACCTGAAAATAATACTTTGTAATAATATTTGTACGCTGTATTTTGAGCACTTCAGAACTGTAAATATGACGGAATAAAATGCTTGACACGCGTATAAGTGTGTGTGCTTTTGTAAATGCTTCTTTTAGCCTCAATGTGATTGTACATAAAGTGTTTGTTATCAGAGCAACTGGGGCGGACGGGATATTGAGTCACCAATGCGGTGTGGGACGCCTGCAATAGCTGGTGACTCTGCGTGGCCGCTGATTGGTCGGTGTGGTGTCGGAAGTGAGCCGCAGACTGCCATATATGGAAAGAGGTCTTAAGTGTGCGCACTGGGACGGGCGTGAGAATGAATCACCGTCCTTCCACTACAGCTGGTGACTCTTAAAAGAATGTGAGGCTTAAGTAGGTCTGAAGAAAAAAAAAGAAATAATTTCTAAATAATAATAATGGTGCACCTAATGTACACCTGGTCTACATAAAATCTAATTCAATCAACTGTAATTACCTAAATCTAACAAAAATGTGAATCACATTATTTGTCTCAGACATTTAAGAGTAGGAATTAATATCAGACACATTTCCTTAGCTTAGTTGGTGCGTTTCGATTGAAGGGTAATTGTAATTGCCACAAACATGTACAAAAAAGCTTTATTTTTGAACTACTATAACTTACAAATAAGCCTTGTGTACAAAAATACAGAACAAGTTTACACATCTCAACCCGAAGGGGATTCTGTGGGCCAACAACTTGGCAAACAGCTATAGCAGAGCAGAGACTTTAAAAAATCCTTTATATTTACACATCTGTACACACATTTTGGACCACTCATACCAGACACTTATTGGCTTTAAACCAGACATCTAACAAGTTTGTAGGGAATAACTCAACAATCCTGTAAGGCTTTACTATGGTTGTGCGGGGTCTTTGAAATCTACAGGACAGCTGCCCTCTATATCATTGCGCCTCCCATGAACAGCTAAGGCTTGATCGGACCTTTTAATTTGGGATCTGTTAAGGGGGATCCATTTCTGTCTAATCAATCATTATTTGCGCTGAGTTAGCAGAGTACACACCAGAGGAAGATGAAATTTAGTAAAAACGTTGTAACCGAGAAATCTCAAGACACCCTACTACATGACAATTCAACTTTTATCATGTATGCTATCGTGCTTTTAAGGGAGTTATTTTGACCCATAATCCTAAACACAGTTCAGGACTGGAGGTCAGATTGGGATTCATAATACTCTGAGTCAGAGAGACTGCTCAGAATATTGAAAATGATCCAAAGGATAAATCATAATGACAAAATAAAAGATCTCTGAAAAGAAACAGCAATGTAGCTCTGTTGTAGATAATACACTATCTCCAATCAAACATATTTTTCCAAAGTTTTTCTTTTACTGCAGAGTTCAACAGGTGTAAGCAGGACAGTAAACACTTAAGGCACACTGTCAAGATTAAGTACTACTTTGCAAAGTGAATAAAGGAATCTTAGTAAGGGCAGCTGCAGAATTCACCGAAGGAAAATGAGGATTATCTGAAGCAGGGGAGATCTAAATAGTCATGTTATGTGAACACACCTGTAAGTCATACATCAGGGTTGGATGCTTAACATGTAGATCTAACTGCATGATCATGATGGCCTGCTAGTTTTTTTTTTGGTGTTGTTTTTCTGTGTAAGGTGTTAGCCACACACAACCACACATTTACACTCTTGTTTGACTCGTGTTTGTGGCTGCTGACATCTCACTTTTAACACCAGAAACATTAGAAAATAAAACTCTTTGTTGAATTCCAAAAATGAATCAGCTCAGGTGATAGTTAGCTAGTTTTTGTTAGAAGCAGAGTCTGCGACCCTGGTCCGATTGTTTTTTTTCCATCGGTTAATGTTCTACTTTTTTCCCCATTTATGGAAGGAGGAAACTATTTATCCTTCATAAGAAAAGGTCCACAGTTTTTCTGAAAAAGCATTTCCTCATAGGCATTCCTTAATGTCTGTTTGGTGATGATACCCAAGGCTCACAGTTCTGTGTCAGTGTTTCTCAGCTGGCGAGGACGCCTTCTTTGGCAGCGAGGCGCTGACGGTGCACATGGTCCTGCTCCAGTTCTTCATGGCTCGGGTGCCAAAGGCGTGTGAGGATGCGCTCCATGTTTAAAGCGTACATGGTGTGGGAGGGCATCACACTGTGGTGAACCTACACCAGAAATATTTATCAGAAAGATTTTTAACCATTAAGCTTCAGTTGAAAGACAAACAGGACAGACATACTAATTATTAATAATCCAGGGACGAAAGCAAATAGAGTAGTTGAGGCAGTTTGGTATGATGACCCCAAAAAAACCCATGCCAACTCAAAGTCAAGCATGCAGTGTCAAAAGTTGAAACAAAAAGAAAAAAATGTAATTTATTTGAATCCTTTGTATAATAGGAAATTGTTCAATGAAAACAAATCAAATGTCAAAACTGGAAATTGTATGTGGCTACATGGCTTCATGGCTTTTGAATTTAATCAGTTCTTTTAAAAGGTAAAGACAAAGACAGACTGGGATCAATCGCATTCAAATCCAACCCCTCTCAGGTTTTAAAACTTGGTCAGCACATGCTTTTTGTGTAATGGAAGACAAAGGGATGTACAAGTGCTCATTTTTGTTACCTGTAAAGCCTCAAGAAGATCAAACATGCTGATTGGAGGAAGAGGTGCAGGAAGCATGTCTGCAGAACAAGCCAATAAATGAACAGCTTGTTGCTCGGCTTCATCAGGAGACACCTGAGGTGGTGGGCCAGCGGCGAGGGAAGCACTGGGAGGGGGACTGATGGAGAAAAGAGAAAAGTATCACTATAGATGTGAAATGGTACCATGAAACAAACGATCATAAGGAAGGTTGAATAACACTCAAAATACACAACTGTTTTCTGACATATCAAACCTTCAAACACAACAGTAGCGTAACACACTGTAACAGAGCTGTCCCTACCATTCAGTAACACTGTGATAAGCAGCCAGGCTGTTCTTCAGATAGGGCTGCGGCGTGACATCACTTCCAAAGGCATATGGGAAATGACCGTCTCGTAGACGATAGGCCTTCCTTCTTGTGATTACAGCAGTCAGGACATCTTTCAGGTGGTGCTAAACAAAATCAGAGCAGCAAGCCAGACTGGGTAAATGCAGCTGTCAGTCATATTTACAGCTGGGAGGAACAAAACAGCAAGATACATCTTGAAAGTCTCAAAAGAAAAAAGTAACCAGGAAAAGAAAAACCCTGAATCTTGTAATGAAGCATTCAAAATAAATCCCTCTGGTGAAGCCTCTGCACTGATATTATAAAAATTTAAACCTCACTGTCCTCCTGAAGTTACTGCTCATCACATTTGGCTATGACATAATAAACCCTTAATGTTAAGTTAACTCAACTTTAGAATACATAAATGAACATTGTGTCCTTTAAATGTGTCCAAACTGCAAATAAAAGTAAATTGTACATTACAACTGTAATGGGGATGGTTTTGGTTTCACTTTTCTCCTGCTGAAAATGGGCTGTTAAAATCAGCCCGTTTGTTTGAATTTCATGTCTGTTATTTCTTTTCAGAGTTTAAATATCTGAATTTTTCGCATAAAAACTGACTACATGAAGTTACTTGTTCAGTTTTAAGGATTCAAAAAATATATATTTTAATCGTTACCAACCACACATCACTTATATCCTTTTTAACGCAGTTATCATGTTTTCAAGGTGATACTTAGAAAAAGACAGACCATAGTACTGCCCTGGAAACTCTGACAGAGGCTATCATATGTGGCACAAATTGTAATGCCCTTTAAAGATAATTATTCAAGTGTTTGATTTTAGGCTGAATTGACCTGAATATTGACCTATTGGCCAGTAGGTACACACCTCAACAGCATGGATCATGGTGTTGACAGAATCTTCTGTGATGTTATCCAGACCCAGCTCAAAGGCCGTTACCATCATGCGGGCCTCCAGCTGACCCCGTGTGGGCAGCAGCAGAGTGTGAGCACTGAGACGCAGCTCCTCCTCCTCACCTCCTCCTCCTCCTGCACCTATTTCTCGAGGGCTGAAAGGCTGGGCTGCGCTCAGAGGGTTCTGAGGCTGGAAACGATGCTGAGGACCATACAGGACAAAAACACAGCTATCATCTGGTGGCTCTCTGAATTCAGATAATCTTAAAACTAACATTTACCCAACATTTCATTTTGAAGATTTATCTAAAAAAAAATAAAATTTAATGTGCGGTTAACCTGTACATGGCAAGGATCTGTTGAGGTAACTTAAGAATGGTAACTCACATCAAATTTCTGTCTGGAGGAACATTTCTTCTTTCCTTTTGGTTTTCCAGGCTTTGAAGTGACGCCCCCTTGCCACTGTAGTGGCCCTGCACCCTCTCCAGAACCCAAACACACAACACAAGATATTTACATAAAACAAAAATGGAGGCGCCATCTTAAAGAAATTTGATTTTAGTTGATAAAGTTTTCAAAATAAACAGCTTCTGGTTTGCTGTTAAGAAATGATCAATTAACATGTTTATATGTCACCCAGGGATAACCAGTCTTCAAACAGAGCAATTTTCATCTTTTCTTTTGTCAAAAAATAAATCCCTTAAAATCTGTATCATAAAACAAACCAAAGAACTTTTGGATGGTTGCATACAGTCAATGGCTCCTCATTTTCTGTAATATTAATCACACTACCTAATTAATAAAACAACGAGTTAAGTAACCACAGGCACATTCTTTAAACATTTTAAACAAGACAGCTTCAAAAAAAGATTATAAGATTATGACAGTTTCACATCATACTTATAATTTAAAAAATGTACCTGGTGTGGAGACAATTATCTGACAGCGTGTGAGGATGGCCAGGAGGAAATCATTGTGAACATGAACTGCAGAGAGGGGAGGAGAGGAAATCCAAGATGAGCAAAGGCTCTTCGAGTAGCATTATACAACATGAAGAACAGTGTTTATCTCCACTTACCATTCTCCTGTGCTAACAGACGACGTGCCTCGACGTCAAACTCCTCTTTGCTGATCTTTTGTTTAAACCAAAGCTTTAGATTCGCCCAGTAACTGTGTGGACAGACAGTACACAGAGCATGGACAGCAAACTTCACTCCATTAGGTAAGAGCTCACTCAATACTTTTGTTTTTTAATTATTTTCATTTTAACCGCAGCTAAGAGCAAAACATCACAAAATATATCATTCAAACAACCAACATTTATATTGGTTATATATATCTCTTCCTACTACAAGAGCCCATTTTTATCAATAAAAATAAAAGTAAAAAAAAATATTAGCTCATGGATGGCTAACTGTTGCTAAGGGGAGATGCAGCAAACATTAGCATGTGCAAGCTTCTCATCCTCACGTAGCTGTAGAGTGCAAGCGGTAGACGGCAAGAAATAGAAAAACTAAAATATCACCACAAACAAAACAGTTGTAAAAACACAATTTAACTCACTGCTTGACATTATCACCGATAGCATCAGTTAAATTCTTCTTTGCAACCTCCAACTCGCTAGCATGAGCAGCCATCGCGTTCATGGAGCGGTACCAGACGTCATCATCCAGCGACACCTGGTGAGCGCCCCACTCCCCTGCCCCCTCACCTTTTCAAACTCAAGTAAAGAAATTAGTTTAAAACGAAAGAAAGGGGCACTAATTTACGCCAATCAAGAGGACAGACAAACATGACATACAAAAAGCAAATAACTACGATAACGTATATTTGCAAATAAGTACTAAAGTAATTTGAAAGAAACATGACTATTAGATTCTGTAAACCAGGTCAGTAACTTGTTCCATTTCATCTGCCATTTTCTCCACATCTGTTTTGATCGATAAGCTACGATACAGCATTGAGGAAATTCACGAGACAAACAATAGAATAAAATACAGGATGTAATTTCCCTGAATAATAAATTCGAGGCCACTGGTAAACAACATTGTTATCATTATTACCAAAACCAAACTGCTAAAGCATATTCAAGCTAGTAATCACTAAATGTTGCAAAACCAAACAAGGGTTGATGGGTGTTATTCAGGTAATTTGATGAGACCAGGATTTTGAACAAAACAAAAGTAGAACTATCCCTCTAAAGAATTTTTATTTCTTTGCAATAATATTGATAAGCTAGACTTTTATCTAAGCTGGCCAATGAATCTTCAAGTATTTAAATTTGAGTGACTTATTGAGCCTTTTTTTTGACCCAGAAGAAACATTTTCTATGGATAAAAATGAGATACCATGATAATAATGACATAGGATCTCATGATACACGAGAAAGTATCTTATTACTATAACTTTTTAAAATTTATTTCATTATTTCAAACTTTATATTTTCCTAAAAAATATGCATCTATTTACTTGCTTACTAGCGGAAATGGGCATCCAAAATTCAGGAACAAAAAAATATCATGTCATGCCATACAATGTCAATAGTTTTCAAGCAAAACCTTTTTTTCATATTTGGATTATATAACCTATTTTTTCATTATATGCAATAGTTTGAATATCTTCACTGAGTATTTTTTATTATTGATTGATACTGTTCTATTATGAACTAATTTAGATAACTTTGTACTGTTACACTGACTCCCTTTCCCTCCATTTTATAATTGTCACTTTATTTATTTTTATTCATTTTCTATATGGGTCACATTATTTCAATGAAAAGTGATAGAGAAATCTGTTCAATTCACTTATTGATGTAATATTCAGAAATAACAAACACCTCTCATTTCCAATTTATCCAGTCCTTTGTAGTCTATGGTTGGCACCAAACATCCTGTAGTAAAACTTAGCTGCCACTAGATGGTAGGCTAACTTAACATTTTTACAACAATTTTTTCAAAGCCCAATTCAAATATGTGTTATCTTATCTCAATGTAGAGTTGTTGAGCAAAGATAGCATTTCAACCAATGGAAGTTCTCTGTTTTGATTAAATGTCATCACACATGTAGGTAGTAAGGTCATGACTCATTTTTAACCAAAAGAAAAACACATGAAAATTTTCATTGTGAATCAGCAAGTGTTTGCACTGCTTTTTTCTTTTTCTTTTCTCTAAGTTTGTTTTAAATCTATAACTGTGTTTTTATCGAACTGCAACTTGGACTCCTGAAACATGGTTGCACTGTGGATGTGTGATTCTGATGGGTACCAAGAATGTAAACAGTGAAAAGGGGTGAGGCTGCAACAAAATGTTTATTTTAATGATTTTGAAACTTTTTACTGCTCAGCACAATTGAAGTAAGAGGGACTGTTTTTTTCCCTTCTCACTACCCTAGATATCCCACATTTAACAAGCTCAGCTTCATCCAGCACAAAACAGGAGCCAGAATCTTTGTTTTAAAAATTGGGAAAAGCTGTCATTAAGAAAAAAGTTGAATCATGTCCCACTTTAACCGCTAAATTCTTTCTCCATTCAAAAGTTTTCACATCTGTACCTACTTAGTGCAACAGATAAAATGTGAACTATGGCTAAAGGAAGGGTTCAGACTGTGTATTTCCTGTCCAATAATTTAGAGTTACAAATTCTACTCAGGCATGATGGAAAAAATCTATCCATCATTTTTGAAGCATATTTAGAACCGGATTCTACAGGACTTTAATTCCTTTGGTCTGTCCATGTGTCGGCTCGGTTAAAATCGAGACCTAAGTCCTACTTTTTGATCCAAATGCTTTTTTTTTTTTTTTTGGTGAATACCCTTTAAAAATGTTTTTGATTCTTCCAAGCAAAATGTGAGATGAAAAAAAATCCACTTTCCACTTTAATGTCAGCTAAAAAGCTACCTCTGTTATCTCTGTACAAATCTTAACAGACAGCTAAAATATGAAGTGCTAACAGGCCTTAGGCTCATGTTAGCATAAAGGCTAAAATACAAAAACGACATAAGAAGAGTTTAAAAAATAAGATGCACAAATTAAGACCTTCTGAAGCACATTGACTATAGCGACCATATTGGTAGTGGAAAGGACTCCGCGTACAGCTATAGGGCACCTGTTGGTCACGTGACCCTGAGCTGTGCCTCTGATTGGGCAAGCTAGCAATCTTACTATCTTCTGAACGGCAGAGTTAAACAAAAAAAATCACCCCCCATACAGCGTGTGCCGATAGTGAAATTAGTGACTCAGACAGGAGATGTTTTTTTGAAGCAGGCTGTAGATAGGTTAATTTCTGCCTTGAAAACGTTTTTTTTTTTTAGCTTGGTGTGTATGTGACTTCCGGTTCTTCAGGAGCCAGCCTCAAGTGGACACTCGTGAAACAGTAGATTTTAGCACTTTCCACATTGTCTCCTATACTTAGACTGGAGATTGTCGCTTGGCTTAAGCACGATTGCCCGCCTGCAGCGCTCTTCCCCCTGCTGTAGAGTATGGCAAGCGGTCATACTACTCCAATATGAACCAAACTTTACTAGGCTGCTCTAACTTTCAGGGTCTTTTATACTTATGGTAAGTTGTTTCGGTCTGGCACATCCCTCTAACACCCCCGCTTTGTTTCAAATGATTATGGAGAGATGCCGCGATCATACATCATGGATCACATACGTGTCCGTGTGCTTGTGCTCATGCATGGAGTAAACTGTGCCGAGGTTGGCGAGTGTGACCATGTCCTAAGTGATCTTGAAAAAGTCTCCCTTCTCTTTCCATATATGCCTGATTGTAATCCATCATCACCACCACCATCAGTGCCATTTTAGGTTATTTCAAATTGATACTTCTCAGCTTACTGATCAAGCAGGACCGGATTGACGAAGTTACGTAGTGAGACGAGAGATCTGTGTTTTTCTCTGCTGAAAAACGATTTCTGGAAATAAATTTGTTGTGATGGTGGACACTGGATCTGAACTGTCTGACAGAAAAAGGACAGAGGAGCAGAAGAAAGCTAAACACCACGGGCTAATGGCTAAAACATGGGTTAAGCTGTTTGTGATAATGTTCATTCCAACCCACAGTCAGCAGTTATTCTGCAGTGGTCTGTTCAAACTAGAGAGTCTCAATAAAATGAAGAGTGAGGTTACGATAGCTCTGCTTGGCTGTGAGTTGCACTAAATATAGATGGCTACTAAACTACGGTACAAAATTGCAACATTTGCTTGTTGTCATATTTCGAACCATAGCGCTGCATAACTGTCTCATTGTATCCGTTCAAGAGTTGTCTTGAACAAAAAAAATGTATTCCAATCCGATATCTTTTTATTTCAAAAACAAAGACGCACCTGTGTAAATTTGGTTAGTATGTAGGCTAACTGCCTGTTTGTTCATGACTTGTTCAGTCTACATTTTGTTTCCTACAGACCAAACAGATGACTAGAACAAGAAAATTTCAGGTAATGTTTGTAGGTGGATAAACTCTGGATGAACCTCATTTCTATTGCTGTAAATAATATCCTTATGGCTCTGCTGTCATATTTACCAAAAAAAAAAAAAAAAAAAACATATCGGTATTTTGATTTGGTTCAGGTCTTTGCAGGGTAAAACCTTGATGACAATACTCAATTTATTTTATTAGTTTTGCCACTGGACTGAATGTTAAATATGTCTGTGGTTCCTTATGTTGTCCTCTGTGGCTTCTTGGCTCCTGCCTCTCTTCAGCAGGTTTAGACTGGGAGGCCTTTTTGTTTTTCATTGTTTAAACTACGGTGAAAAAAAAACAGTCGAGCAGTCAGGGCCATCACTCCTTTGGTTCTGTCTCCTCAGGCGGTCATGAAGCTTTCCACAGACCTCCATGACTCACAGCATTCATCACAATAAGTGAAACCTTATATCCAGAGTACATACAGCTAACCGTCATACTGTGAACTATTAGTGAGACCTCCAGTTCAGTGACTAATGCTGACTCCACAGTGTTTTAAGGTCATGCGTCTTCTCCAACTAGATCCACTTGATAAGGAGGTTTCAAGGTCTGAGTCTTGAACAAACAAACTTTTCATGCCAGCTACATGTACAATGAAAACCATATGAATTTCTGGTCACTAAGAGATGTATCTAACAGACCTTGCTTCTGAAAAGCTCAAGAAGCACCCTTGGAAGAGCTCAAGTGTTCCTTTGTTTGATATTTTTGAGTTACAATGCTCAAGCTGACCTCTTTCTGTCATAAAATAAAACTCATTAAGATAAATCTGATTTTCCCAATCCCTGCACTCCTCTGTGTGCTTAGAGAAATATCTCTCCTCTGTGCGTTTTAGTCTAATAAGAGAGAGTGGAAACTGCAGCTGTCTGAAGCTTAGTGAGCCTTCCCAGATCCCTCCAAATGATCTTCCATCTTAAACAAGTGTCTGCTAAGCTTTAAATCAAAAGGGCACTTAGGAGTGGACCAACTTAAGGGGCTGTTTAACCGTCCCGGTTGAGGCACAAATTGGTCATGGTGCTTATTTTCAGAGAAAACAGCTCCACATCCTGTCCGGTGATTTGCCGGTTGACACTAACTGAGCTTTGGAGGGTTAATGAGTCACTCTCACGGACTCTCTGCCAGCTGCAGATGTCTTTCAGCAAACAGCCGTACAGCCAGATTCTTCCAGAAATCTTCCGAGCCTCTGTGCCATTTTGGTGGTTTAACTCAAAGACAGTGGAGCTTAACATGGTGACAAAAAGAGCTTTCACCTCTTCAACCTGCAGTGGTTCGTGGAGGACCACACGGCAGCAGCAATCAACCATCTCGAGACAGGCATTCAAGGTTGTACAAGCCTGAGTGTGGTCCCCTCACTGGAGCCAAAGATGTCACCTTCTCTGTTCCAACATCTGACTGTGCAATAGTTTGTGTTTTGTGGGTTTAACATGCATTTCCATGGCCCCACGAGGCTGTTTAAAATGTAAGGGTTCAGTGTGTGGTGGGCAGAGGAGTTGGAAGACTTGAGTCACAGCGTCTGTGGTAACAGAGCATCCCACACTGGCACTCTGTGGCGTGTTCAGGCTCAATGTTTAGGATGCTGGCTTGTGACAGGATGGAGGCTGTATAGTTTAAGAACCTGTTCCCTCAGTGGGGCATCAATTCAGTGAAACGTGACCTTTTCATAGAGTTAGCAAGTTTTCATACAACCAAATTAGTCTCTCATGTTGTGCATCTTTTAAATGCTAATGTCATGCAAAGATTTTGTACCAAAATGTGAAACATAGACACTGAAAGTGGTAGTAAGGTCACCACAAAAAACTGCTTCCCTGGGTGATTGGCTGAAGTATAGGTCAAAAACTCTGTCTCCCCATTTATCTCAGAAAAGCTGTGGTCAAACTTTTAAAAAAGGGGGGAACCACGTGGAAATGTTTCTCACATCCATTTGCTGTGGTGATATGAAGATATTATTAGGCTGCATTGTGTTCAAGTCCTCCTTTTTTTCCTGTTTCTTTTACATTAGACACTATTAGACATCAAAATTGTGGTTTTACATCTGGTTTAATGATAATTGATAGTTATGGTTTTTATGTTGTTTTTTTATGAATAGTAAATATGTCAAACAGGAAAGCCAAGTAGAGATGCAATTTATATATATATATATATATATATATATATATATATATATATATATATATATATATATATATATATATATATATATATATATATATATAATTATAATTATTATTATTGTTATTATTTTAAATTGCATCTCTCCTTGGCTTTCCTTTCTGACATATTTACTAATAAAAAAAAAAAAAACTAGGTATGATAAAATAGACAGATTCAAATTTTATCTGGTGAAGAAACTCACAGGTTGATATGTTCTACTGTAATAAAGGAAGAAATTTGAAACACTTTGCAGGACAAGATCAGAAAGGAGAAAGGCAGGGGAGATAAACTGTTTTGTCTATACAGGGTGCAATAATTGTTCCAAATCAAAAGTTTTTTTAAAGAACTTTAAGGTGAAAATACTTTCTTCCTGCTTTGTTGGTTGGTGAAAGCAGCAGACAGTAAACAGACAGGAAAAAGTAGTTTAGTTTGTGATGAGACTTGATTTGATGACTAGCTCTCACTGAGTCAGCCACAGAAATGTGTCACCACATGAAACAGGATGTCTCTGCAATTTATGTATCTGTATCCCAGCAACTTTATCACGCCAACATAAAGCACAACCAGCTGCCAACATTTCAGAAAACACTCTACACTGAACTACTTCATAATTCCAAGAGGAAAGGTATCTAGCGTCTCCTTTCAAAAAGACTTAGAGTATCTGCTTCCTCTTCGTGACGCACTTCCACAGATTTGGAATGTGCATGTAATCAAAGTCTCAGAACCAACCAGTCATGCACTCATTATGACTTGGTGAACGGTGCAGGAGGCCTTTGGATCTGAATAAACAAGGATGTCCCCTGGTGTGACCCTAAACATTCTCATTTATTAACAGTCTGTTGTGTAATATTGTCCTGCCAAGTATTGTGACTCAGTGGCTTCAGCTTTTATTGCTGTATTTTTTAACATTCAAGTGCAGTTTTTATTAGACCCAGCTTTTTTACATGTTCGTAAACATGTTTTCATGTCCAGATGGGTTCAACTGGTATCCTGGTTTTCTGTTAGGTCCTTTAAAATCATTTTTAAAGAGATGGGTGTGAGGGCTGCTGTGGTCAGAGTAAAAACAGTATGAGGGTCTATTTTTGTCGCAGACATAAAGCCTGCTGGATGCAGCGTTGTTGTTCAAAGCAGACCCACCACACCAAACCCCGACTCCCCTCTCCTCTGGGATGGTTTCCCCACTAAGATGCTTCTTTCTTTCCATGTGATTAAAAAGTGCAGGCACCCGTGACTTTTTCAGTGGAAGTATTTTTATAAAAACATACAGTCAAAGCACTTTTGTGTGGAAAGAATGTAAATTTCTATGTATTGAAAAGGAAGAGGAGGGGAAATAAGATGGAAATTTGGACGAGTTCCACCCCAGTTCATCCCATGCTTTCCCTCCCTTCTCTCCTCCTCTTTCTCCATCCTGTCTGACTTCCAGCAATGTGTTTCTCGTTGTCAGTCCCATAGCTTATAACTCTCGACCCGCTCGGTCGGCATACTTTTCGTGCTCGAAAACCACTCAAACATCTTTTTTTCCAACTCAACATGCTTGTTTTTCCCAGAAACGTACTGAAATTTAATCAACAGTCCAATGAGAAAAACATTTAACAGCAATTTCCATCCGTGCAGGCACACTTAAAGAATGATTGTCACATATACAGTGGAGGAAATTAGTTCTATTTTTCTGTAGGATCATTTACTGTTCCCTCAGGACACCTGGCCCTTTCAATGTTATGATAAGTTAATTATACACATAAATTATCATTTCAGGCCATCTGTACCCACACAGAGTACTTAAACATACACCTCAAAGGTCATTTTAAGTGTCAGGAGAAAAAGAAAGATCCTGACCTTCTTTGCGTAATTATCATAAAACAAATGTTCAAACCTAAAACCTCTGAAAATGTTGTATTCTCTAAATGCCTACATGAACTTGTATAAACTGTATCTTTAAGCAACAGTAACAAAAAAAGAAAGTTAAAAACCATATACAAGTGTCCCCGACCCAACGTTTATTTTGGCGAGGTTAACAGAGCTGCTTATAGATCCCATGAGACTAAAGCTCATAAATGAAATTCATACCCATGAAGTTCTGTGAGGAGTGGCGCCTCCTCTTCCCAGGTGACCTTATTATGAGGAAAACTGTGTTTTCTTAATAAGGCACACATCTTGTATTTTTATACTAAAACACAATCATATTTTACTTCCCTTCAATTTAAAGTGTGTTTGATGGATAAGAGTCGTAAGGCAGATATAAATAAAAATGTACCCTAATTCCCTCTATGTGTGCTTATATTACGATGTAAAACAACAAATCTTCACACAGACTCTGTCTGTTAAAGAGGCAGTTCAAGTCACTATTGAGGTTAATGAGGTTTAGGTTTGCCCCGACCACCATAGCTGCTCCTGGACCAGCCCGGTATACAGGACCTCCTCAGTCTATGGGCCGGATCAACATTCGGACAGCCTTCATGGAATAGAAGCCTCCACCGTAGTCAGCCCAGAAGATCCCATCTTGAAATTTGCTGCGGTAGACGCCTCCAGTGTACCAGACACCATTTAGATTGGTTTGGCCGCAAGCATTGTACCACCAGCCTCCTTTGTGGAAATGGGCACAGTTACCTGTCGTGGAGAAAGTGAGAGAGACAATTAGCTTCAATTAAAAGTAAAAATGAATATGTTTTTGTTTTTTTAAATCATGTCATTTGCACATTGTAGCTAAACCACTGAAACGTCTTCTGGTTGCAGCCATAACAGAAAATAAGACCACTTGGCATTTGAAAGGCATGCTATAAAAACAAGTGGTCAGTGAAACTAGACGTTAGTATATTGTTGTCATGGCTCAATGCTTAATGTTTTTGGTCATGTAATATTGTCCAACTAACTTTTTGACCTGAAATAAAAGTAAAGCACTGAGATGTTCTTATCTAAAGATGCTGCTTTAGTTACTGTTGACAGAACAACATAAAGTAACTGTAAAAAATTAAGTCATCAAGTACAAGACCAAAAAAAGAATATATTTTTTAACTGAAACAAATTTATCTCATCTTTCCCAGCAGCCGGGACAAGTTTTTTCAAAGAGGAGCTAAACGGCTCCAAATGGTCTTTTCTAAAAATAGCACAAGATCTTTACAAAACTTGCTCAAATGATGAGGTCATCCCTTAAGGATCCCCTAAATGGTTTCTGACACATTGGAGGGGTGGGCCTCAAACACCAAGGTCTGTCCATAGCTCCACCCTAAACAGGCCTCCAAAGGGCCAGCCAATCAGAGGGAAGGGGGTCTGGGGAGCAGGTAACTCAAATAAAATGTTTCAGACAAAGGGAAAAATAAGAGTTTTCCAAAAGAGCAGTGAGAAAGAAATGATTTGTTTAACCTGTAAATCATATAAGGCTACTATAGGGTTCTAGAGGGACGCTATAAAGAATAAAAAAGTAAAGTACCCTACTTTAAGTTCATATGGCTAGTTGTTCACAGTGCATATTTCACATTAAAAAAGTCAAGTAGTATTTTAATATCAGTGAGTCTTAAACAAGGGCAGCTAATCAGACTGTTGTCAACCATCACAAATATCACAAAAGCCAGAAGAGGAAGCTGTGATTATTCATCAGAATTAGACACCCTGAGTCGAATAGGCTTTTAGGTAACGTTTGGTAGATCAGGACAAAGGGACCCCCTGTTCTCGTACCTGTGAAACCGTCCTTGTCTCGATCTAGAGTTGTGAACTGTTTTCCGTTGTGGCTGCTGAGGGAGTCTCCAGCGTTGCCCTGGTAGATACCCAGACGTAGACGGAAACCCTCGCTCTCAGGCTCCAGATGGAAGCTGTTGTACTGAGCATACACCTTCTTATCCATCCAGTCCTCCAGCTCAACCAGAAGCTTGTAGTCTCCCTGTCTCCCCAGGTTGTAGATGGCTTCCAGACCAAGCCAGTACTCCCCGTCTATGTTGCCAAAGCCACTCTGAGTCAAAGGAGGAAAAAAAGGGCGGTTACGTTCAGGGTTTGGGGGGAAATACAGAATGTTTAGCCTAAGAAGTTTAGACTCATGAGAATTGTTTAGAAACAAAAACCATCATGTGAATGAGTCAGTGAGATGGTGACAGAACAAATGGGAATTTCCTTTATGATGACGTTTTGGATCATGGATGAACAACAGAACTTCAAAAGAAACTAAACACTATGTCAAAAGAATGCCTCACTGTCTCTGAAATGACAAACAGTGACATGTTTAAGACTTTATGTAGGAAAATAAGCATCCATCTCCAGATTCTGGTTTCTCACTCAAACCTCACAGATCTCTTGGATCTGGCCTAATGGCTGCTCCCTTAGTTTTGAATAACCACCAGCAATCTACATCTAGTGTGTGCGTCCAAAACACTGTACTCGGTGGAGAAAGTTGAGGTTTGTGACTGTGGATTAACTGCGTGAGCCAGCAGATGATGAATGATGTAGGGTTTCAGCCGTGGCCTTGTCTCAGCTGCTGTGTGTGCGTACATGTGGTGGCTTTGTGGGAGAGCACAGAGGCAAATCAATGTTGAAGAGCGCAATTTAGCTTCTAGTTACACATGCACAAGCCTGGCGTGGCTGAATGGAAACCTGGACGGTAGTGGCTGCCAGCAACATTATATACTCCGTCTAAATCTCACAGAGCTTTGATGATGGGGTCTATATGGTGTGCTCTAGTAAGCCAAGCAGCAATCCATCCAGGGAAGCACCATAGTAGCGGTTTTGGAAAGAAACGCCTGCAGACTAAGTTGTGGAACATACCTACCTAGTAAGGCATCTCCTGTTTCATAATGAGAATATCAAACCAAATGACCTTCATGAAAGGCACTGCTGACAGTGCATTATATTTCACCGTAAATGAAAACATAAGAATACCAGACAAGGAAGTGGTCTCAAAGACCCCAGATGGTTTCTCTAGCTGGGTCATATAACAGCACCCTGTTGACCCCGAATGACTACATTATTCTGGTCGGCTCAGGAGAGGAGAGAAAAAAAACTGGCAGAGAAAGTGTCTGTGTCATCACCTTGTAGTTGTCCCAGTTTCTAAAGAAGTTAACCGATCCATCTCTCCTGCTCTGGATCACAGTCCAGCCGCCGTTGTCGATGTCCTGTTCACACCAGGCCTGCACTGGCCTCTCAGCTTCGTCTGGTTTGATCAGATACATACCGCTGGTGCTGTGGCCAGCTTCCTGTGCATGGAGGCAGTCTCTGAATGGGCCTGAAGAAAAGAAAAACAAGGGAGGTCAGCTGTTGGTTAGGTAGTCTGTGGGACATGTTGAATAAGACAGTCTTGAGTGAACTTACGAACAGGTTAACTTTGCTAGTTCAGCTTTTAGCTGCACCGTTTTATAGACTACCTCATTTCTATATTGTCAAAAACAAAATTACTTGAATGTTAGGACAAAAAAGGCAGCATAAGCTTTAACTATGGTTAACTATAACTGCTCTCAGGCTGGCTTTGTTAGGCTAAAAGCAGTTATATCACCCTTAAATTCAACTTCCAAGGCTTGCGTTTAAACTGAAGTCTGTTTGTAGAGTTAACTAAAATTTGATTGGGCACAAAGCCACTGTTCTTTGCTTTGTGAGCAGTTTTAGTCCCTTTTGGAGACAGACTGCATGGGAGATGATGTAGTCACTGTCTGAGAGCAAACTTAGTTAAACCAACAAATATAAACAAGGGCAAACATCACAAAAGCAGACACTAATATCAAACACATTTCTCTAACACAGCAAAGATGCCTTTTAACAACAGCAGTAGAGAAGCAAATGAGCAGATTACTCCACTGCTGCCAGAAATTATTTGCTTTCATTGAGGTAACATAAGAAAAAAATAAACAACTTTGTCCATGACTTAGACATCTGCCTTTTCTTAAAATAACTAAACATCCCCATTGCATGAATTCTTTTTGGATGTTTACCAAGAATCTTCACTCAACCCCCAAACATAAACAAAGTCCCTGTTATATCAACAATTTGTTTCTAAAGTTGAGTTTTGAAGCCGATTGTTGGCAGTCTCTGTATGCTAACTCAGCTTAACTGTAGGTCAGCCAGACAAGAGACAACTACTTGAAGCTGGGTAGGCCGTTAGCCCCCTGGCTAACAGCTATGGTCAAGTCAGTGCCTCAAATTATATAAAACTTGTAACCTCAGTCTCCTTGGAACCTCCTCAGAATGAGAAGACAGAAACTTGTTTTTTAGACCAACAAAGTTTTCTGTTGTTGTTGTAGATGAAACTGTTAAAATGTTTGATTTCAATGTAGAGATGGATTCTTTTAAAGGGGTGTATTTGTGGCTTCCTGTGCTTCTGGAGCCACCCACAAGTGGACACATGAGGAACTGCTGGCAAACTCCAGTCAAAAAATATGACGCAATGCAGAAGTGCTAAAATCTGCAGTTTGTCGAGTGTCTGCTTGAGGCTTGCTACAAAGTACCAGAAACCACATACACACCACACCTAAAAAAAACTTTTAAGTAGCAGAAATAAACATTTGCATGCTGGTAAAAAAAATATTTAAATAAAATTAAATAAAACAGCAGTTCAGAAGATAGTAAGATAGTAAGATTACAAAGTTGCCCAGTCAGAGACACAGCTCAATTGACTGACAGGCAACCCACCCTATAGATGTTAGTGTGGAGACTCAAAGCCTGCCCCATTTTCAATATAGCTTCTGTCAAAGATTTACATCAAAACCTTGTTTCGGAAACAGAAGGGTAACATCATGGAGACTTTGTCTGTTTATTGTTCAGTCTGTGGCTAAATGTGGCTGAAACTGTTCATTTTAATCCTTCAATTAATGAAGTCATTTGAGAACTCCCACAAGTTCTTGTCAATATGTATTAATGACCTTGGTTGTAACTTAAATTTCTCAACAAAAAAAACAGCAAACGCCTACATCCGTAAACTCCCTGACATTCAGTCAACACATTGCGAGACATTATTCATAAATATATTGACCAGTTACATTGCACATTACTACCAGGCAAAGGACTCTAAGGCAATCTGACCAACTGAGCACATCTGGTACCTACCTCTGCTGGCTGCTTGATCTGAACAGAGCGCCTTAACTAGAATACTTATCAACTAGCAAGACTTCCTGTCTTGTTCTGTCTTTTTTGTCTTTCTTTCCTATCGTTTAATGCAGTGACCATTGTTTTGTTATTGACCATTGTTTTTGTAGCAGATCTCAATGTCTACATGAAAGTCTTCAAAAACATAAACCAAACTAACAGTGGTTTATTGAAGCTATGGTTGCTGTAATACTAGCCTAGCTAGCTAATACTCCCTGTTGGTTTTCCCCTCTTTTAAAAGTATGAAAAACAAAAATGTTAATCTAGAGTCAGTAAGTCTAATTCTTAAGCTATAGTTTGACTAAGCATGTAGTCACCATGTTTTTGCTTTAGAGGGCAGTTTCAGCTGCTATTAGTGGAGCACAATGTGACTGTGATGAATTACATGAAAGACATGGTAGTCACAGTCTGAGGGCTGAATGAGCAGGAAAAACCAGTAAACAAGAAAGGAAATCACAAAAGGCAGACAGAGTAATGGAGAACACATTTTAAACAAAGATGTTTACTATGTCGTCCAAGAACAGCAGCAGAGAAAGGAGCAAATTACGTCACTCTGACACAAAATTACTCGCCTTCGTTTAGGGTAAAACAACAAAATGGTGAACCCACCCTTTAAGTGAACAACATCTGCTTTTTCTCAAGGTGTTCCAACATTCTCATTACAAGATTTTTAATTAAAAACACATCACCATGTGTTTACTTAAGGTGGAGTACCCCCTCCAGGTTAATAACGATAATAATGTAAAGGAAGCCCGCTTGGTTGATGAAGTATGCCAGAAGGGCCTTTACTTTGTGGTTAGCAGTCTATCATAGCAGCCTGGTTGTCTCACATGTAATGGAACAGTCTAGTGAAGGATCACTTTCATACACAGCTGCACTGAAATCCTACACACTTTATTATTTTTGGGCGAGGGCGATCTAAATGTGTCAGGTATTTCTGTTGATGAGTAAAATCACACTGGTTGGGTCTTTCTTTGCTTTGCTTTAAGTCCCATGCCTCACCGGAGACATTACAACATTTTTATTTCCATCTGGGGTTGCGATCTCTATGTTGAGTGAAAAGCCAAGTTCCAGCTGAGTTTGCAAATCCTGAACCTTTCAAAAAAATAAACAAATGGCAAAAGGGCCACTGCAGCTACGTTCTAACTCTGTGATTATCAGTTTGTTGCTTTTGGCTGAAAATCAAAATTTGACCATGAATGTTTTAGAATTTTGTGGCAGAATAAAGCAATTAAATGAATGAAAATAAATAAGCAGATGGATGGATAGATGGATGGATGGATGGATGGATGGATGGATGGATGGATGGATGGATGGATGGATGGATGGATGGATGGATGATCCACCGACTTACTTACCTTCAGCACTGAAGTTCCTCTCTGGTGGCTTCTGAACTTCCAGGGTGCCGCTTGTTGGTGACGGCCCAGAGCGAGAGCCTCTTTCTCGAGCAAATCCTCGTGTGTTGTCCCTCTGAATCTCATTGGTGAAACGTGGCACATTAACAGGAATGTTTTCTGGCACCACCTGCACAAGTGGTGGTCCCACAGGTGGCTGCTCATGCCTCCGGCTGTACACCTGCATACAGCGCTCCTCTAATGCACCAATCAGCACAGACTGGTTGTTCACCACTGCAGCCAGCGCTGAGTATTTGGCCTCCAGCTCTCGATATCTGGAGGCCAGGCGTAGAGACTCAGTTGTAGCGTTGAGGACTCGGGTCTCCAGCTGTGCTAGCTCTAGAGAGTTATCCCTCTTCCTGATGATCTCATGCAGCAGCTGCATGTAAAGCTGTGTCACTCTGGAGTTCATGTTCCTGCTCTCTTTCCTCAGCAGCTTCATCTCATTCACCAGATTGCCATCTACGTCCACCACCAGCTTTAAGGTCTCCATCTCCCTGCGCTGCTTTGACAGGAGGTCACGTACACCCGCCACGTCCAGACGAGTCACTCGGTCCTTGTCGGTTGAATAACCGCGGGCAGCACAGATGGGTCCTGTGATCTTCTGCTCAGGGACCAGGAAGGTGTAGGAGCACTTCTTGTTATCTCCAGTGGCCTCTGGAGCTCTTCGTATCCGAGAGAGGATGGGGTGCTTGGTTAAGGCCTGACTGCAGCTCCAGATAGACAGACACAACAGAAAAAATAGACTCCATGTTCCACGCCCCATGGTTCCTCCTCTCTTCAACAGTGAACAAGTTCTGTTAAAAGAAAAGGGACCATTTTGATAAGAATAGTATTCCAGGTTGCCTGTATCGCATGAACCATAAAAAGATCCTATAAAAGAGATCAAGACCAAACAAGGTTTTAATCAAAACAAAGAGATTAATCTCTTAAATGACTCATTACAGATCTGTTCACTGCTATGACACTGAATTGGCACAAGGGAAGGTACAGTCAATCTGTCTATCATTTTTTTGGTTATTATTCTGAAGCTAAATAACACAGAAACTTTTTTCCATGCATTTTGTAGACAAATTCCTGGTCTTCAGGGAATGGAACTATTAGGAAAACCACACTTTTCCTCACGCTACTCCATAAGGTTTGGATTTGAGGTTTTGAGTGAAACGCCTGAACATCTATTTCAAGGATTTCCATGAGCACTGATACACCAACATCTCTCTGGATAGAATAAATGGTGATCCCCTATTGGTCCCCTGAATTTACATCTGGGATTAATCATCAGCATGAAATCGGTATTTGTCCAATTGTAAAAGCTGCTCAGAGGAGCTTCTGGTGAATGAGAATCAGACACCCCCTGTTGATAGTAGGTTATCTCTGATCATGTTCTGTGCATGCCTCAGTTGTTATTTCTGATTATTAGTCTCCTGCTGCTGTCTTTTAACAGGCTCACATATGTATTGCTAACCGTATTTTTTTTCCGGTGGAGAATGTAAATGAAGCTGATGTTTCTTAGCTGGAGTGTTTTCAAGGCTAAACAAAAAGATGGACGGCACATCTGCCCCATGAAGTGAAGCCTGAAGCATGCAGAGCTGCACATTAAAGTAAAATAAGCTTTTCTCTAACATCTAATCCAGAGGTGGCCAACCAGTCAGAGACCAAGAGCCACACCACACACACACACTTCCTCTCACACATAAATGAAAGGACATAAGATGAAAATCAATACACTTCCAAATTTTGAAAGCAGCATTTATGGCGTTTGTAAGTGTGTTTCATTTCGTACTTGGAGCCGTGTCAAAGACAAATTTCTGTTTTTACAGCAGAAAAGACAAAGTTCCATCCATGTATCTAGCTAGATAGCTATGAGCATATGTGCGATGTTGAGAAAAGAAACTGAAACTTAAGTATCAATCTCATCACCCAAGTATTGATTAATACTGATCACAACATCATTATATCAATAATTTAGATTGACTGGTACACCACTACTCATAATAACAATAATGAATGGATCAAAGAGTTGCACACCCAAAAGCAAAGAGCTGCATGTGGCTTGCGAGCCACAGGTTGGCCACTCCTGATCTAATCTGTCATGACAAAGACTTCTTATCATTATAATTTAAGTGTTCATTTTTGGACAGAAGTTTAATTTTAACCATGTATTTAACACTAACAAAAAGAGCCTGGATTAAAATAGAAGAATAGTGGAGGAACAGAGAGAGAAAATAACATTTAAACAAGAATCCTTTAACTTGTTTAACTGTAAGTGATAAACACATGAATATGTCCTGTATTGGACTTAACCAACCTAAAAGGATCTTCTATCTTTGAATTACTTGTGGTGTTTTGGTTAGCATGATGTCAATGGAGACTCCACCCACTAGATTACCTCTATGTATTGTTTGGTATGGGAATTTGGAAAAGAGACATTCACTTTAACATTGTTTATTCCATTAACACCACATTCACATTGATGGCGAAGGCTCTTTACAAGGCAGCCCTGAGACCTTACCCTTAACCTTCTGTCTGACAGATGACCACCTCTACCACTGAGCCATGACTGCCACATAGAGGTATTTTGGCTATTTTTCATCATCCATACTAATTCACATGGTTTCAATGAATAACTGTTTTATAGTGATAAATCTTCTTGCTGATGGTCTAATCCAAAGGCGACACTGTACCTGGTGAACAGCCAAACGTCAACACTTCCAGTGATTTTAGCATTTAGCTCAGGACACTGCTCAGTATTGCCTCACAGAAACAATAGCTTGGTGTATATTATATAAAGAACATTCATTTCCTAAAACAACCAGGCATTTTGTTTCTGCAAACAATACTCAAAGAGAAGTAAATTGTGTGTTTGTAAAAGACTGTACTCACTAGAAGTCTATATATATTGTTGGTGTAAGTTATTGACAGGACAAAGGACTGACAAGAAAATAGAAAGTTTGTTGTTTGTCACAACATGGCAACATGAAGTGCTATGTCGTGGCACATCGTTGGTTTTAAGGAGCTCTTGGATGAACTGTTCTGTATTGAGCTGGGGGTTATGAATAATCAAGCTTTGCTACATAATCAGTTCTTGTTTGCAGGATGATTTCATTGTTGGCAACAGCACTTTTATTGGCTTCGCTGACTGTAAAAACAAGTATTACTATCAGCAGATTTTTCTCTCATTTGGGCCAAGTGGTTCCAAAGAACTGCTGCTCTTTGTTACCACTTATTCTGTACTTTTTGTTCAATTTCCTACCAGATGTTTTTCTTTCCCCCTCTAACTCGATATAATCCTACATAAGCACCATGCCCGAAAATTCGAAATTGTCAAGGTGCATCTGCTGGAATCACACCGCATGCTTCCAGTCAAGACCCCATACTAGGGTTGTACTTGATTATGAAGTAAGTGGGCATGAAAATCTGAAGTGAAAACTAGCAGACGGTGGCAGAGACACAGCTGAAATCACATTAAACTCTGCAGACAGCCCTGCCTTTGGCAAGATGCACTTTCTGGTACGTGTGGTGGAGTAAACCCTGTGCCATACCCGCCTACCACGTAACTTAGATTACAATACATTCCCTCATGGCTTCTCTTTCATTATGACCACATCTGTATCAGGTGTCGTGGGGTGAGCAAGCAGGGATTTGTTTTTCATATTTCTGTAGCTCTTTTGGCTCAGACCTTCTCTGAACCTCCCCTATACAGTTTCAATGGACCTGCCCTGGCACGTGTGGAGAATTGGAGTGAATGAAAAATCCACAGTGTGACAAAAACTTGATATAAAGGGAAACATACTTGTAGCACAATTCAGACAATGTTGCCATTCATGATATAAAAAGGGGCTTTTTAATCTGTTAGGATAAATTGGTTTACGCTGCCTGTCTCTGGTTGTGGCAGATGGCTGTTCACAAATGTGTCTGGTTCTGCCTGAGGTTTCTACCTGTGAAGTTTTTCTCACCATTCTTTAGTGCTTGCTCCTTTTTATTTTGTTTGGTTTCTGCTAACATTATGGCAAAGAGTACTGCCTGGATCTGCTCCTTTCAAAGGAAAATTGCGTTGCTACAGGGTCCTGTAAAAATAAAAAGGGAATGAATTACTGATGATTTATTGTTCAATTAATGAGGTATAAAACTGTGTGTGCCAGTAATGAGTGAAATTGTTGAAGTCAGCCAAAGGTAAGTTGGTCCTGGTCGGGCCTGACTCATTTAAACTTGTGACATTTCTACCTAGCTGGTACAAGCAGAAAAATCAGATTCTGTGAAGACATGAAGGAACTGAAGT